>NW_019154085.1:22455053-22797725 GCF_002288905.1 Enhydra lutris kenyoni | reverse complement strand
GGCTCGATCCCAGGACCCTGGGATCATGACCTGAGTCGAAGGCAGAGGCTTTAACCCACTGAGCCACCCAGGCGCCCCAAGAGATATGTCTTTAGGTAGGTATTCACTCTTCAGTTGACAAAATAGGCAGTTTCTTGGAACAAAACGTACTGAGCCAGAGCTAGAGTCAGGATTTTCTTTTTGTTGGGGTATGCTGATGATTTCTACTTACCACTGTGGTCCTTGGGCTCAAGTCATGATTATGTTGTTGAAACAATGTTTTTTATTAGCAGAAATTTTATAAAATCATTTTCAATAGAAAACAGTATCTAAAAAGACCATAAGCATTGTTTTCTACTTTTCAATTCTAGTGCATTCAACAGAAATTATCAATGTCTGTTCAGTGCCAGAGTCTGTACTAAAGGCTATAACATACATAGAAACAGTATAAGGAACCAGTTCTGTAATTTAGGAGTAAATTACAAGTTGAAGAGGCAAGAAATAAAAAAAGATATAAAGGGGGCGAGCGCCTGGGTGACTCAGTTGGTTGAGTGTCTGCCTTTGGCTCAGGTCCTAATCCAAGGGTCCTGGGATAGAGCCCCAGGTCTGGCTCCCTGCTCAGTGGGGAGTCTGCTCCTCTCTCTTGCTCTCCCTCTGAACCTCTCCCTCTACTCATGTTCTCTCTTCCTCCTAAATAATTAAATAAAATCTTAAAAAAAAAAAGATATAAAGGTTATATAATAAAAATTAAAGACAATGTAATAATATGTATAATTATTTTTATTTTCAAATCACATTGTCTACTGATAGTTTGGATTATTATCAGAAATAATAACATTTATAATAGATACATCTATTGAACATTTACTGTTTGCCAGACACTTTTCTTTAAATAGTTTTTTTTTTTTAAAGATTTTATTTATTTATTTGAGAGAGAGAAAGAAAGAGAGAGCAGGGAAAGGAGCAGAGGGAGAGAGACAAGCAGACTTCACTCTGAGCAGGGAGCCCGATGTAGGGCTCAATCTTAGGACCCTGAGCTCATGCCTTGAGCCAAAATCAAGAGTTGAAGCCTTAACTGACTGAGCCACCCAGGTCCCTCCCTCCAGACACTTTTCTTATATCTTCTAATCCTTATAAAATCTTTTTAATAGAGTTGTTGCTATCTTTTATTTCAAGATAAAGAAACTGAGCCTCAGTGAGAGTAAACAATTTTAACAAGACTGCATAACCAGCAAGTGTGCAGCCTAGTAAGTGTGAACTCTTTTGAGCTCATCTTTGCTTGGCAGTTGAGCCCACATTTTCTCACCATTATTCTAAGGGTCTAATTAAACTCGATTTCTAAGTGAAGTTGGAGCTAATGGTGAATGCATTAAGAAGAATGATAGACACTATGACATGCTCTAGGCGAAAGACTGATGATAATACAGCCTCCATCCCCAGTGTTTATCTTCGTGTTATCACTGTACTTTGGAGCACTTGATTATTACTGTGTACAAGCTAAAGGATAAATTGTCTTTATAATGAATGAAAGAATTTTACTTTTTAGACCAAATGATATTGGAAAATATTTTTGATCTCTCTTCTAAGAACACGAAGGGATTAGAGTTCAACCATTGGAACAGTGATTGAAGGAGGATTTGTAGAGGCCCAGGGGTAGACTATTCCAGGCAAATACAATTTCAAACAAATGTGGTATGCAAATAATACATGCCACTGTTGACCTTTCACCTCTTTTTTTCTATTTCCCTAAGCATTCATCTCTTTAATTCAAAATACTCAGTGTCCCAGGAATGCCTACAGTGGCTTAGAGTTCCCAGTCCAGTGGCAGACATGAATAGTTTCATAGGTTCCTTGACCCTTCATCCATTTAATGGACCCTTTGCTCCATAGGTTTCTACTTTTCTAGGTGATTAGTGTTAGCAGGTTCATTCCTAAGAATTGAGGCACCTGGAATGAGAGTATAAATGAAGGTCTATATATTTTGTGTCATTATTATTTATTTTAAATCAAATAATTATTATTAAAATATGTATCCTCCCACTATGACAGAAATATCTTTTTTTTTTAATGACAGAAATATCTTTATAATAACTTGGATGGCAGGTGAAATGTTAGAATTTTTGGACTCCTCAGGAGTATGATGGCATGGAGAGAGATGGACTCCAGCCTTTAGCCCCTCCTCTAACCAGTTCTTTAACCAGTATTATAGGAAGCTTTGAGCAGAGTGAATGGACCCTTGGCCTGTACATTTAGCATCTATGTATTTTCCACTCACACATCTGCACCTGGACCCATCCTTACTTGGTGTATGCCTGTTGGTGGCAGAGTCCCCTGACTGGGGAAGAGAACTGGACAGATGATATCATGGGATCTAGATGAGGGATTAGGGCAATTTGGGAATGAAATTCTGGGATCACAGGGGTTTGAAACATGGGTCTTCTCTAGAGAAAAGGAATACAGGTTCCAGATGGGCACTTCTCTTGACTCTATGGACTTTACCTATTGGTGAAGGTATGGGCAGAGAAAAGCAAGAGTGCTCAGCAAATATTTATTGGTGTCTCACTATGTGCCTGTATTGTTGTGGTCACATGAGACACGAATGAACAAATGAAAGTGCTTGCCCTTGCAGAACTTATATTCTGAGAAAGGGAGAGACAGACTATAAATACTAAATATAGTAAATATATACACTATATAGTAAATTAGAAGGTGAGAAATACTATAGAGACAATAAAAATTCAAGCAGGAAAGTTTGTGAGGATTGTTAGTCAGCACTGTCTTCCACTGAGAAGGACAGATTTGACAGAAAACTTGAAGGCAGTGAGGAAGTTAACCAAAAAGGTAATAAAAGGGAAAGAAACTCAGGCCTTTAAGAGTATAGTGAGCACCTTGGGGTAGGACCGCACTTGGAATGTTAGAAGAACAAGGAAACCAGCAAAATTGGAATAGAGTGAGAAAGGCAGAGAGTTAAAGAAAAAGTTATAAAAAGAATTGATGACCAGATCATATAGTATTGCACTGTGCAACAGAAATGTAGTGACAGCCATAAAAAAATAATTTTAAATTTCCATGTAGCCATAATAAAAATGTAAAAAGAAAAGTTAAAATGAACTTTATTTTTTTTTTAAGATTTTATTTATTTATTTGACAAAGATCACAACTAGGTGGAAAGGCAGGCAGAGAGGGGGGAAGCAGGCTCCCCGCTGAGCAGAGAGCTGGATGTGGGGATCAATCCCAGGACCCTGAGATCATGACCTAAGTTGAAGGCAGAGGCTTAACCCACTGAGCCACCCAGGTGCCCCTAAAATGAACTTTAATAATGCACTTTATATAGCTCAATTTATCTAAAATGTGATTTCAACATGGAATCTTTAAAATAGCGCATTTCAGTTCATAACAGCTTTACATTGCAATTACTCAATAGCCCATATGGCTAGTTGTTGCTGCATTAGGCAGAACAGATAGATTTTGACTCATTTGTGAAAGAATTTTGTCTATTATTTTAAGTGACTTGGGAGATGTTTCAGGGTTTTAAGAATTGGAGTGTCATGGTTTGATTTACGTTTTAAAAACAATCGGGGCACCTGGGTGGCTCAGTCTGTTAAGTGTCTGCCTTTGACTCATGTAATTATCCCAGGATCCTGGGATCAAGCCCCACATCAGGCTCCTTGCTTAACAGGGAGACTGCTTCTCCCCTGCTTATGCTTGCTCTGTGTGTCTCTCTCTCGCTTGCTCTGTGTCAAATAAATAAAATCTTTAAAAAAATAAAAACAAGTCCAAGGGCACCTGGGTGGCTCAGTCAGCTAAGCATTAGACTCTTAAACTCTTAATCTCAGCTCAAGTTTCAGTCTCAGGGTCATCCATTCAAGTATTGCACGTTGGGCTCCATGCTGTGCATGGAGCCTACTTAAAAAAAAAAAAAAAAAAAAAAAATCAGGTCCAGCCTTAACTGAGAATACATGATAAGGAATCAAAAGAATTAGAAATAGGGAGATCTATAGCAGTGATTTTGATAAGGGAATGATGATGGCTCAGATGATAGCAGTGGTTGATATAAGAGGTGACTGAATTGCTGATCATTTTAAAGGTAGAACAAATAGGATGGATTGGATTTGGTGTGCGAGAGAGGAGTCAGGAATGACCCCAAGACTTCGGCCAAAATAATAAGAAGGATGGATTGACCACAACTGAGATGAGAAAGACTGTTGGAAGGTTGGGGCAAGGAAGATGTGTATTCATATATGCTTAGGGGTATCTGAGAAGTCTTGTGGGCATTCAGGTGAAGATGTGGGGTAGGCAGTTAGATAGGAATCTGGAGTTTAGGGGACAGGTTGGAAGTAAGAGTTTGGAGATCATCAACCTTGAAACTGGATAAGGTCACCAAGGGAATGAGAGTAGATAGAAAAGACAGTACCAAGGATTGAACACTGGGACATCGAAATTAAGAGGTCTATACAGACATGAAATTGACATTAAAATAACATAAAACATTTTACCACCTCTGCATTTTATATATATATATATATAACTATTTGTATATTTTCATGTTTAATATATTTATATATTATATATTTATTTTTATATATTTATACATTATATACTTATTTATATTTAATATATATTTAATTTTTTAAAACCTTAATACCTGCTGTTCATAGCTGTCACAATGTAGGTTATTTTACTGAAAAAACTAACTTTAGATGAAACCTAAGGGCTTTTTTTGTGACTTTCTTTAAAATGTACCATAAACTTTCAAGTAATTAATTTATGCTATGTTAAACAATAGATAGTAAAAATAAAAAGTGTGGTTGTAGGGGTGCCTGGGTTGTGCAACTGCTTAAATGTCTGTTTTCAGCTCAGGTCCTGATCTCAGGGTCCTAGGACTGAGCATCAGGAGGGAGGAGAGGTGCTCCCTGCTCAGCAGGGAGTCTGCTTCCTCCTCCTCCTCCCCGTCCCCCTGTTCTCAATCTCTCTCTGCTCTCAAATAAATAAATAAAATTTTTAAAATTTTTTGGTTGTAATTAAATTAGAGATTATTATCAGTCTTTAATGCATATTGTTTATTGTATTTGTGTTTCCCAGAAACATATAAGCTAACTGTCTTTGCTAATGATAGCATTAAATATCAGTATAGCAGTTTAAAATATGTCCCATGGTCTACAGACTGATGCAGCTTCGTTTTACTTGTGATAAGCTTATGAATTTGCTGCTTCTTATAAAAACTTCGTATGATATCTAGGTGTTCTTACCTCATTTTAGTCTGTTGAAAATGAGATATTTATTCCTTTAATTATATTCAGATTCCAACTATGAAGAATGTTTTATAAATGAAATCCATTATTTTACTATAACCACATTCATGACTTTTTTAAAGAGTACAATTCATACTTCAAATGAGAATCTAACCTTTTGTTTTCTTGTATTATCAAGGTAATTATTTACAATATAATGGGGAAATTAATGTACTGACAAATAATCTCTAATTTTTTTTTTAACAAAGGCAATTGTTTTTGTCTTTTCAGTCTATTCGAGAAGTCACAGGCTATGTGTTAGTGGCTCTTAATCAGTTTCGTTACCTGCCTCTGGAGAACTTGCGCATTATCCGTGGGACAAAACTTTATGAGGATCGATATGCCTTGGCAGTATTTTTAAACTATAGAAAAGATGGGAACTTTGGACTTCAAGAACTTGGACTGAAGAACTTGACAGGTAAGGAAAACATACAAAATTGGAAATATGCTCTCATTATCAATTTAAATGCAATAAACATACACATATGTGTGTATGGTTACTGTGGTGTGTGTTATACTGAGGAACACTATAAAGCATTTAAATATCTAATCTTTATTCATTACATGGGAAATAATGCCTTGTGATGCCCTTGCTTTTATTTACAGATATTGTAAGTGTAGTCTGAAAGATACCGTAATACTGTATCTCAGCTGAACAGAAGTACACTCCGAGGAAATGCTCAGTGACTGAAAACTGAGATAGGAAGCAGGTTTAAGAATGCTCTGTTTGGTGGTCTCAGGTGAACAGTGGACCATATCATCAAATCTCTGCAATAAATAACACCATAACCTTCACTTTCGTTAGAGCTCAGTAAATACACAGCCTTTATATCTAGTTAAACTAATCTAGATTTTGCACAGTCCCTTATTTTTGGAAAATGTACCTTGATTTACTAATTTAGTTTTGATTTATCTTATTCAGTAACTCACTAAATGTCATCAGAAATTCTTTCTTAAACCGTTTCAATATTATTATTGATTTTCCCCCTTAAGATTGGAAAAAGGTAATTGCTGACAACCTAAACTTACCAACTTGCTGCAAAAAAACAAAAAACAAAAAAAAAAAACAACACAGCACTTTGTGGGAATTTGTTTTGTAAGCTGGTCCTGGCAGTCTTGCAGATAACCTTTCAGTCCATATAGTTCATAGCTCATATAGGCTTCAACTGAACATATAGGCTATCCTAGGAGGTTTGTTACAAGGTTTCTAATCAAGAGTTTTGCTATGTGTGCCTGTAATCAAGTAGTGCTAATCAGTAATTAATTATCATCTCACAGTGGGATAAAGGAGTTTAAACTATTAATTTAGCCTAAATTAATATCATCTATATTTTGCGTCAAAAGACATAGTGATTTTATGTGTGTTTGAGTCCACTCAGTGGTAATGTTTCTTGACATTAAAAAATTACAATTTTTAGAGGTATTGCCTCAAAATACTAAGTAAAAATAACATTGATATTGTCAGGTTACTAAAATTATTTGTTTCTTTAATTTATAGTGGGTATAAGATATTTCAAGTTAGAAATTGCATCATTTTAAGTTAGAAATAGAAATAGCTTCGTAGTTAGCCAGACATGTAAGCTAAAATTGGATATTTTGGATGAAGAAAGAAATACTGATTATGTTATTTATTTTGGATAAGATTGCTGTAGAATTGATGGCATAATGGTAAATGAAAATTATTCAGAATTTGTAGATTCCTCCATTAACATTTTACTTTTTTGTTCTTTCCTTCCAAAGATAGATTCCTTACTAAAGAGCAGAGTTTTTGACTAAATTGCTACTTGCATGGAAATAATGATAGGAAGAATTTTAGAAATGGAATGGATAGAGAAAAATTGAATGATTAAAGTGAAGAGTCTAAAAATAATATAATCTGGTTAAAATTTACATAGGAATAATTATGGTTTATTAAATGATCATCCTTTATTTATATTAAAGAAAAAATGAATACATTTTGAACTTTTTACAATACTTGAGTTATGTTATTATTCCATAATATTTGCTATTTGAATAATCTTTTCATCCAAAAAAATCAATCTTTAAAGCCTCATTTATTTTTACATTTAACATTAGTACTACTCAAATATTTTTAAGTTATTTAATCAAAATTATTACATACCTTATTTATTGAGTGAGCTCACACCATGATTGTTTATGATCATGATAGCTTGTGTCATACCAGAATACAACACTGTAATTTCAAGAACATTATTCTCTAATCTGCAAGAAAGTCTTATAATATTTGTGTGTGTGTGTGTGTGTGTGTGTGTGTGTAAAATAAGTGACTAACTAATAAGTGGCTACGTAACTAATAAGTGGCTAAGGAATGAATTGATTGTTCAGAACAAAAAATGCATTTGTTCAAGAGTTATTATTAATTTATTTTTGAATATAAAGAAAAGTGCAATAAAATAAATGGTGGGAAATTTAAACAACTTAGAAATTGTCCAGATATCTTAACATATTTATCAGGTGGCTGAGAATTACAATTGAACATCAGCCCAGCATCATTGATCTTACTCTAGTTGATTAAAATCAATAATGTAACTCCAATTTTGAAAATCAGAAGTCACACAATAAGCACGATTCTATTTGTGTGTTAGAATACATGGGAAAGGGTAAGAGACACTTCACTGTACACATAGAGAGGAATTGGGGAAGAAATTTGCTTGATAGTTGTATCTTAAAGAGCCAAGTGTTCTAGGTAACCTGGAAAAGTAACCCGCAAACATTGTAATTCACTTCAGATAAGATTGTTTTTGTGTTTTGGAAAGATAATTGTTCTATCTTGTTTGTTTATATGCTATACAAAGCAAGCTGATAAAAATTTAAAACAGTTTTAGGGTTATATTAAGTGTAGGGCTACAGGGTTAGCCCTAACTTTAGGGCTGTCTTATATAATATGAAAGGGAATAGAAAACCTGCTAAGTAGTCAGATGCCTCACTACTTAACTGTCCTAGTGAATTAAAATATGTAACTTCATTCTTAAAAATAAATAAAATAAAATAAAAAAGTAAAATAAAATAAAATAATAAAATAAAATATTAACTCAGTTCTTAAAGAACCGACTCTGTCAGCATCACCTGAGTATTGGTAGAAATGCAAATTTGGGGGCTTTACCTGAGACCTAATGGACCAGCAACTCTTGTGGTGGGGCCCATCGATATGTATTTTAAGGATCCCTCCAATGATTCTCATGGCCACAAAAGTCTGAGAAACACTGTTCTGTTTTTAATTAAAGTTATGTTACCAAGAAATGATACCTAGTTAACCTCTTCACTTTCTTGACCTGAATAATTTTCATTCATTTATCATCTCCTAGAGAAAAGGGAAGGAATGGGACAGAGAGGAGATGAATTTGTGACTGAATGATGAGAAATACTCCTTAGGTTGGGGTGAGAATGAAAAGAGCATACTACGAGTTTCCATTCATGGATGTTTCATGAATGGAGACATGTGGGTATTAAAGAGCTTGGAGATTAGCAAGATGCTGGGAGTAAACTTTCTTCTGTTTCGCCATTTGGTTTGGTACCAACTTTGCATAATGGTAAACCATAAAAACGACAATAATAATCATGGTCAATTTTCCTTTTAAGCAAAATTTTATTTTTAAACACTTTCAACAAGGTAAATAACAAGTACTATTTGTGGCGGTAAGAAGTATGCAGATTGTAACAAATGATGAGATTATGATTTCACATATATATGTGTATATATATATATACATATATATATATATATATTCAATATATATGTAAAATTTTTGTTTCTCCTAAAATCTTTTTTGCAACATTGACTTTAGAATAATATAACTTCTTTTTTTTTTAAATTACATTTACCTCCTACAAACTCTAGCTTTGCATAAAAGGGGCTTGATTAGCTTCAGGACTGTCATATATAAGGTTTAATGGTTGGATGCCACTTAACACAGACATAAATTATCTTCCACCTTACATATTCTTATTAATTAGCTTGATGCTCACCGAAAGCTATTCCTTGGACTATAATTATTACTATAGATCTTACCTAGAGACTTTCATTCTCGTTGTGCCCAAAGACAAGAAACATACTCATACGATCTGGAAAACTTGTTTTACTGCTGCTGCTCACATTTGCCTGCTTCATTGTCAGTGAGGTGGAACAGAGTGGAGAAGAGGCAGGTCCTGAGGCCAGGGATATGCCACACAATGTAAAAGGGAGTAAAAAACTTGTCTTGGCAATCCCTAGGTGCTGTGTTAGGTTGGGTCATCTTTTTCTGGTCAGGGGAGAGCCATATTTCCATCAATGGGTCCTTCAGGCACATAATCATTTTGAGCCCATTGAGAATGGTAGGACTACAGACTGGAGAGAATTCATTACTTCCTTTGTTAAGGTCACTTGTACATGGCTGTGGTTTTATTAATCACTCCCATGATGGGGTTCTGCTGTTTCTTTGTTTGTTTTTATCAGATCCTTCTTAACCAAATATCCCTATTCTAAATTCAAACCAACAGCTAATATATTTACAACTTGAAGTCTACAAGCTTCTACTTATTTAGTTACCTGTCTGTCCAAAATCTAAAAGTTGTTTCATTATATGGGGCAAAAAAACTCAAAAAACAAAAAAATCAAAGAAGAAGAACAACAAAAAACACTATTATTTTCTCCTTTCTAGAATTTATAAAACTACCTCATCTGGATAATATTGTACAATTTCATCTATATGTGATATTGTAGAAATGAAGGAATCTTTGAGAAATACCTAGGTTCATATCTATTCTATTATTCATAATCTATTTATAATGATGAAAACCTGAATACAAATTTACTACATAAACATGTACATTTTTTATATAAAATTTCACCTTAAATATTTGAATTTCCATTTTATGAATTATTAGAATATCTCTTTTGAATAGGTGAAATTTGAGGTAATACCAGTATGCAATTTATGTTTTCCAAATTTTACCAAATACTCTCCATATTTTCAGACCAACACATTCATATATTAGTGCTTTTTTCTTTTTTTAAAGATTTTATTTATTTATTTGACAGACAGAGATCACAAGTAGACAGAGAAGCAGGCAGAGAGAGAGGAAGAAGCAGGCTCCCTGCTAAGCAGAGAGCCCGATGCGGGGCTCGATCCCAGGACCCTGGGATCATGACCCAAGCCGAAGGCAGAGACTTTAACCCACTGAGCCACCCAGGCGCCCCTGTATTAGTGCTTTTATTTAATGTTTTATGGCTATTTTAATTGTTTGGTTAACTGTGTACTGGATCATCTTGATTAGATTATTATTTGATATGTGGAGAAGCAAACATTTTAAACAAAATTAAAATGCTAAAGTTATTTTTGGGAGCCCTCAATAATAAGGGAAGGATATATTAAGTTTACTGAGTTCTGGTAGACTAAAAATGAAATGAAATGCTTAGATCAGGAGATAGAACATCTGATGTAACAACATTTAAATTTCTCAAACCCTTTCAGCATTATTCAGTGATAGTCAAGTAAATGACCTAACACTGAAATGGACAGGCGATCTGTAATCAAGTCAGTGTATGTCAAAGACCCTGGGTGTGGAATCAGAAAAAAAACAAAAAACAAAAATCTATTCGAATGTCAGATCACCACTTACAATCTGAGTGTCCTTCTGAGACTTAGTCTTCATCTTTAAAATTGAGAAGAAAATTCTACCTCAGGATGGTATTACAGACATTAAAAAAAATAAAGTAGAGAACTTGTCAACCACAGCACCTCTCACATAGCGTATGCTTAGGAAACCTTCATCTTCTTTCCTTATATTGTTTTGTCCCTAGCTTTTCTTTGTGCCAGCTCACTGACAAAACAATTGTACCTGTTTCTGCATATTCAAATAGGTTCCTGTTGCTTCACTGGGGCCTTGGAAAGTGACTTGTTTAGACAAAAAGATGCTCCAAATTTCAATGTCTCTTCAGATGCCACTTTGAAGCTATTTTATGTACAGGCTCTATTTCTCTGGCAGGGAGAAGCCTGAGGCTTTTCTTTGTCTCCTCTCAGTGTGATCGCTGTCTTTAGTACTTCATAGCACTTCTCGCCCGTCTTTCAGTGCCCATGCCAAGCACCTGTTACCCCAGCCCTTCATTTCAAATCTCTATCTTCATGTTTCACCCTTCATTGGCCCTGACATTTGCCTTGACCTAGACAAGAGACATTCATTCTGAGTTTGTTTTCTGACACTAGAGTTGCTAAGCATTCTTCAACTGTTCTGTGAAAGGTCTTATTCGTGTTTGAGTGAGTTCAACTAGCCTAGTTCAGGAGTTGTTGTTAAATACAATGTTTGCCAAAGGTAACTGCTAATATTTACATGAGAAGAACTACTCAGCGTATTGTGGATATCTGAAGGAAAAAAAAAATGATTCCAAGAATACTCCTAGCTTAAGCATAAATTACTTGGAAAATGATTTGATCAAAACTAACCTATAGTGAAAACACTGTGAAACAGATGGAATCAGTGAAGAGTGGCACATTCTTATGAAGGCATCAATTTTTAGATCAGGTCCACAGTTTCTAAAAATGATACTCTGATCAATGTTTTTAAAGAAGATTGTTTGCCTGCCATGTCAGATAGTGTGTATTAACTAGAAGAAGGGAAATTATAATGATATGTTTTGGTGTACAGGTAAAACAGAAATATATTTGAAAGTAAATATTTTAAATATGAGATCAGTTAGAATGGCTATGGCAACATATTTCGAGGACTCATTCTTAGCTTTGGAGAACTGATGAGTGGATTTATGGAATTGAATGAAGGTAAAATGGGAATTTCTTTTCCTGCTGTACCACTCATTAGAGGGGATATTGTTACTGGAGAAATAAGGCATGAGACGGTGGGATTTTCAGGAAATGGAATTATTCCTTCCCCTTTAGCTTTCACATTTTTATTTGTGAATACTAGGATAATCTGCTGAAGTCATAAAAAAGCAACCCCGTTGTTGATTTCTGTCCCATTTAGGGATCCTGAAGGTAAGCCATTCTCTGATCTACATTCTTATCAATCCCTATAGCATCTTTAGGAAAAATATTGGGGGAAACCTAGGATTGTAGAAGTCTTTCAGGAAAATTCCCTACTTGAGACTTCAAACTTCTGTCATCATTCTTTGTTGTCCCTAAGATAGTCCAAGAACTGCAGATTCCCTTTCCTAAGAGAGAAAACATACATATTCTAAGGAAAGAAAACATGCAAGGTCAAAAAACTCCCTTTTTGAACCTCATTTGTTGGGAAAATGTGCTTGTTTGCTTATGACATTTAGAAAGTGGGGGAGAATTTTTGCTCCTCAGGGTCCCAAATGCAATGAGGGAAATTGATAGTGATCACCGTGAGTCCCTCATTTCACTTCAAGGAAGGCGGTGAAGATATCAGAATATCTGCCTCCTCACCCTCATCCCAGGACATTACCTTTTTGGTGTGGCAGACATTCATCCGTAAAGAGTTGGCAAATTATCTATCATCTATCCACCTATAGATATAGATATATAAAATATCAGTAATAAAAATAATTCTGATAGAGATATATTTATCATATAGAGATAGAGATAAAGATAGATAGTTAAGTTAGAAGAGACAGCTCCAAGCTTGGCAGACCCTAAAACTCTCAGTCAGAGGAAAAAGTGAGGATACACATTGTTGTCTTCAGATGTTACTGAAAGCATGATTATTATAATATCTCCTACTGTTATGGAGTTTTATACTTTACAAGTGCTTTCACCTTTTCTTTGTTTCACACATAGCCTCTTCATGCTGACCTGGAAAGTATCTTTATTGTAATTTTACGTCTAAGAAACCAGACCTAAAGTCTTGTGGCTAATAAGAGCACGTTGTTCTAGAATTTAGATGTATTTTCCATCTCTTCCTCTTGTGATATTCTTCTTTTTTTTTTTTTTTAGATTTTATTTATTTATTTGACAGAGATCACAAGTAGGCAGAGGGGCAGGCAGAGAGAGAGAGGGGGAAGAAGGCTCCCTCCATAGTAGAGAGCCCAATGCAGGCCTCGATCCCAGGACTCTGAGATCATGACCTGAGCCGAAAGCAGAGGCTTAACCTAATGAGCCACCCAGGCACCACCTCTTGTGTCATTCTTAAGAAATGTTTAGGATAACAATCTGAGGGTTTTGAAGGGGCGGGGGGTGGGAGGTTGGGGGAACCAGGTGGTGGGTATTAGAGAGGGCACGGATTGCATGGAGCACTGGGTGTGGTGCAAAAACAATGAATACTGTTACGCTGAAAATAAATAAATAAATTAAAAAAAAAAAAAAGAAATGTTTAGGATAGTTTCTCCAGGTGAGACTATACTCTGTGAAATACTATATTGGCTATAGGAATAATAATCCAAACTTTAAACAGAAGCTCTTAAGGTTGTATTTTAGAAATAATTTTCTGATTTTAATTATTGTATACTTCAATACATCATGAATGTTATCTATGAAAAGTTGTGGTAAGGTGACAATAAAATACAATCACACACACAAAATGGCAAATATTATATATACTGGATTTGATTTAAAAGTATTAGATCTATTAACTAATTTTATAGACACTGACATTCAACTGTGGCTTTTTAAAAATCAAGCTTACTGGGGTGCCTGGGTGGCTTAGTAGGTTAAGCAGCTAAGCACCTGTCTTTAGCTGAGGTCATGATCCCAGAGTCCTGGGATCAAGCCCCTTGTCTGGCTCTCTGCTCAGCAGGGAGTCTGCTTCTCTCTCTGTCCCTCCCCCTGCTTGTGTTCTCTCTCACATGCTTTCTCGCTCTCGCTCTCAAATAAATAAATAAAATCTTTAAAAAATAAATTAAGCAATAAGAATAAAATTCAACTTTTAGTCATAACTCATGTTTATTAATAGGCTCAATTTTATGGGTGAAAAGTTCAGGATTCTTTTGGAAAGTGATGTCAATTCAAATATTTGTTAGCTTTGTTTTTTTCCACCTGGATATTCAAGACACTGTGCTGAGATATGAGTTATTCTAAATTATCTCTACTTGTCTTCTCTCAGTAAATATTATATTTCTGACAAATATTTACCTACCAACCACAATGTGAAAGCATTGGGAAAGTATTTTTCCCAGTTATTATATTATTTATAGTCAAGCATCTCCTTGGGGTCAACAGCCTCCATTTTAATCTGTTTTACCTTCAAAAGCATCAGTTGCCCTATAGAACTTTCTGTGATGATGGAAATATTCAATTCTGTGGCACAACTGAGTAGCCAAATGTGACTGCTTAGAACTTGAAATGTGGCTAGTTTGGAGGAAATGCATTTCTACTTTTAATTTGTTTTAATTTAAATGTCCACATGAGGTGATCAATATTAAAGATATTAGTGATCATATTAGACAGTGCAGTACTAAAAGGACAGCATGTTTTAATGAACCCAGGGCTGTAGGCAAGGATATTTACATGCAGAATATCATGAAGAATCAGAGCATCAGCTCTGAATTGAGACTCCCTCCCTTCAGATCCTCTGATTCAACTTTCTAAACCTCAGTTTCCTCATCTTTAAATGAGTATAATGGGAACTCTCTGTTTGTAAGATGGTTGCAAAAGTTAAATAGTAAGTTATAGAAATAGCATTAAATGCAGTTCCTGCAATGAATATATTATTCATTGTTATTTGGGAAGTATGCTTTTGGTAAGAATAATAGAAACAGCCTATTTTTATGATCATTGAAATCATATTAGGCCTATATAATCGAATTGTAAGATACACAATGTCATTTATGATTTGGGACCTGACCAGATCTTATATTTGAATAAGCTGCATTGCTTCTTATTGTGCTTTAAGTTCTGGTTATTAGAACAGATTTTCCATTTGTCAGAAATGTGACTTTTAAAAAATGAGGTTTTTACTGTTATCTTCATTCCCACAATATATAAGTACCTAGTTATAGATAGGCCCCAGTGTCTATTTCTTAAATGACTTCATTGAAAGACATAAGGATTAGGAGAGTATAATGATTTTTTTTTTAGCAGAGAAACTATTTTGAGATGTCTGTTGAGGATTCTTTCTGGCATAAACAATGCCCATGTCTTTAGTATTCTCCATTCCACACTGAAAGTTCATATACATAACACAATATTTATTTAATAATAAATAAGTCACAAAATAAATTCCTCTATAAAATGTTTTATCAAATAGATGTCTGCCATATTTCATCAAATCTAAGTCACCATCAATTTTAAGAAATATTTATTAATTATTTATTATTAATTAATTATTAAGAAATATATTTATTATCATTGTTTGTAGGCCACACTAAGAGAAAAAGTGAAAGCCCAACAGAAATGTAAAAGATTGCATGATGAATCAAGATTTTAGAGGTATTAAATATGAAAAATGCATCTTAGAATTGATAAAATATAGTAATACATAAAGAGAATAGAGGTACAACAAACTCTTAATAACTTTCTAGAAAATAGCTATTCTTATAATGGTGAAACTGCTATGAAAGTATATCATACAAGTTATAATAGAAATGGCCAATTTTTCATAAATGATTAATGGAATTTTCCATTCATCTGTATCTATCAGGGAATAAATAAGTATAAATTTCCATAGCTCAACACCTTTTGATGTAATAAGCTAACCTGGAAATTTGAATTATTATTTTTTTTCTGTTGTTGTTTCTGAGAGTTATCTGATTTAGTGACTCCACTGGCAAAAGAGATGAAAATATAGTTTCAAAGCAAAAAAAGAAAAAGAATGTTTATGTTAGGAATTTCCTTTAAACTTTGCTTTCTTAGTAATAGACATCAACTAGAGTTTACAACTGTCATAGGATATTAGAGGTTAAAGAAGGTTTTCACTTCTTTGCCAGTCTACCTAGAAGTTCAACACAGTGCTATTCTCTGTTATTGTAGCTCTCATAATATTTTCCCTTCCCCTACTTTTAATACTTTTGACCTATTCTCTGCCATATATTTTGTATTTCTTGGCTATAATTTTCTTATAGGATAAGTCAAGTTGTTTTGGGTTATTGAATCATAAAAACCATAATAATTTTGATAAATATTTACTGAGAAAAGTAAAGAAAAACAGTGAACCATAACATTTTCTTTCTTCTAAAACCATTCAAATTACCCCATTTCATTTGCTCTGAGGTGCAAATTAGAGGTTTAATTTTCAGTATCAATACCGTTGAAAAAAGCTGGTATCAAAAAAGCATTTTTGATTGCTATGAAATAAAGGGACTTCAAACTTTAATTATATATTTAATGACATATTTAATGGGCATATTCTGGCAACTATTGACAAAATAAAGAATATATTTTAATTTTAATGTTATCAAATTCTCTAAACAATTTGCTTTAATATTTAGTGGGATGGTTCTATATTGTGTAAATTATGTATCTGGTAATGATCAGTGAAAAATCCTGTTATAAATTCTAGGCTTTTTTTTAAAGATTTATTTGTTTATTTTAGGGAGAAAGCAAGTGAGCATGGAGGATGAGGCAGAGAGAGAGAGAGAGAGAGAGAGAGAGACTCCTCAAGCAGATCCCTTCTGAGAGCAAAGCTCAATGGGTGGGTAGAGGGGCACTTGATCCCAGGATCCTGAGATCGTGATCTGAGCCGAAATCAAGACTAAGGCACCCAAGCATGCCTATAAATTCTAGTTTTTAAATTATATGTATTACTAGATTTCTTTTAATCTGTTTGCCTTTTGTTTTAATGACTTTACCTACTCCTTTTAGCATAATAAATCTAGAAAACAAAAAATACATATAGCATAATAAAGCCCAGGATGTATGTAGTACTACTACTATTAATATCCATAATTAATAAGCATTTACCAGATAGAAGCCAATTATTTACAAACCTGATCTCTCTTCATCTTTATAGTAACCCCATTTAGTAGGTTACTGTGGTTATTTCCCTTTTGAAGATAAAGAACTGCAGTTTCAAAATAATGGGTAACATGCCAGAGAGCACGCAGTGATTCATGGAGTTCAGAGTTGAAGCTAGGTAGTGTAATTCCAGATTTTCCTTGTCTCACCGTGTTATAGGGATTATGAAATGGAAGGAGGTCATGACATGGAACTTTTCTCATCTTCTGCTATATACTAATTAGTTGAGAATCTATGAAATGACTCCTACGATCCAGATATCACCTTTACAGTGCAGTCCTACCATTTTATTTCTTAATGAGAATTGGTTTAGTGCAGATAGTTTACCTAAGGAGTTAAATGACTCTAAATGGATTCATATTGCACAAGTAGGTTGAATTATTGTGATATTAAAAAGTATTTTGTGAGGATATTTATGTTTATTCCTATAGATAGAAACTGAAATGGGAGAGTACAGGAGCAGAATTAGATAAAATATTCTAACTGGAAATTGACCTCATGACCTTTCCTTTATTAATACTAGAATTCAAAAGAACAGATAAATAACTGTATTTGGCATGTGCTTTATTTTGTTTTGGTATAGCTCTAGAAGTGTGTTCTGTCAAGATGAGCTTCTTGTCCTTGTCTTAGTCTAGTGATCTTTCTATTATATTATTCCAGACGTATGATTTTATTCAAGGAACTAGAGGGAAGTAACAATTTAAAAGATTTTTGAAAAGTTATATGTCAGTCTCTATGTGCTTAGGTATGCATTTTCATTTATTAATTAGAAGTAAATGAACAAAATAAATTCTGGAATTCATGTATAACTCAATTGTAATCCACATTTATGAGTTATCTACAAAATACAATGAAATGTGACGTGAGCTTTTATAGTGTCGCTCAAAGAATACAGTTTAGTACGTTTTGCAAGGAAAGTATGGAACAGATAATGAAAGAGTACCTGACATATCTCTAGATATATCTTTTATATAGCATGGCTAGAAAAATGAAATGAAGCAGGGAAGCAGCCTATGTTATTGCTGTCACTTTTCACATAGTGAATGTGTGGCTGAATTTCACACCTATGCATTACATTGTCATTTCATGTACTTAGAAATTACATGTCATAATGATAAATCTTTGCAATTAAAATTGTATCATGCTTCAAATGCAGGCCTATGGTGCTCAGGGAAAAGGGGTGAATCAAGAATTAGTGTCTTGGTTCAAGTGCCTCTTAAAAATTAAGAAAATCTAAATACCATTTGTGTAAAATAAATACATCAGAGGTCACAATATATAGGTCATCAACTCCTTTGTGATTTCATTGAAAACCATCTGCATAATTTAAGTAGCTATCCAATTGTTTTATGTATTTAATATGTATTACAATGCACAGTGGCTTCTTACTTTAGATTTTATTCATTATTAAATGAAAATATTGAAAAATACTTAAAACTTAGTATTTGTTGAGCCATCTCATGTCAGTTTTGATGTCTGATTTAAATTTAAATCAGGGAGAGATTTAGTGTAAATTTTCAGCTCATTTACATTTTAATCCATTTAAATATGACTAAGAGATATTCAGGACCAGAGAAGACTTGAAACATATTCCTTCTGAATCATAAAATCTTAGATTTTTAAAGAAGAAATAAATAGTAATATACATTCCTCAAATTAATAGAAATAAAAGCTCCCAAACTAGAGTGTGTTTCTAAATTTCACGTGTATAGATAAATATAAAATGACAGGCCCCAAATGGTTTTCTTCCTGAAAAAAATGTATTTAATTATAATTGCAAATGACTACTTAAACCACTGAGTTTGTACTATGGAGAAAATCCTTTGAAAAAAATGCTATAAAATCAGTGAGATGCAAGGGGCAAACAGTGGAAAATCCATACATGAATATGATGTTTGTATAAGAGCCACTCTGTTGCCATTTATAGCTCTCTGATTTACCTTTCACCCATTAAAAAATTGTAAAACAGTTACAGAGAATTAAGTGCCTTTGTTGTATCTAAGATACATTCTACATTTGGGCTTAAAGTCACAATAGTTTGGGAGAGGGCAAAGTAACAAAAATAGAGCTCAGAAATGAAATGATTGAAAGCTTCTTGATCCCAAAATATAACTTTTGCTTGAGCATGTGGATTTATTTTCACAACTGAAATCTAGCCTGTGTGTTCTGGATGAGAAGGGGTGTGTGTGTGTGTTTAGATTGTGTTCTGTTAGCCACTGTATAGTACATAAGTAGTTTTTGATGTAGTGTTCAGTGATTCATTAGTTAAGTATAACACCCCGTGCTCATCACAGCACATGCCCTCCTCAATACCATCACCCTATTACACCCTTCGCCCTCCCTCCTCCCCTCTGAATATTATTCAGCCATTCAGAAACAATGAATACCCACCATTGGCACTGACATGGATGGAACTGGAGGGAATTCTGTTAAGTGAAGTAAGTTGAGTAGAGAAAGGCAATTACCATATGGTTTCACTCATATGTGGAACATAAGCAATAGCACGGTGGACCATAGGGGAAGGGAAGGAAATCCAAAGGGGGAGAAATCATAGAGGGAGATGAGTCATGAGAGACTGTGGACCCCAAGAAGGTATGTTTGTGAATGTGGAAACATTTCGACATACTCTCTTCTTTTCCCAACATTCTAAAAAAGTAGAAAAAACCCTGAGCTTTGAAACCTGATATATTTGAAATTTCATACTAACACTACTACTGACAAGGGAAATGTCAAAACAGTTAAGTGCTATCCATCAGTTTCCTCATCTGAAAATGAGAATTGAATAGAAAAAAAAGCACGCAAATTGCCTAGAATAG
Organism: Enhydra lutris kenyoni; assembly: GCF_002288905.1. Taxonomy (NCBI): domain Eukaryota; kingdom Metazoa; phylum Chordata; class Mammalia; order Carnivora; family Mustelidae; genus Enhydra; species Enhydra lutris. The sequence goes on along the minus strand of NW_019154085.1, from coordinate 22,777,778 downwards.
TGATTAGCACAAAATAGATGTTAATTCCCTTCCCGTTTCTCCCTTCTTTAGATTGTTCTCAGTGGAGTAAAAGTATTTTAGAGTATTAAGTTTTTTGGTTGATCTTTGCCACATCTATGTAAGCTGTGCTCTTTATTGGTTCTTTGTTGACAGATATATTTGATTTTAGAAAAGCCTAATCTCACCAGCAACCAGAAGATTTGTATTCTCATCCCACTTGTACCTTAGATAAATCACCTAACAGCTCTGGTAGTGAATTTTCAATTCTGAAATGAAAGAAGAATTTTCTTAGTTTTTTTTTTTTCCCCCTTTTCTTTCATCGCTTATAATACCTATCTGCTGCTTATCTCCTGGAAAAGTTCTAAGGGAAAGCATGAGTCACTTTTTCTTAGTGTTCAACTTTCTTCCTTAGAACAAGTGAGGAGATGACATTAACCCTTCCAAATCAGCAGAGAATGATACTACATTTTTGCTTTGTGAATGCTTGGGAACTGAAGTTCAAACATTTAATTAAAAATGCAACTCCGTGTGGATACGTAGGGACCTCTATTAGGGTTTGATTGTTCAGAGTGTATTTATTTCCTAGCACAGGGATAACAACGTCCTGTAGCAACGATATCCACATGCATTTATATTTGGCTGTATATCATTAAATGTAGATTCAGTATTTTTAAAAATGAATTATTTTACGTCCCTGCTCAGGTGGTGAAACCTCAGGAAAACAAAACAAAACAAACACACACCAAAAAACCTTTGGATGACTTTTAGGGAGGGAAAAAAAAAAAAAAAAGAACATGAGCTGAGCAACAAAACCAATTTAGTTGGTTTTAAATACTGAGTTAAAGCCAAGGTCTCCCAGTGGTGCCAAGCAAATCCTATGCATTTTTGTTCATTTCTTAATTTCTTAGTTTTTCTCAAAGTATTCAAATGTCCCTGCTGGGGAGAGCTACCAATTCAGCTAAGAATGTGTTTCCCCAGAGATTACTTTTGTACTATATCTGAAACTCATTAATCATTGCTTCCTTTTAAATCCACATGACACAAGAAAGCCTGGGATTTGAATGCCTAGATATTTCATACTTAGTTCTAAATAAGCAGAAACAACACAAAGTCTATTTCTTTTTCACCCCTCCTCACGTGCTGAACTTGCCATGAGGATATTTTGATGACTTATTTTAAATGGCTAAGATCTATTTTAAAGGATATATTCTGGGGCTTTTAAAAAATAATTAAAAGACCTACTCATTGTTTGCTTGAGAACTTGAACTTCTAAGAAAAGGGCAGATTCGTGCTAATAGTGTTTTTGGTAGCTCAGTCGCTAGAGCACGGCTGGGTCTCTCTGTCAGTGTGTGAAACAGAAGTGAAACATGTGCTGTCAAAACAGCAGAGGTGTGAAGCCCCTGTGGAGAGTCAGCCTGGCTTCCAGACTCAGGAACCACATGAGGCTTAGGGCTTGCATTCTAAAATTAGCATTCTTACTTCAAAGATAAAGGCTTAGGGAAGGCATCTTGGTGGCATTTTACATATGTTTGTAGATTTATTTATACATTTCGTTTGTATTCTTTTACCCTATACGTAAGGTAGAGTAATGGCAGCTTAGACCCCTGATTGCATAGAATCACTGCTCAGGTTTCAACATAGCTTGTATTTCTGCAAGTAGGACCAAGGTTTGTTTGTTTGTTTTTTGATTTTTTTTTTAATATGAAGCAAATAATGACCATGTCTCTCTGACTTGCGTGGCGTGAAAGCATACTTAGTAACTGTTTCTATATTTTTGCTTCAAATCTGAATTCTGCGACAGAAGAGAAAAGTCGTAGTATGTAAAACATTGCTCTGTATGTTAGGTTATAGAATCAGTTTTCTGTAAAATGATTAAAATAATAAATCCATAAGGGTGAACAGGTCCTATGTTTTTCGAAGTTTTTAAAAGAAAAATAAACACTGACACATGCCTAGAACCAAAGCAAAAGACAAATTAGGAGATCAAAGGGAGACATAGAAAACTAGGCTCATAAATAGATAATAAAACAGAGGCTATGTGTGTGTATATACATATATAGTATCTCCATATAACTATAATATAGATAGATGTATGTTTGTATACATGTATAGTCACACATGCACGAATACATACATATGGTAATGTGTGTGTAAATATAGTTTCTAACTATTATGCGTAACCATATACACTGTGTGTCATTGACACATATGCAAGGAACCACATAATCAACTGGTTATAACCCGGCTTTTCTAATCACCATCTGAAATAATACTTCGCTTCCAAGAACATAAAATTAATTTTCACATAATTCATGTAATTAATTCATATAAAATTAATTTTATAGAAAACAGTATGCAATTCAATACCCAGAATGGCAAATGAGTAATCCATATGTGTTTATGTCTGTCAACATGGCACTGAAACCTTTTGTGTGTCAGGAAATGTGCCCACAGGCTGAAATGAATGTACAAAGGCATCACATAGGGATAACATGCTGGAGGGGATTTATTTGATGTTTTCAAAGAGCTCTAGGGTCTGTCTTGCAAGAACCCTTTTGGTTTCTTTCTATTTTTTTTCAAATTAAAAAATTTTTTAATGTTTTAAAACACAGGACTTTCTTTTGAAACATCCTGGCAAGAGAAAGAGTGAAAGAGTAAATTACAAATGAACTATACCATGGTAGCCTCCCCCTCTCTCTCCTCTTTCTCCCTCAAAAATGCACAACTCCCTGTCTCTCACAGCTCTCTTTCCCTCTGTCTCTCTCTCTCAAGATAAATGTTCAGCTTCTATGTGTGTATCTACAGAGATAGCTGCCACAGTCAACAATCAGGGTTTGTGAAATTACACACCCAGAATTTGAGACCACAAACTGTATTAACTAAGGACAGCATGAAGAAAGATGGTCCTGAAGTGAATACCTATTATATGCACCTAAGTTTTCTTTTTTTAGTTACTGGTTTATGTGGTTGTTTATTTAAAACTATTAGGAGATTTACACTTCAACCAAAAGGGAGTTTACTTCGGTGTCCCTTGCACACTTAACCTAAACCAGCGAAGGTTGAAACTAGGCTTCAGATCATCCTAACCTTACATCTAGAACATTGTTTTGAGAGCTATAGATTAGGAGGGCATGTTCTGCTAAATGTCCTTTTCAATACACCATATAAAGCTAAGATTTATTTTTAAAATAACAGAAATTCAACATATCTATAAGTGATTCAAGTAATTACTTCTTTGCAAGACATACATAGGTTTGATATCATGCTAATATCATTTTCTTGTCATAAATCCATCATCTTTAACTTTTAAACTAAATCTGGATGGCCATGGGTAGCTTAATATATCATTATTCATAATACTGAGCTTGCAAAGGATAAATGCATCTTGAAGGTTGATGGTAAAGGAGGCATGTTCTTTTTCCTACCAGGAAAAAAGCATGCTGCTAAACCTCTGTTTGCACACAAAAGATTTTCTCAGAAGAGTTTATGTTGCTCGGTGGTTTAGAAGTCAAAACTCTCTTACCAGGGGTAGCCCCCAGGCTGGCATTTGATAACAGTGAACAAACAGGTGCAGCCCTCTGTTTTCACATTGCTGGCTTGTCCACATGACAATGGTAGTGTTGTTCCCTGGGGTGGGTGGTAGAGGGATTTGTCTCTGCTGAGAACAAACTCACTCTTGATAAAAGGTTATAATTATTAATCTCAGAGGAAATTCAAAAATATAATTCTACATACAGATGAAGTTCAAGGCATGAAATTTAACAGGATTTTTTTCACTCACACAAAGGTCTCAGTGGAATTTAACAAATCATCACTGCCCTGCCTCTGTCCTTCGTGAATCATTTTTGCTACTGTGGGGTTGTATGAAGATTCTAGGTGTGTGACCCATGTTAAATGGTGTTGTTTCTGAGGAGACCTGTTTCAGAATTTCAGGAGGATAGAAGTGCTTAAATTTTTCCTTCTCTGAGTCCTTTAGAATCATGTGATAAATAAATCTCACTGATGTACAACCGTATGCATTATAAAAGAAGATCCCTCTATTTAATAGAAGAAATTACATAGTAAATACTAATACTATTAGAGTATTATATATATACTAAATACTGTATATTTTTAGAGCATTTACAATGTAAGTACTAAGGATTGCATAATAAAATAATATCATTATTTTCCCAACACTTATGCTGGTTAAGTAGTATTTACACTCTTTGCAAATATCCTATGGTAGAGATGGAAGTGACCAACTCTCTAATTTACAGGTAAGGAAAAACCAACCAACCAGTATAGTGAGATGAGGCCTAAAGAGGAAAAGTGACTTTTCAAGGGGCACAGAGTTAGAGTCATTGTGTAGAATCCGATTGTTTTGGACTCTAATATTTAATTTTGCTCACTCTACATTAGTGTGTCCCGGAATCTAAAACTTATATGCTGTCATGCTTTTTTGCTTGAAGGCATTTTGTTGTTGTGGAGCTTGGTGATTATCTCTGTATACTTTAGAACTTCATTGTTTACATAAATAGACCAGGAGATGAAACAGGCTCATTATTTCAGAAGCCAGAAGTAAACACAAATGTCCTTTCCATTGGTTTGGTGGTAGTATTATACCCTTATGTTCTGAAAAAGTTTAGTGTCTATTTTTCCTAATTAACAAAATGAGGCTAAATGTATATTTTTGTGTAAAATGAACAAAATATATTGACAGTATATTTAAATTTTCACATTAACAAGTCATTTATTTTAACTTACTAAAAACAATATCTATGGCATTTATGTTCAAAACCAGGCACAGTATGCTTTAACCAATAAGTCACTATCTTCATTCTGCCCTTAACCATTCTATCTTCTACAACCTGAGCCTATCAATAATTGCAGCACTTACGTTAAGATATATAATGTAATCAAGTCCTACTTGGCGGTCATCTACAATCCTATAATAAAACCAAAAATCACCTCTATTAAAATTTTGTACCTCATTTAGCTTCAAGTCCACGTTGTCATAAAGAAAGTCGTCTGGCTTTCTCATGCATGGCTTATGAAATTTTGCTCATTATACTAAAGTAATATTCAATGTTTGGCGGGTCTTCTATATTAGTACTCAATGGCATAGATTAATAACACATTGACTCAGTCTCACCTAAGACAGAAGAGCTCTGGAAAGTGAAATGAATAAGCAGTGATGAAGGAAGTAGGTTGGGAAATGTCTGGTTTGCTGTTTGAAGAGGAGGTAACTAGGTTATATGATGATAGAAGGGGCTTCCCACAGAGCAAGCAAGGGTGCAGATCATCTGGGCATGACACTGGATTGAGTTTGTAGTAAATGTTCCAAAGTAGGAAAGTATAGATAGGGATGGTATAAACACAAAGTGATTTTCTTTCCTCGTTCATATCTAGGGTTTGAGTGGGTTGAGTAGTGTGTGAGAAACTTAGAAGAGCAGTCATATAATCATACTTCTGTGTTTACCAAGTCTTTAGGTAGCATGTATGGGTCATTAGGAAAAGGACTTTATGAAAGAACATTAGATTATATTAGTTGCTGAGATGGAAAGAGTTAATGTCTATAAAATTCTGTTCAGGGTACCTGGAATTCAACATCTCATGTCCTTTTGATTATAATGTATTTTAATTAAGGCAAGTGGCATGGCAGCATATGGAAGGGTGGTTCTACAGGAAAAGATGAAGATGCTGCCTTGAGACTTAAGGAACATTAAGGACTGGATGAGTTCTTGCTAAATCAGACAAAAGGCTTAAAGTGGATTTGGTAGAGCCAACTAGTTGCTCACCAATAATGTTACCTCCCTTCCCAGGAGACAGTTAGAACCAATTTCCCAGTTTCCTTTTCACTTAAGTGTGGTTGTATAACTTTTAGACAATTAAATGTAAGTGCAAATGTCGTATGTCACTTTTAAACCTAGTCTATAAAAGAATTTGAGGTATGTGCCCCTCGTTTTCCACCCCAATGAAAATAATTCTTTGAAAATTATAGGTTCAAAGCCACAGAGTGCCCATCAGCCTGGATCCCTGATAATCTGTGGAGTAGAGGCCCCAATCTGCTATTGCAAATCCTTGCCCACCAGTCTGCAATATTCCCTACATCCCCCTTAAGTAAAGGGGATGGAAATACCTTTAAGATTTACAAAAGCAATTTCTCACTCTTTATGTTTGGGCCATTATTTTGAATTTTCTCAGGACACCAACTAATGTCACCCTTAACTAATTGTGTGGCTGTGTAGGAAAGAAAAGATCTTAACCTAGTAAAATTCTGACACTGGAGCAGTGGTGTACCAAGGGTGGACTTGTGAGGGTATACATAAAGGGGTACATTGTTGGAGAATATAAAACAAGAAAGCCAGTCTTTTCAAATTATTATTATAAACCATGAATTTTAAACTAAGTTAGGTATAAAATACACCTCAGTGAAAAATATTTTTTATTGATCAAAGTTTTAAAAAAAATGCTATGGTTACTGTTGAGCTTTAAAAACGTATATATGCAAGCTTTAACACAATTTAATTATTTATCTTTTTGTAAATATTGTTTATGTAGAAATTAATTTGGAGAACTCCTAGTTCTACAATTTGACCCCTTCACACAGAGACTTGACTGCACGCTTTAGTTTAGAGAACACGTTTATTCAAAATGACTTAAATTTTTCCAGGTGTAGTTCATGTGACCAGCGTATGTGTTATTACATATCCCTGTGTTTAATTCCTTTGTGGTTGTGGTGTTACACACAATTGTAGTTTCAAAACTAACAATAATAGCAGTGTTGCATAATTATAAAGATGAAGCAATAGGGCTTGAGTTATCTCAAGTCTATTATCCTATGTGAATACTTGGGGCCCTTTGTGTTTACATTTACAAAATAATGAAAAAGTGCATACTACCAGATACCATAATCTGTTTGGTAACTAGCAAATTCTAGGTCACACATAAAACTTGTATTACTGCTTTTGAATAATATCTTGCAAATTTAAATTTATTTTTCATTTTATATCAATTATTTTAAACCAAAGAACAAATCAAGAAGATAATGATTACCACATGATTATTAATGAAAACAATTTTGCCAGAGAGGGGGTATTTGCTCAGAGTGTCAAATATATTAGGTATATGACTGCAGTAGAGAACTTTTTTTTCCCACTTGAACATACTTTTAAAGTGCTACTACAAAATAAATAATAATGAATATATACAATACCTAAAATCCATTGTCCATTGCAATAGATTGGATAATTAATGTTCTACAGTTGTTTATATGGGGCACTGGGTGAGATAGTGTGAGTGCAGTTTTATCAAGACTCCTGAGACAGTTCATTCAAAAGCATGTTAAATTTGTCACTAGTCAGTATTATCATTGTAATATAATATATAGTTAAACAATCATGGGTCAACTTCCAGCCTGGCTCTAATTTCAGTATCACCAAATGTTAGAGCTTAAAGTAGAATCTGTAGAGGGAGCTGATGTTTTTTGGGTGTCCACTATATATTCCCTATCATTTGATTTTTCTCAGTAAATATATTTATAGATTAGATAGTTGTGGCTCATAGTTACAAAGGTTTGCTTGGCCACTCAGCATAATTAAATTGGAATTCAGACCTTCTGCCTCCAACGTCTCATAAATGGTCCCTTTGGAGTACAGTCCTTTGCTTTCTCTACTCCACTGCAGGTAATCTGGGTCATTTGGAAGATCCCTTGGGATGAAATAGGTCCCAGTAAATATTTGTTGAAAGTTTGTAAATTGTGGCTAAAAAAACTTAGATGGATTGGTCAGGTTCACATTGTCCCTTTGCCATCTAAAAAAAGACTATAATCCATTTCTATTGATTCTTCACTTAGAACATTACACAAAATCATTTGCTTTTGAAGAGAACATATGCAGAAGACATAATTAGGTTCTTTGAAATGCCAAATATTCTGTTACAATGTGTACATGCTATCTTTTTCAGTTTAACAATTTTCTTAATAACTTTTGAAGTTTCTAAACCTTCCCTGATTAAGGAAAATAGGACTACAAACCAGCAGTAGTTCTTGTCAAGTATGTTTTATTGGTTTTGGTAACCAAACTGAAAAGAGTTCTCTATCCGCAAGCTCAACTCAACATCGCATTTCAATGAATTTTATTTTTTTAACAGACAGGTTCATCCAATATGTGATCCAGCTTTTTCAAGGAAAAAAAAAAAAAAAAGCTATGGCAAAGGAATTGGTAATCATGCATTAAATTAAAAACATTAATTTGATGATGTATATTTGAATTGTTGGGATAAGGATCACAATAGGAAAAGGAACAATAGCTTACTATTGAAGTAATTTGGTGTTCACTGAAGCAAAAATTATTTCTTAGTCCGTAATTCAGTGATTCTAAATTCAAACTGTAGTATTTTTCTACTGTAAATATGTATGTGCCATGTATGAAGTTGGCTCTTATTTAGGAGGTACTTAGTTATGCCTGACATTACATTTTCTAGTAATGTCCACCAGCTTATGGCCAACAACATAGAATTGAAAAGATAGCTAATATATAAGGAGATGGAGAAAGAAAAAAAAAAAAAAAGCATGTGTGGGTCCTGCTGACTACACAGCTATGATATCAGCTTTGTCACGCCTGGCACTTATGTGGCCTTCAGACATTCCTCGCCATAGCCCACTGACTTAACGACCTTCCTTCAGCAATTCTTTGTCTCTCCCTCCACCATAGATCACAGTTTTCTTTGGCCTTTGCCTTTTCAGCTGGCTGTGAAGCTTGAAATTCCTTAGCACTGCATTTCAGTTTTATCTGGTTCTACTTAATTCAGGCAAGGAGTAGAGTTTAAGGTTAAGTGCAGAATATTACAAGATCAGTTCCTCCAATTAAAAATAAGTTTATTACATTCTGCAATCAAGAGTACAACAAAAAAAAGTATGAAATGGAAATGCCTTCCTATTTTACCCTTCTCTATTTATTGTGGAAGACTACACATGCCATTAAGATAAAACAAAAAAAGTATTATAATCTCAAAGAATATGAAATATCACTGAATATTTTTAATATAATTTTAAAAAGCAGCAGTATTTTAGTTCCAATGTGGTTTCATTCTATCTTTGAAAAATAATAGGAGTAGGAAAAGTTGGTAGTGTTTACATCATTGACAAAAATCACAAGTCACTCTTTCTAAGGTTTATGTCTTGGTAAAATCTCACTAATATTAGTGCCTGTTTAGCAAGGAAGATTTTCTAAGGAAGTATTTTTCTACCAAGTAGACAGCGGATACTAGTCAGTACATTTTCCCTGTGTGTATAGCAAATTATCTCCAACTGCACTTGAATTTTAGAGCTTTAGTATTGCCTTTGACTTGGAGACTCTTATTGATTATGTAACATAAAGGAAACTTCACAGTATTTATTGTTCTGTCATTAAGCAGTTGTTATATATCATTTTTTTTAACCACCTTCCCAAGCTCAAACACTCTGCTAAGGCCAGGAAAAGAGAAAAAAGTATTTACATGGAGAGCTTTAGAAATAATGGTAGCTGAGGGAGGGAAACTGATGAATGGGGATAAAGATAAATCCTTAGTTCTGGCCCTTTTTCTGTCTTTAAGATCACTTTTGTTTCACTTCCTTTACATTAAAAGAGCTGATGTCAGTTATGTCATTTCTTTTCTATAAATATGTGACTCTTAGCTATCTTTCCATGACCAAAGAGATATTGCCAACTTATTCCTGCTCATATCCCATACTGTTGTCCATGATGTGTTTTTTTGTTTTTGTTTTTTTCCTGTTTCTTTCTGTATACCATGAGGTATTATCACTTTGTTTCACCTGTTGAAACATAATCAATAGTAAATCACTATATTCATTTGATTGACTTAATATGTATCTAGCACTCTTGGTGAAGTAAATATTATATAGAATATTCAGTTGATAACTTTATCTTTTATCTGCTTTTCTATTTTTTCTTATCTAAATTTTACTGGATAACAAATGAATGTAATAGAAACTTTTCTAAGTGAAAATTTATAGTATTCCCTGTTATCACAGTAATCCTTAGAAAACCATCTGGTCACAAATGTGTCATTTCACAAGGTTTGGTGTATGTTATAGTCTCTCTACCAGCAGACTCAAATTGCCCAGAGTTTTCCCTGGAGTGTAGAGAACCAATTTGAGCAAGCCTTTCCAAAAATCTTTTAATAGGAGCCCAGACAGAGGAACCTAGTATGGGGTTTCCATGAGAATGGCAGACTTGACTAAGCCCCACCTTCCTGGAAAAATACTCGGTTTAAAATTGAGTTTATGAGTAACTCTAACAAGTCAGATCAACTTGTAGACATGCTGGAGAAGGTTTAAGTCTGTACACCACCTCTTAGCTTCCCTTGGACATTTTCATTTTCTGCTGCTTGGTAAGATAGTGCAAGATATACTCTCCCCTCCCGTCTCATCAAGATCTACTGCCCTAAGCCTTGCCTAGTGTTTGCAGTTTATAACTCTTTGCTTTGCATTTCCCTGTGGCTGGCTGGCTGTCCAGTCTTTAACAACCAAACTTATTCAGTTATCTATTACCATTTTCTCCCATTCTATTTTCATACCTTTTAGCCAAATTATTTTTTTTAAGAATGTCAGTGAACTCCATGTTGTAAAATCCAATGGACAATGTCATATCCCATCATCCGTCAACATGTTATGTATCCTCTGTTGGATGGATATATTCTCAAGATGTTTTGTGTTCAGTCTCTTTGACCTGCCCATCCTCGACTGTTAGACCTACAGATATTGTCTCTATTTATTTATAAAAAAGTTCAGTATTATATTAGAGTTTACAACTGAGCTTTAGATTCATAAATATAAATGTACATACAGAATTTGTGTAGGATGACCAACATATATTCTAGATTGACCTCTCCAAAGCTAGACTCTTGAATCTCATTTTTCACCTCCCAACCTGTTTATCCATTGGTCTTAGCATTTCAGAAATTGGTATCATCATACATTTGAATGCTTAAATTAGAAACCTCAAATTCACCTTTATTTCTCCTCAGTCTCTCTCTAATCCATTGGTAAGTCCAATGACTGTCTAAAACTGTATCTAGAATCCATTTTTTTTCTTGATCTCCACAGCCGCTATCTATGTCTCAACCATCATTTGTTCTCACACAGTTGGAGTAGTTTTCTAACTGGTCTTCTAGTTTTCCTTCCTCACCTATAGTCCAGTCTCCTGAGGGTATCCAGAATGCTCTTTTTAAAATGTAGTTCTGATAATGTCACTCTTGCAGTCAAAATCCCTCAATGCCATCCATCTGCACTTAAAGTTGAATAAAAACTTTTGAATACTGTCTACAATGTCCTGAACATTCTGCCTCCCATGTAGTTCACCAGATCCCAAACTTTCTATGCCATTCTCCCTTCTTTTCTTCAACTATTCAATCTTTCAGGCTTTTCTATTATTAGAACAGACCAAATACTTTACTTTGTATATACTTTTCCCTTTCCTTGAAATACTCTTCTACAACCCATGGCATGACTGAGTCTTCCTTCAAGGCTTAGTTTGAGTCTAACCTCCGACAAGCTTTCCTCAGCAGTCTATACTTCCCCATACATCTAAATCAGATTCATCAACCCACAACATTTTTCATGTACACTCTTATATCACTGTGCATAATGGTCTTTATTGTTGTCTTTTTAGTAATTATCACAACTTGTAATTACAAATTTATTAAATTTACTCAGTTATGTTTTTTCTATTCTCCACTAGGATGAAAATCCTGTAAATGTTGGGATCATGTCTGCGTTACTCACTTGTACGTGATGGATCTTTGGAAAAGCAATGATCCCAGTCTTAAGAGACCATCAAGTTTGGGGGCATCTGGGTGGCACAATTTGCTAAGTGTCTGACTCTTTGTTTTGGCTCATGTCATGATCTTGGGATGATGAGATAGAGCCCCATGCTGAGCACAGAGCCTGCTTAAGGCTCTCTTCTACTCCCTCTACCCCTCTCCTCTCTCTAAAATAAATAAATCTTTAAAAAAAGATACCATCAATTTTAAGATGAACTGTTATTTTATGTACCATTAAATAGGAAAAAATGTTGACAGTTAAACTATAATGCCATTCTTTCTTATGACTTGGGACTTTTGTCATATATTCAAAGAGCCTTTTAATATTAGAAGTTTAGACTAATTGTTATCGTGTCACTCTTGTGCATACATAAAAAATTTTTTAAATGATCAAATTGATTAAGATAATTGTAAGACTTGGATAATCTAACCCCATAGTGACTTTTTTCTTTTCTTTTCTTTTCTTTTCTTTTTTTTAAATTCATTTATTTGACAGGCAGAGATCACAAGTAGGCAGAGCAGCAGGCAGAGAGAGAGGAGGAAGCAGGCTCTCTGACGAGCAGAAAGCCAGATGCCGGGCTCGATCCCAGGACCCTGAAATCATGACCTGAGCTTAAGGCAGAGGCTTAACCCACTGAGCCACCCAGGCACCCCTCTTTTTTTAAGAGAGCAAGCATACATGTGCGTGTGAGGGGGAAGCAGAGGGTGAGGGAGAGAGAGAATCCTAAGCAGGCCCCATGCCCAATGCAGAGCCCTAGGCAGGGCTCAATCTCACAAACCTGAGATCATTACCTGAGCCAAAGTCAAGTCAGATGCTTAACCTACTGAGCCACCCCAGTGCCCCTACATTCACATTTCAACTGTTTGTTTTCATTGTACCATCAGAGAATCAGTTGAGCACTAAACTCTAGTTCTTCTAATATTTTTCTACACTATTGCCAATCATTCTACAAGTTTTATGCCTTATAGATGTTTGTCATTTTTTTTTTTATCTCAACAGATAGTGTTCTTGTAAGGTTTTTATACAATGAATCCCTGTTAACTCCTATTCTTTCTCAAATGGTCCTTAAACAGTCTGTTTGTGTAAAAATCATGGCATTGAAGTTGTGCCCTCATACCATCACAAATAGCAATGAAGTTCACACATGCCCAGAGAACTTCTATGAAGTCATGACTGCCATCTGGCTAGCGAGAATTATAACATGCACCCCAACTGTAGAGAGACATATATATGAAAAATGTGTACCTTAAAACAGATGAAATAAGATAGTAGATAGTAAATTACTGTTCTTCCTTTGGCCAACTCTTCCCATGGCTGGTTCCTTCTTTTATTATTATTATTATTAATTCAAGTAATATTAACATATAGTGGTACATTAGTTCTGGGTATTTAATATAATAATTCAGCAATCCCATATTGTGCTCATCAAGATAAATATATTCTAGTTTCCTTTTTTTTTTAAATATTTTATTCACTTGAGAAAGAGAGAAAAGAACACATGCACAGGAGGGGTGGGAAGGGAGGGAGGAAGATGGAAAAGCAGACTCTCCACTGAGCAGGGAGCCCAATGTGGGCTCGATCCCAGAACCCTGAGATTATGGCCTGAGCCGAAGGTGAATGCTCAACTGGCTGAGCCACACAGGCACCCCTCTAGGTTCCTTCTTTTCAATTTTCAGTACAACAGTTATGACTCCAGAGGGACCTCCCCTGATAATCCTACCTAAATTAACCCAGCATCCCTTCCCCTGCTCTATACTGGTCACTCTAATATTATGTTTGAGAGGTGCCTGGGTGGCTCAATAGGTTAAGTATCTGCCTTTAGCTTAGGTCGTGATCCCAGGGTTCTGGGATTGAGCCCCATATAGAGCTCCCTGCTCAACAAGGAGCCTGCTTCTCCTTCTGCGTGCTGCAGCCTCTGCTTATGCTCTCTCCTCTCTCTATATCTCTGACAAATAAATAAATAAAACTCTTTAAAAATAAATTAAAAATTAAAAAAATAGGGGCTCCTGGGTGGCTCAGTAAGTAAGCATCTGACTTTGGCTCAGGACATGATCCCAGGGTCCTGCTCTTCGGGAAGCCTGCTTCTCTCTCTCCCAATCCCCCTGCTTGTGTTTCCTCTCTTGCTGTGTCTCTCTGTCAAATAAATAAATAAAATCTTTTAAAAAATAAATAAAAATTAAAATTAAAAAATATTTTATTTCATTCATAGCTCTTAAATTTATTTGATGGTTTTGTTGTTGTTTATGGATTTTAACTTGTTTGTTGTGTATTTGTTCCTTTAGAATGTTTATTTGAAGGGAACAGGAACCTTTTCTCTTTCCTTCACTGATGTAATGGAAATTTGCTAACTAGATAGGTAGATAGATGGATGGTCTTTCTGACTTTATTTTTAGACTTACACATCCGTTGGGCAGTCTGTTTAGTTTTGTTTTCAGTTTTGATCCTTTCTATTTGCTTTCTATCTCAAAAACAAGGCTCATCCTATCCCAGTTCTCAGCTCATATTCTTCGGAGACCTAATCCAAAATATCAGGTCCAGCACTCCAAGCTGTACTTATGGTATGTGGGGCTCATACTGGCCGGTAAGGGTGGTTACTTTCCCAGATATATTTTAGATGGTTAATAACAAGAAAGAAAGGGGAAAAAGGGAAGTTGTGAGTAAAAGAAATTCACAATACAACTGAAGTTCAATCTAAAGATTTGACTGTTACGCAAGGAAAGGAACTGATTTTAGTTAAAGTGTGTGAGAAGTGATAGTGTTTATCAGGAAAATGAATATGAGAAAAGACACAGCAAGACGATTAAAAAGAAGGGTTGGCACCAAGTTTTTACTTATTTCTCACATAGGCAAAAACATACTGTTTATCTTAAATCTATATTTATATTGAATGCCTTACTCATTTGTGCTTAAAAATACACATTGGGTTGATTTTACCGTGCCATGAAAAACATTTTAGTGTTAAGAAAAAAAATACAAAATATGTATTTTCAGAAGCTCTGTACTCTGTGCTGTATCATAATCATGTTCAGAGGGATCTGTACATGAGGTAATAAACAGTACTCTCTAATTACATATCATCCTGCAAGTACAAAAGAAAAGACAATTTTGCAGGCATATATAAAAGCTCATAGACTTGAGTCAGTTCAAAATTACAGTGAGAGCACTGTAAAAGAAGTCACAGCTCCCCCGAAAATGTCAACAGCTTATTGATAGCAGCTACTAGTTTTTTGTTTTCCAAATGATTTAAAAGTGCTTACCATGTACGGATGAAGGGTTTTGTGTAATGTATTGATGAGCTCATCTTGCAGTGTTCTAGTCAAGGTTGAAATGTGCCCAGCTAATGCATTCATGTTGGAGTGGTAGGGTTCTGGGTTTTGTTTTTTTGGTTTTCCTTGAGTGGGTTCAACGCCAAATGCGGGGCTTGAACTAACAACCCTGAGATCAAGAGTCACTTGGTCTACTTACTAAGACAGTCAAGCAGCCCAAGTTGCAGGTTTTACATTCTTTGATTTCACAAAAATAATTAATTATATGTTGGGGGTAATGGGAAGCTCAGATTGAAATGTAACACATTTCAGGATTTCCCTGCATGAGTAAATGCTCTTGTTAAGACCCATGAAATCTATCATGTAGCATAGGAAAAAGGATGATATACATTGGTTCAATTTTAGGAGCAAAAATGAAAATATTCAATAAAGATAATCTTGACTTGCATATCTATTAAAGACAAAAGCTATGGCATAATGTAAGAGTTTAGTAACAAATTCATTATGCTTTCTAATGTGCAATAAGTCTGAAGGACTATTTTGGAGCTGGACATATTTGACTATTATATTTCTTATTATGTAATTGCCTGTAAATTAAATCAAATAACATTTTATGTCAGTGCTTATGTCAATTGCTTTTTAAAACAATAGCGATTTTTGCCAGATTTTTGTCTTTTAACCACAGTGGATTAATTTAGAACCAAGCTTAAATCAAAGTTATGATTTATTACACACACGCACACAGACACACATGGAGACAGGTCCTTAAGTAAAATGGAATAGTTCTCTGCACCCTTCAAAAAGACTAGCAGTTGTTTATAATATCATGTATTTTATAGGAAGATTTTGCCGAATAGATATTATTTTCAAGGATTGTGATCAATGGTTTTGTCAGAGGTCATGAAATTCTTCATTGCAGCATCTGAAAGTAGGTCTACATATTGAATTGCCTGCCTCAGCCCCATTCCAGCTATTGTCTGGGATCTGTTTATCACAGACTGTACGTGGAAATGGAATCATAAACAACTCCATACTTCTGAAGAGCCTGAGCACTAATCACTTTTATATTATGCCTGATAAAATCTGAACTTTAAATGTTGTGGATTAAAAAGATTAAAAGGTACTAATCCTTCCTGTGGTCAGTCACCATTTTAAACTATTCCACATTGGGAGCCCTAGTGCATACATACCAGGAGACCTGGAAGGATTAAATTAAGCACTCAGCATGTTTTAATACATTTATGTTATTTTCTATTTCCTTCACTCATTCTTTTATTGTCTTTAATTTTTATTAAAGTGACCGCTGTCCCATCCAATGGCATAAACATCTGTTTTGCTGGCTTGCTTTAGACTTCTCCCTCTATGATATTTTGTGACTCTATAATTTGGGGGAATATTATCACATCAAATGATACGAACTATATATATCCTTATGAAATAACCCATCTATATAAAGTGCAAATGATTTTGAAAGTCTGTTTTTAAAACTTATTTAGTAAACAAAAATAGCCAGGCATAGGGCCAAGGATAGTATACATTTTATTTCATTTCAAATTGATAAAAATATAAAAGGACATTTTTAGTGGTCACATTTTGCAGATGAGGACATCGATAGATTAAATAGCATGCCCAACACTGTTGTAAGTGGTTGATTCAGATTTCAAACCCAAGTGGTCTGGTTCCAGAATGAGTATATACTTAGCCTTGGTTTATTTTTATTTGTTTGTTTTTGTTTTTGTTTTTTTTTAGAGAGAATGAGAGCATGTGTGCTGAGTGGGGGTGGAGAGAGTAGGCAGAGAGAAAATATCAGGCAGGTTCCATGCCCAGTGCACAACCACTTGGAACTTGATCTCAGAATCCCAAGATCATGACCTGAGCCAAAATGAAGAGTGGGACACTTAACAGACTGAGCCACCCTGGTGTCCCATTAGCCTTCTTTACAAGAGTATCTGATATATATATATATATGTATGTATATACATATATATATATATATATATACATATACATATACATATATATATATCTTTGTAAGTAATTAGTTTTTTGGTCCCTGTATCCCATGTCTTGAGGCTGCACAATAGAAGAGTGTAATAGAAGATGAATTACAAGGGGAATGGAAATGAGAGGTTTTTTTTTTTTTTTCCTTTTCCTCTCTTCCCTCACATAATGAGTTGTTTTAGATAAAAGGTCACCTGAACTAGGTAATCATGTTAGCTACTTGCCCCCCAATTTAACATTTTCTCAGTTGGAAGAGCTTGGAAATCATGAGGGAGGATTTATTACTCTCTATTGTTGACAAATATGTTAATTACTATGGGAACTGACAAATGAAAAACTGAATTGTAAATGTGATAAGTCACAAACCCACCTGGAACTCAGCTACTTAATGATTGGGAAAGGAGTAACTGTGGGAAGATTTGAAGACTATAATGATCCTCCGTGGGAAGGGGAATAGGATAATGACTGCATTCAGAAAAATCTAAAAATCTAGAGCTAATGTAAGGAAATAAGCCACTCATAAACTCCAGACCTTTTCAAGGACATTTCAGCTCAGTTTATTGTTCTTAAATCCTAATCTATCCCCAGTGGGAGGTTTGCAGAGGGTCTTGGCTTCACTCACTCCTACGAGGTAACCTGTAGTATCAACTTGGTAGATCTCTTTCTGTAAGTGTCCTTTTTTTATTTTCATAAACAGGTCTTGGCAATCCTTCAATGTTAACACAGATAAATCTACCTGGTTCCTTTTAGCAGTCTGTATTTCGTTGTACTGATATAACATTGTTTAAGTACCTCACAGTAGTCTCATCAACAGAATTTTTATCTCCAGTGTTTTTCCATAGTCATTCATGAATCACTTACGTACATATGTAGATATTACTCTAGAATCCCTGTTGAAAATTAGTACATAGGCACTTTATATAATAGTAGAAACTTTCAGATTGCACTGCAAAATGGTTAAATAGATCCACTTACATATAAGGAACAGATGAGATAATATATTTCAACATTTACATATTTTTGTTTCATACTATTCCAAGGCCTTCTGTATCATTAATCTATATAATTTTATTAATGTTTAACTTAGATTAGATCCTAAAATTTTTAACTATTTTGTTGGATGAAAATGATATCTTGTTTCTGTTTTTATTTTCCAGGCTCTTGATAATAGTTTTATATAACACAGTCTAACACTTCTTGCATTTTTCTGCTGCTTACATAAAATCTATATATTAATATGAACTATTCCCATTAACCTTACTACTTAAAAACAAATTCATCCAATGACATAAACTTTGCTTATTCCCACTAATTGAGATGATAGCATCCTAGATATTTTAATTTAGTAGAGTTTGCATAAAATTATATTTAATTTTGATTACATTTGAATAGTTGAATAAATAAAATTATAGAGGCAAATAAAACAATATAAACTTAGTTTACTATTATGTATCTTCTGTATAATTTGATCAGGTTCTTAGTAAAAAGAAAAACCTTCAAAACATTGAAGAATTAATAAGTTAATATTTTTAAAATAATTAGTACAGATCTTGGAATGAGAAGATTTCAAGACATGTTTGTACATTGACTTTTAATGTTGCTGTTGCTGTTATCATCTTCATGATTCTTACTTAAGCTGGGTAAATTAGAACCATTGATCAATTCATAGTATTTTAGATATATATATAATTAAATTAAATTGTATATTTCAGCGGATATAAATTTCATAGAAAGAAGTTGCTCTGCAAATAATGAGAGTGTTGGATTTCAATATATACTTTGGGCTTTGTCCGTTTGGCTGCTATGTGCTATTTAAAAACAAAATATTTAGTATGGGGTAAAGTCTCTGATAAAAAGTTGGTTAAATGATGGGGTGCCTGGGTGGCTTAGTGGGTTAAGCCTCTGCCTTCAGCTCAGGTCATGATCTCATTGTCCTGGGATTGAGCCCCCCATAGCATCAGGCTCTCTGATCAGCAGGAAGCCTGCTTCCCACCTCTCTCTGCCTGCCTCTCTGCTTCCTTGTGATCTCTGTCTGTCAAATAAATAAATAAATAAAATCTTAAAAAGAAAAAGTTGGTTAAATGAAATTTTTAAAAAATGACCTAATACAAGATAAAATGTTATTGTGACATTTTAATTAAGATCATTATTGAAGGAAGTAAATGATTGCTATGAGAAAATGGTGTAATCTGAGTTGGAAAAATAAATCATTAGCCACCAAGGAATGCTGGGCCAGCACCACCTTCATCTAAGTACCAAAAGCCATGAAGTTAGGGCTCGGTGCTAATATTAGGACAAAAGAAAAAAAAAGGAACCAAGTATTTATAAGAAAGGATAATAATTCCTATTTATTATTAAGTTTAAAGAGCTGAAATAAATTAAGATTGACATATTTGGACAGATACATCTATATCAGAGAGGAAGCCGATATTATTCTGACTCCTGCTCCAGAGTCTTTGTCTCTTTTCCCTGCCAACATTTTCAGTTGTGTTCACCAAAATTCTTCGAAACCTTTAATATAAAGATAGAAGATATCTAAGGAAACATGATTGGAATTTTACATAGAATGCACATGCTAACATGTTGTGTAAACTTAAAAAAAAAAAAAAAAGAAAAAAAAAAAGCCACTTATTCCCCTGTTTTGTTTCCCCTTCTGTAAAAGTGCTATGGCAATATTATCAATCAATATTGTTAAAAAAATACTTAAAATAGTGAAACATGTAAACTTCAGAAAGTTAAATTTATGTTTCAATTTATTATTTTATTTGGATCATATTTGTGTAAAATATGTATGTTAAGTATATATACGTGCAACTTTGCTCATGTATTTATCTGTTTCCATTTTTATAAGCATTTACATCTATACATACATCTTTATCATTTTACCTATAACAGTTTTTCATATCTGTCTACTTAACACCTCCTCAAAGACACAAGTGTGTCTGATTTCTATCTGTGAACATTCTTGCTGTGTTGTATTAATTAGAAAAATACTTAATGAATTATCAAATCCCTTAAAAGAGAAACTGTAAATAAAAATTAAAAAAAAAAAATAGATGACCTGACTAACCAGGGGCCTTTAATAGCTCTGATTGTTATGTAAGAATCAATTTTTTTCTCAGTGTTCCAAGATTCATTGTTTATGTACCACACCCAGTGTTCCCTGAAATACGTACCCTCCATAATACTCACAACCAGACTCATCCAATCCTAGGGCTGTGGGCCCCAGCCCCTCCAAAACCCTCACTTTTGTCTCTCAGAGTCCACAGTCTCTTATGGTTTGTCTCCCCCTCCGATTTCCCCCAACTCCCTTCTCCTCTCCATCTCCCAATCTCCTCCATGTTATTCCTTATGCTCCACAAGTAAGACCATATGATAATTGACTCTCTCATCAAGAATCAATATGTTAAGATTTATAATTCATAGTATGAATGTAGGGCTGATTCCAGGTTTTCATTACTTCAATTATAAAAGAACTTATGGAATAATAACGCCAAAGACAAGCTGAGCTTTGCTTAAAACAACAACAACAAAAGGTTATGCTCTTTCTGTCTATTGACAGATAGAAAATTTAGGTCACATAAAGTAAGTCCTTCACCCAACATATAATTTCACACTTTTCTTCTGTATCTTGGCTTCATGGCAAATGTATTATTCATGTTTTTTTTTTCCTCTTTTGAATATCTGTTTTCATTATTGACCTTTCAGCTTGGCCTGCACAGGCTCCATGTACATAAGTTTTATTTCTTAGTATGTCAAGGCCTTTTGTATCATTCTTCTATCAGGTTATATCTCTTGGCCTTGAGTATTTCACTGCTTTTCCTTATTTTCTCCATTTGGTGTTTGACTCTAATTTTCCTTTTTGATGTCTTGTTAAGTTATTCTTTTTCTATTGTTTTACTTCTTTTCTCATTTAAAACTTTTTAATTTTATATCCTCAATCTCATCGCAAAGAAAAATTTTTGGTCTGGTTTATTTATTTATTTTTAAAAATTTATTTGACAGACAGAGATCAAAAGTAGGCAGAGAGGCAGGCAGAGAGAGAGGGGGAAGCAGGCTCCCCGCTGAGCAGAGAACACAATGCGGGGCTCAATCCTGGGACCTGGGGCTCTATCCTGGGACCTGGGGCTCAATGCTGGGACCTGGGGCTCAATCCCAGGACCCTGGGATCATGACCTGAGCCAAAGGCAGAGGCTTTAACCCACTGAGCCAGCCAAGCACCCCTGGTTTATTTTCTATTTATACACTCATAGGGATTTAGAGATGATCACATCTAATTTCCTCATTTTACAGATAAAAAAAGTCCTGTATATGAACACTCTGTCCTGAATAGCCAGTTGGAGTGCATAATGAGTAGTTTCCAGTCTGGTTCCACTTTTGTTCTACCATGCAATATTTTATTGCTTTTAAATATATATATATATTTTAAAGCATATATTGATTATTCCCAAAAGGGCTCATTCTACATTTAATATTTTACATAGATTTCCTGATTTGTTTCTCACAACAGCCTTGTGAAGTCACATTGTATCTTAATTTTGTGGTTGCTCAGCTGAGAGAGCAGAGGATAAAGCAATGTCTCAAGCAGATTTCCTAGTTTCATTATTGTTTTTAAACCATTTTAAACCATTTAGGTCCACTTTCCCTTCCTCATTATTTATTTTGATGTTGCATTGCCTTCTGCAAGTCATTTAAACAGATGTTGACATCAAAGAATATTTAATAAAATTCTTATATGTTGAATTGTGAAGGATAGCCAAATGAAGATGTTCATCCTTTCATCAGAGAAATTAAACTCACTTTAGAAAACAGTCTATGGAGTTCTCCAAATTGACATTCATTTTTAGCTTATACCCGTTTTAGAATGTT
The DNA here is from genome assembly GCF_002288905.1 of Enhydra lutris kenyoni. Taxonomy (NCBI): domain Eukaryota; kingdom Metazoa; phylum Chordata; class Mammalia; order Carnivora; family Mustelidae; genus Enhydra; species Enhydra lutris. Next base: position 22,755,836 of record NW_019154085.1, on the reverse strand, counting down.
TCTGAAATACACACAGCAAGCTGCAGATATTCCTTACTAACATAAATTATGGAGTCATTTTCTAGTGAAAACAGATAGTTAGAAATCTGTAACAAAATAAATGTATTTTGTTCTCATATACATTGATGCTGCAGGCTGTGATGTTCCCAAACCGGGTTGATGGTTATTACCAAGAAATGGTTCAATTTGGTTGGCACTACTCTGTTGTGTCAAGTATGAAGAAAATAAGGAATATAGTCCATTGTTTTTAATAAAAATTTCCTCTGAGAGGAATAAGAGATATGATGTATAGACCAACTGTTCCCTTATGAAATAATTTTAAATACATTTTAGTGACATAGGTTCAATGCTGTTACCATCTAGATAATGGGAAATGGGTTTAAACAGAATAAGAAAACTGAATATAATGTTTTATGCCATAGCAAGAAGGGTAAAACTGCCATCACTCTTGGAGAAGCAGAATCAAATTATAAGCCAATCATCTATAGGATTTGACCATTTAAAATTACTAAGTTAATTTACATAAGAGGGTTGTCCAACCTTTGAAAAATACATGAACTGAGAGTTAAATTAAGACTTTCTGATTAGGGGGCGCCTGGGTGGCTCAGTGGGTTGAAGCCTCTGCCTTCAGCTCAGGTCATGATCCCAGGGCCCTGGGATCGAGCCCCACATCGGGCTCTCTGCTCAGCAGGGAGCCTGCTTCCCTTCCTCTCTCTCTCTCTGCCTGCCTCTCTGCCTACTTGTGATCTCTGTCTGTCAAATAAATAAATAAAATCTTTAAAAAAAAAAAAAAGACTTTCTGATTAGTTTATCTTAGTTATCTTCCCCCTCACACCCTGTACCTAAATGAAAAAATAATGGACACACACACAGAGAAACACAGACCCATACAGAGATATTTATGGATATATATATACACACACACACACACACATATATATTTATATTTATATATAAAATCATAATCTTTAAACAATCATGAAAAAATAAAAATATTAAAGGAATTGAACACATAAATCAAATCTACACTGTTACACCTCCTCACTGCCAGGAGATATTTATCAAAAAGAGAAATGGAAAAATATATAATTTTTCAAATAGTTTATGGATATTTATTGCAGAGAATACTCTTCCACGATAAATGCATTGCATACTATCACAACAAAATAAGCATATATTAATATCAGTATTGAGGATAAATTGTTTATGTAATTATAACATTCTATTAATTTACATAGGATATAAACATACATTTTTAGTTAGTATTTTACATTTCTGGTCCATCTTTAAGTTAAGATAAAATAGTTAAAGCATGCAATTTTTTCCTTTTTTGGTTAGCTTTGAAATGTGCTTTTATTTACTTTGTAAAACATATGCATTCTCTATTTTTGATACCATTATGTTAAGATGAGCTAAATAAAGAGGCCAGGCCTATGCTGTTCATACACTTCTGGACACTGTTACTGCACAGAAAGGGCAATAGATGTCTTCATGTTTGTACGACAATTGCCTCTGTATATTTTATCACTTATTGGTAAGAACAATTTGCTACATAGCAATAATAAAGCAGAATGTAATCAAATGTCACTATGGTCTGGTATACTGCAGTAATGTCAGATAAGAATAATAGGTTTCATAAAATGCTGGGTGAATCTTGGAACAACCTTATTCAGTTGGTGTTCAGATTCATGACCCAATAAAACTTATTCATATACATTGGGTATACACGCATTGATACACCAGAAGCTATGTCTGTGATTTTATTTAATTGTATAGATTCTTTTCCCATAGTGCATTATTGAAGGACTTTACGAAGTAAGACTTTGTGAGCCAAAATCCCTCAATAGGTTTGAAATCATGAGCATAATAATGAGAAAGTCCATTTAAAATTCCAGTTTTCCTTACTAGAGGAGAAAAAAAAAATCCCCAGTACTATATTCTGCAGTGCCAAGATACAAGGTTTTCAATACATACATTAATGTCAGGAAAATTTAGGTAGTTATGCAACATAAATTCAAAGACAAAAGTGTCACTGTGACTGTAATATCCTAAAATGTTTATCATTCATCAATATCCAAGTTGTTCTTAACCTTTCATGGTCTATTGAAACTTACAGAACTCAAACCCTGGCTTTCAGTCTGGTGAAAATCTGATCCCTTCCTGCTCTTATACTATCTGTATAAAGTGATACACAATGTATATAGAGAAGATATGTGAATATGTTTTGTTTTTTTTTCCAATGCTTCAGTAAAGAAAAAAGGGAAGGTGCATAGATTTAGGCTGTAAAGTTTCACTATGAAATTTCGGTGGCTGATGTGTACAAAGTAAACAAATTTGCAAGGTAAAACATGCTGTTTGACATTTTACTTAACAGTTCATTTCTTCCAAGAAGAATGATTTTTAGCCTACATTCCCATACTCAAAAACCTATCAGTGCCAATTCAATTATATTAATGTGTGATTCGAAATGATGAACAACGCCATGGAGAGTTGTGGGGTTTGATGGGCTCTCGAAAGATAAATATGTATTCTGTGATCAAACAGAAAATCTCTGCCTTCTAGATTCTTCCATATGTGACCTTTGAAGAAAGAGGCCCATGGGTTTTATCACTAGGACTGTGATCCTAAATATCCAAGTAGAACATAAAAAAGAGTGTGGTCCTTGTGTAGTAGAATAATGAATAGTGAAATAAGGTGAGTTTCTCTTCTTCCAACATAAAAGATCACTTTCATACTTTGGGCTTGATGGATATGATATGTATGTATGTTTTCCAGTATTCCGTATTATGATTCTGAGCAGTAGCAATCAAAGGGAAAAATCAAGGCAAAAGCCATGCTATTTAGTGCCTATTTTGTCATCATGAAGTAAATACATGAATGTGGAGAAAATTGATTTTTTTCTGAAGAAAATGCTAGACATCAGCACTTTGTCTAGTCCCTTACTTCAAATACCATCTAGATGCTAAAGACTCCCATTTGTATGTCTCTATCCTTGAACTCTCCCCTGAACACAGACTTATATGGTACAGTAGTCAGCTGCCTAGTCAATATCTTTGCTTAGATGCCATATTTAGTTAAGCACTAGCTAAGCTGCTATAAAAAGAGACCCCAGAATATACTGACTTAGGCAATGTATCAGTTAATCTCTCGAGATGATCAGGGTTGGTAGGACAACTCCTAAAATTTGGTGACAAGAATAGAGAAACAGAGGAACACACATAGAATCCTTTGAAAGGCACAATCCAGAACTGGCATACATAATTTTCTCTTACATTCCAATGCCTGTGGCTAAGTCACATAGCCAAATCCAGCTTTAAGAGAGGCTGAGAACCATGCCCAGATAAAACTCAGGAGATCTGTTGTTAAGCAGAAGAGAATGAATATTGATGGAGTGTCAGTAGTTAACTGACATCAGATATCCCACAGGTGTCTGTAAGCTTAATGTGTCCAAAATGGAGCTCTTGATTTTTCCTTCTAAACATCCTTCCCCTACAGTTTGTTCCATTTTTGTAAATGTGAAGTATGTTCTTCCAGTTGCTGAGGATAAACATCTTGGGGTTGTCTAGGATTCTTTTCCTATTTTTTTCTGACTTGAAATTCTTTCCACCAGGAAATGTTACCACCCCTTCATTCAAAAAAAAAAAAAAAAAAATCCATCCTATATGTTTCTTTCCCTCCTCTGCTTCCCTCATGGTCCCAGCCGTATTTACTTCTCACCTGGATTATTAGAAAATAATACCAAATAAGACCAAACTGGTCTTCCTGCTTCCAACCTTGTCTTGCAATAGTCTATTCTGCACACAGCAAATGTAATGTTGCTTTTCCAATTGTGGACTCTTCTGCTCAGATATACCTGTCTCCTAGTTAAATAATTCACAAGGTTCTGTATGATTTCCACGTTCCTCCTCAAGCTTCAACCCCCGCCCTTCTCCCCTCTCTGCATTCCAGCCAGACTGTCCTGTCCTCTTAGCTATTCCTCAAGCACACCAAACACTTTCCTCTTCATGGACTTTGAATCACGGTTCTCTTTGCTTGAAATTGTTCTCTGATTCTGGTTCCATTTTTTACTTCCTTCAAGTCACTTTTCAAATGTTACTTTTTCAGAGAGACCTTCAGATCAGCCTTGATTCTGACTATTGTACACACTATAGTAATATGTGTGTGCATGCATATGCCTGTGTCTGTGTGTATTAACTCTCTTTTACTGTTCCTTATTTTACTACTTTTCATAAAACTTATATGTACACATTAAAATATTAAGGTGCATTGAATGTAGTAGTTACTCCAAAAATCATCAGTTGTAGTCTGAATAGTGGCCCTTCAAAGATGTCCACATACGAACCCCTGGAGCCTGTGATAGATTACATGTGAAGGGGAATAAAAAATGCAGATGAAATTAAGTTTCGTACTTAGTTGACCTTAAAATAATCCTGAATTATCTGATCTTAAAATAGAAAAATAATCCTGGATTATCTGGGTGGGCCCAAAGTAATCACAATGGTTGTTAAAAGTATAAGAGGCGGACAGGAAGAGAATCGGAGTCATGGGAGAATACAAAGGACTCAGTCCTTGTGTTGGCTTTGAAGGTGGATGAAGGGGCCAGGAGCCAAGGAATGCAGGAATCTCTAGAACCTGAAAAAGGCAAACAGGTTCTTTTCCACAACATCTGGAAAAATTTAGCCCTGCTGGCATCCTGATTTTAGCCTAGAGAAACCCATTTCAGACATGTGACCACCAAAATTTGTAAGATAATAAACATGCATTGTTTATTTTTTTGAAGTTTTTATTTATTCATTTGTCAGAGAGAGAGTGCACACAAGCAGCAGGAGCAGAAGGCAGAGGGAGAAGCAGGCTCCCTGTTGAGCAGGGAGTCCGATGTGGGACTCGATTCCAGGACCCTGGGATCATGACCTAAGCTGAAGGTAGACACTTAACCCACTGAGCCACCCAGGCGTCCCTAAACATGTGTTATTTAAAGCCACTATTTGTGATAAACTAATATAATAAGAAACACACATTTTAAAGTTTAATATAATTTAATATTTTCTCAACTATGGTGAAGTATTTGCTTGAGTTGGTGATTCTTGTAACATCTATGAGGATTCTTCTGTTTACATCTGATAACAAAACAGAAGCAAACAAACAAAAACAACAACTTGCTTCACTTCTTCCCCTCTAACCTAAAATAGAACCTGTCTTTCCATAAATGCTAATTCTGCATTTGTGAGGCGGTGTAATTGTTTTCTGTTGGTCATTGGCTATCACGTTTTTTAGTCTGACATAGAAAAAGTAGATTTGGGAACTACTTTTATTTTACAGATTCTACAGGGACATTGTTTAGTTTTACTTAAAACTAGTAAAATAAATACAGAGAATAACTAGAATATTAGAAGAAAGGTATGCTTTTATGAATTCAAGTAAGATTTATGATAATAAAATCGATTTTAATTTTGTGTTTTACTTCTTCACCAAAACCATTAATCCACTGTGGGATTATATTGATCAAGTAATAATTAAAATTTATTTAGCACTATGAGTCAAGTACTGTACTCTTTTATCTGCATATATTATGTCTGTATGTAATCCTAGTAAAAAACATTTGTGATAAATTCAACTGCTATCGAAGGAGAAAACTAAGGCAAAGAAAAATTAGAAAAGATACTTCAGGCCCAACAGTAAGTAAGTAACCTGGAGAAAGAAGATCTTTCTAGAATTTCAGGCTAAGTGTGTGTCCATTGTATGATTTAAAATCTTGGACTGTTATAGTTAAACAATCCCAGGGAGATGGAGGGTTAGTGTTCAAGCATTTATATGAGCTCATTACTCTTTGAGTTTTCTGTGTTTACAGTTTTCCATTCTCTACATTTCACGAGAGTTAGTTTATATTTTGCTATGTGTGAATGAGTGTGTGTGTGTGTGTGTGTGTGTGTGTGCGTGCGTGCAGCCTCTGCAGCTGCTGAACATGCACCTGCATCAGCCTGAATCCAGCTAAAACCCACTATTAGTGCATATTATCTGGGATACTTGGAATGGTATTTGTTTGCCTTTGACATCAATGGCTGACCCTCATGTTCCTTTATCTTTAAACAGCCCATCTTCTCTTTAGAATATTCTTCCTATAGAACTATATTTAGCTAATAATTTGATGTGCTGTCATTTTATTCTCCAACTAGCTTTCAGTTTTAGCAATTTAAAATCTGTTTGGTATAATGAAAAACAGGTCTCTAGGTTACATTGGCAGGTGTGTTTCTTTTCTTGTTAAACCTGGTTATCCATATAACCAAGAGATGAACTTTAAGTAAAGGTGCTGTTTTCTTTTTTCATTTTATGTGATCAGTGCTGCAGAGCAAAAGAAAGATATTTTTAACACCAACTATTTTTTTCTGATCAATATGTTGTTTAGGAGAAAAATTAAATTAGTGCTACAGATGGATAAAATATCATGTTCTGTATTGAGTTTTTTTGGGGTTTTTTTGTTTGTTTTTTAAATGAAGTCAGTCACCTACTGAGTACCCATTTCAATAGGAACTATGTATGAAACTTAAATTATTTATTCAAATATCTGAAGGATATTAGAAAACCAATTACATTTCCACACATGAAGGAAAGTCACAGAACTTGGTATTTCATGTATTTGACACCAATTAATTGACCTTTCTTCAAAGTGAGATTTCTGTTGCAACTTACTTGTCTGGAATTGGAATTTTACATTTTATCCAGATCCTTTTTTTTTTTTTTTTTTGGCCCCCAAGATCACTTTCCAGGAATTAATTCAAGCTGATCAAATTTGACCACCTACTATGGGACATTAAGATGTATCTTCATTCAATATGTTTAATTAACCATTTTAAAATAAAGTTGGAAATACAAAGCTTATTTTTATTATTTTAATTAATCATATAATGGTTAGTTATTGCAAGCCTATTCAAATAGCTCTTGGAACTGTGGGTGATAACATTCATCCTGCACTCAAGAATCTGATCAGAATGAAGTGAGGGAAAATTGCAGGGGATTTGGAGGAAAAGAGACTTGAGTTATTGTAATAAACAGTGAGAGAGGAGAGCAGAAAATGTAATAGCAGGGTTATAGATAAAGTGTTCTGGAAGACACTTTAATAGAATTATTTTTTAAATAATATTTCAATAAAATATGGTGTGTGGATTGAAGTTACAAAGAAAATTAGTTTCACTGAGTTAAATATTTCATTTTCCTAAAAACCAGTAGTTAAGGTATATTTTAAATAATAAAAAATAATTGATTTTAAATATAGTTTAAAACCACTTAAAATCTCTGAATTGGTTTTAAAAAGAGTTGTTTCTCTTTGTTGTTCTTATTTTTAGCTGCATTATTATTATTGATTAAAGTATCTAACTCTATAATTTACAATTGCTGAAAAAGGCAAACAGGTTCTTTTCCACAATATCTGGAAAAATTTGGCCCATAATAGTCTGATAATACATAAAAGGAAAATTACTCAATTTTAAGATTTTATTTATTAATGAAGTAAATCTGTTTTCCAACACTTGATTTGTAACAGGTATTCAAAAGTATTTGCAGAAAGAAATGGAAGAAAGAAGTCAAACTTTAATTTAGAAAATTCAATAGAAAATTTAGAAGATTTAATAGCTTTTTTCTCTTTTGCATATATAAAACAGATACTTTAAAATAGTATTGTACTTAATTTATTTTTATAATCACTTATTATGATTTTATAATCGCTTATTATGTCAGCTTTTAGATATCAATAAGTACTTCATGCAGTATTATCTGATGTGAAATAAGGACAAAAATCTCTCACCAGAACTAATTGCAGAAAGTAGAAATGTTTGTTATTTATTTGCTGAAATGGTTAGTGTTAGAAAGAAAAAAAAAAAAACTCTTAAAATGCCATTAAACCTTTCCATTAGAAACAATTTCTACTTATTTATAATTTAATAAACACTTACTGACTGCTTTTGTAAGATAAGGGGAAATCCCTATAGGGGCACAGGGATAAACACATTCCAATTTCTGCCCTCAAAGAAGCATATATTGTTGAACAAAGACACATTAGACATTTAAAGTAAACCTGCAAATAAGGGCACTTGGGTGGCTCAGTGGGTTAAGCCTTTGCCTTCGGCTCAGGTTATGATCTCAGGGTCCTGGGATCGAGCCCTGCATCAGGCTCTCTGCTCAGCAGGGCGCCTGCTTCTGCCTCTCTCTCTGCCTACTGCACTGCCTACTTGTGATCTTTGTCTGCCAAATAAATAAATAAAATCTTAAAAAAAATTTAAACCTACAAATAAGCAAAACAATACTGAAGAGGAGTGAGGAGATTGTGTGTATATGAATTTGGAAGATGATAAAGCTTTCTAATTTAAAAAAATCAATTTTGCAAATTCCAAAACTTAACAAAAATTATAACAAAAAATCTAACTGAGGTGGTACATAACTTCTAATAGAGCCACACAATATTCTGTACCTATATATCCATTTCCAAAGGGTTGCATTTCGGTAAAGAGAAAAAAAAATGTACGTATAAATTAAGAACTCTTCTTTTTCCCTTGCCTTTGCGAATGATGCTCATTGATACAGGATCCTGCATTCACCTTTACAAGTGCCCATATCAACTGGAGTTTTAATATCAAGGGCGATAAAATGTAGAAAAAAATTATTAGGCTACAGGAGCTGTCAGTTTTCTTTGACAATTCCAAAATGCCAGATGTGTTCATAGTAATAAATACTCCCGTTATGCGCAATACCTTCAACCTCCGAGACGATGATGTGGGAAAACGCCACAGATGGCATCTTGATATGGGATAAACATCATGCAAGTGGTGAGAAGGCCACGGTGAAAAGTACAGTTATGACAGTTATCCTTCGGCAGTCATTGGATGAGAAACTTTCCCAGGTGGGTAATGCTTGCAGAAGGATATTTGGAGTGCTCCTTCAGCTTCCCTCCATGAGCTCCAACAGCAGGTCACTCACTATTCATGCCAGGATCAGCGCCCACACACAGTGTAACACCATGCACTTGTCATGCTCCCAGACAGGAGCTGATGTATCTACTTACCAGACGGTCTCTTCTCTATCACAGAAAGTGCCCATTTACAGAACGTAATCTCTATAAAAAGAGAGCAAAAACTATAAGAGGTGAATAAAATGAGTTTAAAGATAGCTAAGTGAATCACTCAAGGTCACAGGGCCAGCAAAGAGAAGAGCTTAAAGCGCATACCTTGGGTTTAAGCATCGAGAGCGCGATCCTTCCATCCTGTTAGAGCAGCCCGTTTTATTGTTCATCAGTTCTACCCATTTGCTTGCCCAAATGAACGAAAAATATTAAAGAAGTCCAAATTTATTTCAAAACAAAAAAATATTTGAGTCTATAATATTTGCAAAAACCAAACTGAGCTGCTTGATTGATTTTTAATAACCAGTGATTTCCGAACCCCATTCATAGTGGAAGGGATAAATATGATCACATTATACATAAAGACTTGGCTATCCTTTAGTCATTCCAATTCAGGTTTGAGATACTGGCTTGAAAGATATTCTTGAATTCTAATGTATAACTTTAAAATGGAAGAAGTAATAGACCTATAAATATTTCTTAAGAAAATAGAAAATGTCAGTACATTTAGGGCAATCCTGCTGATTAAACGTCAGTAATGGGTATTTATATTGCTAGGAGGAGCCATTGGCAGTATCTAGGAAATAAATGAGGTTACTTATAAACAGTGAACATGTGACAAATCTTGGGGAGACACAGTCATTCTAAGAGCTCTAAGAGTTCATGTCCTCTATAAAGCCTTAGTAAGTTGCTAAATATAACACCGGGATTAGAAAATATAATTATCCTTCATCATGAATAATCTAAAGAGTCACTAAATCCAATATGAAAGGATAATCACTTAAAATAGAGTTACTTTGCAAAACTGACGTTTTAATACAAAATCTGAGTTTGGCTAGTAGACATCATTCTTTTATATTTCTGCAAATACCTTTTTCTCTAATTTCAGACTTTCAAAGAGCTTGTTTTACTTCCATCTATGTTTTATTATATTAGGAGAAATGCATGTGTGTATGTGTGAGTGTGAGAGTGTGTGTGTGTGTGTGTGTGTGTGTGTGTGTGTTTAAAGATAAAATAGTCATTAGACCCTGACTGGGTAGCAGAAAGGTTAAATGTTCAATCTGTTCTATTTTAAGATGTGGGAACAACTGCTTTCTCTGTGTTGATGTACTCTGAAATCCCAGCTAATATGAGGAGAATTTCTAATTAAGAATATAAGAGCCACTAACTTTTTTGAAGTTCTCTTTCTTAAATGAGCCCTGTGTTTAGAAATCAGTTTAGGCTTCAGGATGCCCTTGGGTGTTTATATTTGGAATACTGCCTGTGATGGAAAGTTCAGGCCTTGGATTAGTGTGTAGAGAGCAGCCCCTTCTGTAATAATGGGCATAGGGCACCTTGTCTGCTGCTGCTGCTGTTAAGATTATACTATGATTGTATGGGCTCAAGAAGCTCACTTGAGATAGACAATATAAGTTAATAAGTTTGGTTAAATTTGCATTTCTGTTTACCTAATAATAGGGAGTAATTTTTCACCAATAATATAGCACTTGATTGGTTGTCAAGAAAAACAAAAATATTGGACTTGACAACAATAACCACTTGAGTTGTATCCTGCTACTATCTTTAGGGGTATAGCGATCTATAATTCAAAAAAATAAACAATGATTTTTCATACTCACATTACCTGAGATATTGCCTTTTCTATTAAGGAATCCTGGAGATAAATAGGGTTCTGGTCTTGAGCCTTTCTTAAAAATTTATTCTACAACAAATAAATGATAACCCATGTCAATGGAGATACAATTTCTTAATCAAATTTTAAATACTATAAAAAACCATAGTGTGCAATTTGCAGGTCTTTTTGGCAAAAGTATATCATTTAAAAAATTCTATAAACTGCTTTGTGGTTCCTTTCATAATTTCAAGGATAACAGTCTGCTAACTTGTTCTTCATTTCATCTTTTAATAGGAAAAATGTAATAAATGTCATACAAAATGTTACTGATCGGTACATTATCTAAATTTAAAATATGATTTTAGAACTGCAATAAAAGACATATGACCTTAAGAAGGCAGTTAGATCACTAATCCCATTAAGGAAATAGGTGGATAAAATGAAGGTAGCTTAAAAAATTTCACACCATAGATTCTATAGTTATTTTAACAAAGACAAAAGGTGAAACACAAAAGGAATTAATTTCTTGGATGCTTATAAATTGTCCTCTGACAGATGAAACTTTCAGTTGTAATGGCTGATCATTAGAACTTCCATTCATGAGTTTTGAGTAGGTCTTGAATATATAAGCTTTGTCTTCTCATCTCTTTTCAAATGGCCAGATTCACATAATAATTTAGTAAATATTTATCCAGTGTTACGATATATAAGGTATTAGACCAAATGTGGTTTAAGTCCATAAAAAGTTAAAAATAAAAAAAAGTAAATGTTGCATGGGAAAAGGAAATTTGAGAATAATAGGTTGGATGGTTAAGCTTAAAGATGCTCTCTCTTTTGTTAATACCGGTCTATAAATACATTATGAGTTTGTAATTTAAGGTCAGTAGGCCCCATACCTTGAATGATAGGCATGTGATTTCGACACAAGTGACTGACTACAGGATGTTTCACTGACAAAAGTAATTACTAATTCTTTTCCCATTAGAAGAGAAATATAAATTAGGTAATGATTTTCTTTCCTTATCGTTTTTAATTTAATGATCCTGAAAATGTTAGAGAGCAGTTTGCTCTTAGAATTACAAAAGAGTCAAATGGTAAAAATTTTTAAGTCACTGTGTCATGAAAGGTTAGCAAATTTCTATGGTCCTCCTAATTTAAGTGCAGAAAATGCTTTTTGAATAGATGTCAGATAGTTTTAGAAATACTTTTATACAAATTGCTTTTGTCAGATACATAGTAACTTACATTTATAATGTATAGACACTGGAAGAAAATTTATTATGCCTTTATGATATCATTTGTGGCAGTGAACATCAGGTAATTTCCTAATTCTTTTGTGCTAAAAAGGTACAAATTAAATATAAAAGAAATGCCAATGAAATAACATGTTTAATTCAGTCATTAATCCAGTCATTGTCTTTATGGAGGTTTTTTTTTTTTTATTGAAATGATAAAACTACCTTATATTAAAAACTTTCACCAAGAAAACTTGAGGTAGATGAAAGATCAGCAATATCACATTGAAAACATAAAGACATAATTCAGTTTAAAGGAAAATAGAAATAAAGTTTATAACGTCATTTTTTTTTTAGGTTTGAAAGCTACTATATATTAGAAGGTGCTAATATGACCTCTCCATTTAAAAGTTTATTATGTCTGTTAGAAAAAAAAAATCATAGATAAAAGACATTTTTAAAGACCAGGGTTGAGTCAGACAAGGAAAAGAGGATCCTTTCCATCATTTTTACATTGGAATAAGGGCAAGGAAAGATGTCTCTCTGGGTCTAATTCAGAGGCGATAACATGGGAAAAAGAAATGGGCCAAATTTTGCAGATCTGTTTCCATATACTTGCTTCTAATTTTTCACTTTGTGAGGAATCCTTTAGTTATGGAGTTTTTTTTCTTAAATTTGCTTTATGATCAACCAGATGAAAATAGTCCTTCATGTACATCATTATAAAGGTAAATTGCTATTGTTTAATTTATTTATATTTCTACTTAGCCGAATATCTATGACCCTCTAGCAGCAGCTAGGAATAATTTGTTTTTAGAGTGATTTAACATGATAAATATGGGAATACGTTCATGAAATTAAATCTGTATTAGTTTAAAAATAAGTGTGTACATGTATGTTTTTGTAAGACTATGGTAAAATATACTGTTTAGAGTGTGAGCTTATGTAATTTTTTCTTTATATTTGTTCTTTTATGTTTTTAATGTTATCTTAATTGCATTAAGGAGTTTTAAACTTAGATAATATTTATATAATATCAAGTATATTTTGTATATATATTATATATTATAATTTATACAATATTAAGAGAATATAGTTACAGGGCATACAATATACATTGCTGAAGAATTTTCACTATTTAAATTATTGCTAATTCTTCAAGGTAGTATTCTAGCAAGTTGGCAGATTTGGCTAAGCAAATTAATTCTGTGTATTTTGTTAATAAGGCCAAATAAGTAAGATTGTAAATTGTGATGGGATTATGACTTCAAAGAGCAAATCCATTGGTATGTTAATTGCTGTTGAAAAATATCTTTTCAAAAATTATTCTAAAAAATAACTCAGTCCAAACTTTTTTGATTTAATGTAACATATTAAGCCATCTTTTTCACATTTTCAAAAATTGATCAAATAATTATATATATATATCTATTTAATACATATATTTATATATATATTTACATATATATGAAGTTTAGGAAAGTGATATATATGATATGACTGCCATTTAAAAGAACAATTCTGGATATATTATTATACAGTCTTCTTAAGATTATGATTTTTTTTTTAAGTAGGCTTCTCACTCCACCTGGAGCCCAATGCAGGTCTTGAACTCACAACCCTGAGTTTTGGAGATTGATTAGGCTCACATTTAACCAAAGAGATTGATTAGGCTCACATTTGGTGTCTTCCATGTGCTACATACATCTCTCTAGAAAAATCTAGAGAGAACCAGGAATTCAGTTTCAGACTTTTAAACTTGAGATGCCTGTTAGACAAAATCACTCAGGAAGCAGTGAAAGATCTGGGCTAGACATCTGTGTCTTCAGTCAGCTGTGTGTAGTTGCCATTTGAAGACATGAACTTGATGAGGACCCTTATGTTAGTGTGGAGAAAAGGAATCTAATGATTGACCTTGTGCATGCCAACAATAGAGAGGTGAAGTGGAACCCTAAAGGAAACTAAATGAGTGGCTAGTGAGGTAGGTATGAGGAGAACAAGAGAGTAGTGCTTGAAAGTCAAATAAAGACTGGGCAAATATGTCAACTGTTGATGAGAGATGGAGTAGGATGAGACTGGAAACAAAAAAATAGCCCATGGACTAAGCAATGGATCATTGGTGATGCTAGTAAGAGTTGTTTTATGGCAAGTGTAAAAATCTTGATTGGAATAAGTTCAACATTGGGTGTCTGGGTGGTGCAATTAGTTAAGTGTCCAACGCTTGGTCTAGGCTCAGGTTGTGATCTCAGCATCATGAGATTGAGCTTTCTGTGGGGCCCTGCACTCAGCACAGAATCTGCTTTAGACTTTCTCTCCCTCTCCCTCTGCCCCCTCCCCCACTGAATGTGCTCTCTCTCTCTCTTTCTTCCTTTCTCTCCTCTAAAATAAATAAATAAATCTTTAAAAAAAAGGGAATACCTTCAACAGACAATCAAAGGATCACAGGGCAAATAGTGAGTATAATAATTCTATAGTGAAATTGTGATACAAAGGGAGCAGAGCAATAGAGAAAAATCTAGAGAGACGTGATATTAAGGAGATGGAATATTAGCATAGGAACTATCATATTTGTGTGCTGATGTGCTAAGAGTTATGAGAGGGAATAATTGATAATGTAAGAAAGAAAGAAATCATTGTTTAAGTATCATAAATTGGTGGGAGAGTTTGGAAAATAGGTCTCGATTACGTGGTAGAATCAGTCTGAGAGCAGAGTACATCACTTCCAGCTCACATTCATTTGGTCAGAACTTAGTCACATGGTCCCACCTAACTGTAAGGGAGACTGGGGAATGTAATCTCATTGTGAGTCCAGTAGTAAAAGAAACAGGGTTAGTGATCACATCTGTCATTGGAATGAACTGATCCTTTATTTTCTTATGCCTTTCAAAATTTTACTAAATATCTTTGATATACTAACTTGGCAATTAGGCAGTTGAGGTTAGTCTGATTTGATTAATTTTTACAGAAATTATGTTAAATACTAGCAATTACTATTTCTTTTTCTCTGTGTCCTCAAATGATTCCTTAAATTATCCATCTTCCTCTGTTATCCAGTGATACAGGTTGTGAAATATGACTTCTTCCCATGCTTTCTGAAAATTAAAGTAGCATTTACTCACTCTTGGTATTACACACTAACTCCAGTTTTCTATGATGACTGCAGAATTGCCAACAGAACTTCAGTTTCATTAAATAAGGCTGTCATTACCTTTGATAACTCAGTCATGCCAAAAGACTTAAACCCTTTTAGCAGATTTATTTTTCTTCAGTCTGTGCATCATAGCTCATCATTGTTTTCATGAAGTTAATTTAGTGAATTTCACCTACATAAATGAAAAATAGAATAAAAATGGAATTGCATGTAGTAATGATGTAGAAGCATGGAGTAATGTAGTAGTGAGAAATACCTCATTGAACTTATGAATATGAACACAGACACAAGATGCATATATTTTTGAATTAATGTTTTTATTTTCTTTGGATAAATAGCTAGCAGTGGAATTGCTGCATCATATAGTAGTTCTTTTTTTTTTTAATTTTTTGAGGAAACTTCATACTCCTTAAAAAAAAAATCAGTGAGTTCATGTTTATTTCTTTTTCTGAACTTCCTGAATTTCTAGTTAGTTTAACATGTGATTATTTTCTAAGATTCTTTTCTCATTCGTATTTATATCAACAAATTCCTATTGAGTGTCTTCCATGTGCTACATAGTATTTTTGTTGTTGAGAATATAGTGGTGTAAGGAAAATGAAAAAAATCCTACTTTTGTGGAATATTTCAGTGCAAAGAGAGATATAAGGGTTAAGAAAAATGTCAGGAAAGATATAGGAACTGTTTGGGTGAGGTTCATAATTTTAGGTAGTATGGAAAAGTAAAGTCTGATTAAAAGGGTGTATTTGAATTAAGACTGGAAAAAGCAAGGGAGAAGACATACAGATACCTGCAGGGAATGAATTTCAGAATGAAGGAACAGAAAGAGTAAATGCCTAAGAAGACATCATCTAAGGAAGAATTCATTGCTCTTTGCAGTAAAACTAGAAACATGTTTCCACCTAGTTTGTCTTCTCTGCTTTATATAATTCGAACTCGTTAAAATATTCAATTTATAGAAAATGTATTAATCAGATTTAATTCTCTCATCATTAGATTCTTCTAACTGGCACATAATTTGTTCTCTATAATTTACCTTTCTTTACAATACTCAAAGAAAAATTTCTATATTAGAGTACTGACATGAAACTTAAAGATATTTCATTAAGAACCATTTTTGACCTAATGCTGCTTCCTGTGTAAGGGTGACTGAAGCTGATGAAACTCACTGCGGACTTAATGAAATCAGAGCAGTAGTTTCTTTATTTTCTCTACAGATCTTCCATTATTCTTTGTTCTATCTGCTTTCTTTAATGGGTTCAACTTCAGAATAGATTTTCTTTGCTCTCACTAAAGATCCAGCTTTTCTGATGAAAGCTTCAGAGATTCATTTATTGAATTCCTTTCAGGCCTGGGAGGGGAGATGTTAACCTTTGGCCTCTTGCTGGTATAATACATGAGTTTCATTTTTCTTTTATTTGTCATAACATTATAATTTGTAGTTGGGCCTTCCTGGGAAGATTATGGCCAGATTGGAATTGAAGAGCTGTTTTGGGCCTCATTACCTTTGAAAGAGTTTTAATTTTAAATAGATTTTCAGTAAAAAAGCTATATATATAGTGATCATTTTTTAAAAGATTAAGGAGAATTCAATACAGTTTTAAAATTGTATATTCAATCTATTGTCTGAATTGGTATTTATAAAGTAAGGTTAATCTATTCCCCTTATTCATTTTGTTCATATATATATATATATATATATATATATATTTCTTCTTTTTTAGAAAAAGAAATAAAGTAACACTATTATTGTTACTCTAATTTTATTCTAATTATGTCTATTTTTATTTTTTTTTCTAGAGTTTGTCTTACATAGCAGGAAAAAGAGAGAGAGAGAGATGTAGTATTATGGTTACTTTGTCCAGCTTAATTTAATTGGAAGGTTATGGTCTTCACTGTAACATCTGTAGATATTAACTGGTGGTTGCAAAACTGGGTTGATGAAATGGAACAGATCAAGAATAGGGAAACCTCAGACTCTGGGTGTTACCAGCAGAAGGATAGTGAAGTCCTATAAATTTTATGCATCTTGAAAATGGACACATTTAGAAAATTTTGGTTAGGCAGACATTACTGATATCTGGAGGTTCCCCCTGGGCAAGATCACCCTTCTTTTTTTTTTACGATTTTATTTATTTATTTGACAGAGACACAGCGAGAAAGGGAACACAAGCAGGGGGGTGGTGGGAGAGGGAGAAGCAGGCTTCCCGCTGATCAGGGAGCCGGATACAGGGCTTGATCCCAGGACCCTGGGATCATGACCTGAGCCAAAGGCAGATGCTTAACAGACTGAGCCACCCAAGCGCTGCCAGATCACCCTTTGGGAAGAAGGTTCTGGGTTTACAATCTGGATTTAGAGGTCAGAAACTTAGATTGGACAAGAGCCAAAAGTAAGCATTTCCTATATGATGATAGAGCAAAAGTAGGAAATAGATTCTGAGAGCATACTTTCATAGTCAGGGTTCCAGGAAAACTAGGCAGGAGAATTAGAGATTGGAGAGACAAATAGATATGCTAAGTTTCAGAACACAGGGTAGCTATTACAATATTAAAACTAGAGAGAAAGAAGGGAATTGATTAAAAAGGGAAAAATAACACTGGCTTAAGTTCTTAGAAATAAGCTGAAACGGGAAGAATATGTGAGCAGAAGAGATAAATAGGAAGGTTACAGGTATCAGGTATCCAGGGTAAGCTGGTACTAGAAGCAAGCACTTGATAAAAATAGAGTGCAAAGGAACTGAGAAACTTGTAATAGACAAAGCTCTAATATTGAAAAGCATTTGTGTTTATATTTTATTATTTCAGAAGGCAGAATTTAGAGCCAATAGGTAGAAATTGTAAGGAGATATATTTCAGTTTCAATTTTGAACTAATTTCCTCTATTTAATGCTATATAAAATTTGAGTTAGAGACCTTACCAGGGAGTGAGTCCCCATCAACAGAATTATGTAAATAGGCTGGATTGTCACTTGTTAAGTGAAAGCACGTTGAGATTTTCTATAATGTATAGAAAGCACCAGGAAATCTTCCAACTTTTAAAAGAATAGTATTTTTCTTTCTTCTTCTTCTTCTTCTTCTTCTTTTTTTTTTTTTTTTTTTGGCTGGGGACAGGGCAAAAGAATGATTAGCATGTATTACAATCCAACATGGAGATAAGGTATTAGGTAATAAATATGGTGTAAGTGATAGGAAGATAAATTGCATAAATGCTGATTCAGTTTTCTGTCAATCTCTTCAGTTGTTAAAATTGATACTTGAGTGTAGCAGGTATGAGCACTGACCTGAAGTCAGGTGGCTACAGTTCAATAGTTTTAAGAACTTCAGATTCTCCACCTTGTTGGCTTGACAAGAATTTTAGTAATAATAAAGATAATTATACTATTATATACTAATATATTATATATATATATTACTATTATTAATACTTATTAACACTGAATATATCTCCCTAGGGCATTGTTTATCTTAAATTTGTTTAACTATTAAGAGCATTGTTCTGCCTTTAGTTTTTATGTAAGTAATTTTAATATCCATTTTCTCAAAGAAATGAGGGCAACTTTACTGTAGGTAAATTACCTGTTTCAGTAATTGACAATACAGTCACATCTGTTACCATCTTATTTAACATTGAGCAATGTCTTTATATAGTCAATCAAACAATGCAGTGAACTTTTTTTGGGCATCTGCTACCTACCCATTTGAGGACCACACATGGTAGAAGGATAAGAAGATACGGAAGATTCTGCCACTGGCAGCCTATAGCTTACTAGAGGGGGAAAAAATATATATATATATATATATGCTATGTATAATACATACTATATTGTGGTCTATGTGGTATGTATAATACATACCATATTGTGGTAAGATCTCTAGTAGTTCTTTTTTTTTTTCTCTTTTGAATGGAAAAACAGGGGCAAAAGTAAGTTTATGACTTAAGTAGCATTTTGAGAAATACCTACAATTACATAATTTTTGATAGGCAGAATTGGAAAGAGGAACATTCTAGGAAGAGAAGAAAACAACACTGTCTTGGGTATAAGAATGAAGTCTTGATCCAGAAATATAGTAATTCTGGTGAACCTCCATTATGAATCAGATTTAGATGCTGAGTGAATTGAATGTCAGGAGGAAGGAAGGAAGAGTATCATGGAAGGAAGATTTTTAGTCTTTTTTCTTAAGATGAAAATATTTTCATTTTTTTTGGTAATCCTTGTAATTACGCTTTTGTAAAAGTAAAACAGTATAGTCATAAGTAAGTGGAAAGATAACTCTTCTTTCTTCCCACCCTCATCCCCATCTCCTGACATCTTACCTGACTCAGAGTCAATCAATGATAAAACTTTCTTGTGAAGTCTTGACTTTATAAAGCAAACATATTGGGGTGCCTGGGTGGCTCAGTTGGTTAGGCATCTGTCTTAGGCTTAGGTCATGATCCTGGAGTCCTGGGATTGAACTCAGTGTCCATGGCCCTGCTCAGCTGGGAGCCTGCTTCCCACACCTCCCCGTCTCCATGCTCCCCAGCTCCTCCCCCAGCTCCTTCCCCTGCTCATGCCCTCTCTCTCTCAAATAAATAAAATCTTAAAAAAAAAAAAGCAGACATATAAACATATATAACATTAATAGAACCATTTAATCCATAGTACTGTGTGATAATTTTTTTTGTTTATTAGATACCATGGACATCTTCACATATATTATAAATTTATATGTTCTCTTTTTATATGATTTATATGATTGAATGACATACCATTGTGGAAATGTGCTATATTTAATTAAATAATCCCTAGTAGACGTACTCTTAACTAATTTCTGTTTTTTCACTTTTACAAATACGACACCTGTGAAGTTCACTTGTCAAATTCATTTTTCCTTTTATAAAATTAGGCCAAAATCTTAAAAGGGCAGTCTCACCACAAAGAAGTTATACATATTTTAAACAGGTACGTATTGCCCTTCAAAAATTTTTATAAATTTGTCTTTCTAACACAGTACATCAGAGTGCCTGTGTTGCCACACCCTGGTGAAAATGGCAATAACAACCATTTCAACACCAATGTAGTAGATGAAAAATAGCATATCTTGACATGCTTAATTTTGTAAGTATTGGTAATCAGTGAAGTTAAACATTGTATACGGTTGTCATTCATTAAGAACTGCTTATTTATGTCTTTTTCTTCTTCTATAAGGTATTTATTTATTTACTTACTGAGTTATGAAAGTTCCTTAAGTTTATTGATCTGCTATCATATATGCTGCAAATATTTTTCTTGGTAGAACTGAACTTTTGTATGGCATCTTTTTCAGTAGAGAAATGTGTTATGTGTTAGGTAGTTATTTCTGTCAATTATACCATAGATAGCAACTAAGGGTAAAAAAATGTAGCTAAGAGCACAGAATCTTGGACCACATACCTTGAGTTCAGATATCAGCCCCAGAATTCACCACTACTCAATCTGTCTTTGCGTTAGGTCTGTACCTATCATATATCATATATCCTTTCTCAGAGAGGTTGAAGGAACACACATAAATCAACAGGTGCAAAATCACTTAGAAGAGTGCCTGTTATAATTAAGCACTTAATGAATGCTGGTTTTCTTTTTATTATTTGGTAAAATAAGACTGTCTCAATTTAAAAGTTACAGAATTATTTTTCTCTACATCCTTTTATTACTATTTTTGTTTTTATTATTTAAACGTTTATCTTGTGTTGTTTTTAATGGTGCAAAGATACATACTTATAAAATAAATAATTTTTTCAACACTATTATCTGATTTCCTTTTTCTCTGCTAACTTGATATTTTCCCCAAACTGTAAATCTCCACATTTATTATTAATGGAATTTTTGAGATTAGTTTTTTTAATCTGATATAAGAACTTTTGATTTCTGCATTTTTTTGTGAGTTCTGCCACAATGTGAAAGCAATTACATTTTACTAGTTTTTCAATACTATTATATTTTCAACGTTTTCTATGGTTTCAACATATTACTCACAACTGACAGAATTCTTTTTCCAAGTTTTAGGTTATAATTTCTTTTTCCTTTCCTTAGTTTATTCAGAGTGATGAAGAATGGTTAGAAGAGAAGTAGCAAATTTGGATTTGTTACTGTCACTGATGGAACTGTCTTTAGGTTTAAATTTGAAGAGATATTTGAATTTGAAAACCACAGAAGGTTTTAGTTTAGTTTTTGAAAAAGTCGTTCATTTGAGCTACTGCAATGATGTATTCTAAATGTAATAAATTTAGTAAATTCAGAAATACAGTACAAATACAAATATCATCCATTATTTCATAACCCCCAAAAAAGAAATATTTATTTATTTATTTTATTTAGCTTCAGGTTTTCATTTCCTATACACATTGGCATTTCATTTAGAAATCCAGAATTAGGTTTTGCATTCTCCTTTGTTTCATGATTGCTTAATAATAGGAATATTATTAGGCCTGGAATAATAATAATATCTCTGGAATGAGAAGAAGGAATTCTAGTAAAGGAGGGAACATGATCTAATATATTCTTAGAAAAACTTCAATGTTATCCTTGAATGTTGAATTATAGTGAGAAAGAGTTGATAGAACAAAAGTGTATGTATAAAGTATAATAATTTATATGAGGCTCAGCTACCAGTGACCAAAAAAAAAAAAAAAAAAGCCCATAAATGACCCGTGGCTCAAATAAGGTAGAACTGTATTTCACTTAAGTAAAAGAAATCTGGAGATAGTTATTTTAGAGCTGATATGGTTCATCCTCAGCACATAAATTCTGTCAGTCCAATAAGGCTGCTTAAGCTCCAACCATCATGCCATTAGTAAATAGAGGTTAACAAATGTAAAACTCAGGGAGAACAAATTATGAGCCTTTGCCTCAGTAGGCTTTTCAATGGTTAAGTTGTGGAATAAATGGAACTTAAAACAGTAGAATCAGAAAGAAGGAAATGGATACAAAAGTTTATCAAAATTTTTCTTTCATTTGAACTTTTTTCAGTATTGTTCCTGGAATTATAACATGATTTTTAAAACTGATTTCTAGGAGTGCCTGGGTGGCTCAGTTGGTTAAATGTCTGCTTTCAGCTCAAGTCATGAGCTGAAAGTGTCCTGGGATAGAGTCCCAGTGTCCTGGGATAGAGCTCTGCTATGGCAACCTGCTCAGCAGGGTTTCTGCTTATCCCTCTCTCTTGCCCCTCTCCCCTGCGTGTGCTCTCTATCTCGTATAAATAAATAAATAAATAAAATCTTAAAAAAAATTGAGTTTTAAATTTTAAAACTGAGTTTTAAATTTACAAATGAATTATAAATTTCATAAAAGAAAATACACCAATCTTAAATGTAAAGTTTTATATATTTATATTTATATAAAAGCACTTCTAACACCTCCAGAAAGTTACCTCATGCCTCTTTCCAGTCAATACCTATACCTCCAGTATAGGAGGTACCTACCCAATACCTCTAGTCTGTGTAGTAGCCACTATTTAAATTCTATCAACATAGACACATTTTTCCTCTTCTTGATCTTCATTTAAATGTAATCTTAATATGCACACTTGTGTGACTGGTTTCTTTTGCTGAGCGTGGTGACTTTAAGATTTTTCCAGAAAAACAACATGTTGAGGAGGGAAAAATATTTATAAATTAAAAATAATTAATTTGTCTATGTAATTTGGTAGAACATCCAAGTGAGCAGGGCTCCAGTATGCATACACATATAAAAAAATGGTAAAAATGTGTTTCATTTTCCTTCTCTGCCTTGCCATTCTTTCAATGACTGTGTGATTCGGAGCATGGCCGTATGTGAGATAGGGTTAGAGACAATTTAAAAATTGCTCTAACACCTATACCCAAAATGTCTACTCATGTATGCAAGGAATTACTTAGAATCAGCAAAATTGGTGTTCTTAGAGTGGGTAGAGGACCTGAGCAGTTCAGGAAATTTTAATATTTTGACAAAATTTAATGCTGTTAATTTGTTGACTATATTCCTTGGTCAAAAATTTCACACGTCTCTGGGGAAAGTGAGAGGAGAAAGGCTGATACTATGAATGTTAAGTGCTTGTATATTTTTTTTCCACTCTTAAGTTTATTTCAAAAGTATTTATGTACTCATTTGTTGTTTTTTTGCAAAATTTCCTCATTATTAGTCTGAAAGGGCAACTAAAGGAATGCATCTAAGTCGAAAAAGTATGAGGAATAATTAAAATTACCAACAAAACAGAGAAAGCTTAAAGACCCTTTGTAATCATCAAAGCATCAGATTATTCAGTTCTTTAAGTTAAAGCAAGTGCTCAGCACTCTTAAAATTTCTAGGAAATTAAATGGGTTCTGTAGTTTGGCTACTTTGACTATAATCTTGCTGATTTGGATGGTATTTTATTAATGATATCTCAAGGGGAATTTGCAGTAGCTTGAAAATTAATGAAATATTAATAACCAACAACTAAAGAAATGCAGATACGTCTGCTTTGGAAAAGATGTGACGTGACCTGCATGCTTTTTACATTAAATGCATTTTATTTATTTTGTACTTGCATTTGTATTTTAAGCATGACAGTGTATGGTGTAACTTAAAGAGTGGGTGTTTCACTAGAAATATAGTGCACATATTATGTGATCTCCAAAGATTATCTGTGCAAAACATTATTTTGGCAATTTGACATCTTGTAGGTTAGTGAAAATGATTTTTTGCAGTAAAAGCAGTTATTTGTATCTTCATATAATGTAATATGTTACATAATTCTGTGTTCAGAGGGAAATAGCTCAATTTCTTTGACTTCAAGTATAAAACAAATGTCTCACGTACAGAATAGAGAATGGTTAACCTGCCGAAGAAGATTTTCTATGCTACTCTATAGCAGAACATACAAGTACCAGGTAGTACAAGGTCGAATTTTTACTCATAAAAGGAAAGGACATACCTCCCTAAGGTATCACTCTAGTGTGGAGAGGGGCACCGGTCCCTAAAGAGATTATATAGGTAGAATGTGTTAAAAGTAGAGATATAGAAATGATGCATGATCAAATCCAAAATTTTACCTGGTTTGTTAGAAGGAATGTTACCTTTTTTTCTCCCTCTTCCTCTGCCCCTCCACCCCCCAAAAAATAAATCAATAAATCTTTTTAAAAAATTAAAATATAAAAAAACTAGAATGCATTATATGAAGACAGTTTTAAGCAGTTACTAAAATAGTTATTAAGATTTAGTTTAAAAAAATTACCAAACCTCTGGAAGTAAAAAGTGTAAGCATTGGTCAAGAGTAGACAGGGTAGGAGAAGAGTAAATTTGGACACAAAACTCAGAAGTGAAGTTGTCTCTTTACTTCTCTTTCCTCTGATTTCACCAGATTTTGAAGGAGCTCTTATTGGCTGAGTAAAACAGAAACTGGAAGCTGATATCAAAATACACTGTTAAGTCATTATCACTATAAACAAATATAACTAGTGAAATAAAAGTGTTTATTTTTTTGACAAAAGATGGCATTATATTTAATCCATTTGATAGGATTTTAAAGTCTTAATTGAATGACCCTTTTGGAGAATCAGAGTGAAGATTTTGACGCCTGCTCCTGTATATCTAGCATTGTAATTGATAACATCATTTTGGAAGGCAGGGTATCAATATATGTATTTTGTAAATAACACATTATTTTGCTCTCTTATTTAATTTGTAGGAACTTATGCCATAGAAAAAATTTATACACCGGGCAAAAACATTTGTATGAGAAATGTTGGGTTATAATGAAGATTTGGAAACAACCCAAACCTCATCCCTGAGTAAATGGTTAAATAAATGAAAGTATACTTATACATTTTGATATTATGGAACTGTACAAAACAATTATAGTTCTACTTTGAAAAGGAAAGGTTTGTTGGCTAATTGAACATAAAGAGAGAGAGGAAGGAAGGGAGGGAGGGAGGGAGGGAGGGAGGGAGAGAGGGAGGAAGAAAAAGGTAAGATAGTTACCTTTCCTTCAAGATAGTTAGGAAAAATAGCAAGTTGTAGAACATGGATTACATTTTGAGGGGGAGCAGGGGAATGTATGAGTGTTATAAACGGTGGAAATCTCTTAGGAATGGAATTTGGGGTACATTTTATATTCTACATTTACGCATTTTGTATGATGGAGAGAAATTACAGACATAGAGTTTTGTGTTGACATGACACCCAGTATAAAATTTTTAAAAAAGAATTTCCTGAAATTGCAAAGGCTAATGACCTCTCCACAAATTCTTAGGAAACTACTAGATGACCATGTGTCTAACACGTTTTTGAGGTTATTGATGCATCAGCCTTTAGAGCTGCAGTCTCTCTTCTCTGGAGTCCTTCCGGTTCTGAGTAGGTATAATTCTGAGATGGGAGAGGAAGATTTGAAACCTGTTGTGTTGAATAAAGACTTAATTTACCCAAAGAACTCCAACTATATTTCAGAATTCATTCTCATACTTTTTCCTCTGAATGAATATTTCTTGCTATCTCATCACATTTAAGAAATACCATTAGGAGGTCAATTAAGAGTTCACCTGATGACAGACTCATTTCAAAGCATAACTACAAATAGGGTGATATATTTGAATTCATCATTAAAAAATTATATACTCTGTCTTGTTACCTAATCAAGAAATGTTCTCTACATTGTAGGTCCAAAGACCAAAGTGGATCTAGTTTCTGTCCATCCTATGAAGCTTATCAGAAAAGTCCATAAAATCTAATGATTTGACACACACATTATAAAAATTGTATCACTAACAAGAAAAGTAAATTTATAATAAGTAAACTAGAGAAAATAAATACACAGCAATTATTCCTAACTAGGTTTGGATAATTGTTTATTTTTGGTGGGCAATTATCACTACATATTAGCCTTTAAATATGTTGTCCTACTGCCTAATACATACATGATTCTGAATTCATTTTCACCAAGTTAAGAATGGAAAAAACAAACAAACAAAACTTATCTGATTATTTGAGAATCTATGTTCTCTGCAGGTTAAGGGGATTTTTATACTCCTAAATCAGAACATATTAACAAAGGCCCAGATTCTGAGAATAATATAGTATTCTAAAGAGAAATTAAAAAGAAAATCGCTGATCACTTTTCTTCTAGCTGTCAGTTGCATAGACTTCCATACAAACTCTCACATCAATACACATAAAATTTTATTATAAGGCTCTTTGAAAAATAATTCATTGACAATATTTTATCTGTACATTATATCCATTCATGAATCTGAATGTTGCAATTTGTGATGTGGAAATGTTCTAACAAACCAAGCACTAGTTATAATAAGATCAAATACTAACACTTTACAGAAGTATTAATGATGCAAAGGTTTTAGCTTTCTATATGAGAGAATGTTATTTGGCAAGTGTGGAATGATATTTTTAGTCTAGAGAGTTATTAATAATTCATTCATGAATAATTATTAAAGGCAATTATTAAAATGTATATCTGACTTCACAAAGCATAATATTGAAGTGTGTGCTTATTTAATCTGCTGATTTTTATTTAATGTGTTTCTTGTAGCCTCTATATCTCTTAGTACCTTTCTCCCCTTTGGATGTCTCTTTCTCTTGCCATGTATTTGTATTGCAGTGAATAAATTTCTCATGAATCTGTGCTTACGTATAGGAAACACCTTACCTTACCTATAGGAAGAATAAATAATGCGCATAGCTGCTACTTGACGTTATAGTCACCATAATAAAACTTAGAATAGATAGAATTTAAAAAGTTATTTGCAATAAGAGTGTATATTCTTTATGAATGAAAACACAGGATATATACCTTTTGTTTAAGTTAGATTTCCTTTATTTATTTTTGTAATAAGGTTTCAAGTGCTAATCTATACTTATTGCTCAGAAATGCCATTTTATATAAATGTACCACATGAGTGTAGATATCCGTGCTCTAAAATTAGCCCACAATAGAGTCTGAGTGAACCATTATTAAAGTTTTTCCTTGTTGTCAAGGTACTGCTTTTTTAAAAGAGCAAATGGTAAAAATGTGGTGCCTTCCCAATTAATCCACTGGCACAAATCAAATAATTTGATTAGCTACTAGAAACCATGGTCCCAGTAAATAGGAGTAAACACAGATAGCTTTTGATGGGTTAATGAATTCTGAGCTGATACCACCTAAGTTGCTACGAAGTTTTTCCTTCTCTCTCCAGATTTTATTCTCCTTGGTAGTCTGCCTTTTCAGTTTCTCCAGCAGTTACTACTTTCTGACCAATGCTACTAAAATATTATACAACTCTGATTAATGCACTGATCATAGCCCTAATCACATTGTGATGTGGTATTTATAATTATGTTCCCACAAAAGGAGTGAATTCTTTCTTTTCTTTTTTTTCCCTCTTCTTCCTTCCTTCCTTTCTTTCTTTCTAGCTATGAATTCTTTACAGTCAGTCCAGGTCTTAAATAAATTTATGTAAGGACCTAGAGCCATGTTTGCTATTTCACATAATAGTTGCATGTTGCTTATTGCTGAATAAATGAATAACTGAACTCTCTTATACTGCCCCAGACAATGAAAAATCAATATAGGGCAGGGATACTTGATCAAAATTCAATATTTCTTATTTTTTTTTAAAGATTTTATTTATTTATTTGACAGAGAGAGATCGCAAGTAGACAGAGAGGCAGGCAGAGAGAGAGAGAGAGAGAGAGGGAAGCAGGCTCCCTGCTGAGCAGAGAGCCCGACGCGAGACTCGATCCCAGGACCCTGAGATCATGACCTGAGCTGAAGGCAGCGGCTTAACCCCCCGCGCCACCCAGGCGCCCTCAATATTTCTTATTATATAAGTCACAATTGTGGGAATTCTCACTGATATTCCTGAAGTTCACAAAAGCATATACTGAGAATATAAGATTTTCATTTGTTTTGGTAAGACAACACTGTAATAGAAATTACCTATAATATTTGAGATGGCTCTTTGCAAATAGAAGTTATACTTTGATTTGTAAAACTCTTGCAGTTCTGCTATTTATATGCTTTGTATGTATTGCTAGATTTTATTTATGTGAAGGTTATCATGGTATCACAAAAAGTACTAGGTTTTTTGTTTTGTTTTGTTTTGTTTTTTAAGATTTTAAATGTTGGGGCACCTGTGTGGCTCAGTTGGTTAAGCGTCTGCCTCCAGTTCTGGTCATGATCCCAGGGTCTTGGGATCTAGTCCCACATCTGGTTTCCTGCTAAGCAGGGAGTCTCTTTCTCCCTCTGCCACTCTCCCAGCTTGTGCTCACTTGTGCTTTCACTCTCTCTCTCTCTATGTCTAGTAAGGAAATAAAATCTTTGAAAAAATTTTTTAAAGATTTATTTGAGAGAGTGCGAGAGAGAGACAGAGAGAGACAGAGAAAGTGAGTGGGAGAAGGGGCAGAGGGAGGGGGAGAAGCAGATCCCCCACTGAGCAGGGGGTATGAGCCACCCAGGTGCCCCAGTGCTAGTGATTTTGAATCACTCTATTAGTACATATCACTGATTGAAATTAGAATACTGTTCTAAAAGTAATTTGTTTTCTACGTTTTTAGAAACATTTCCTTCAATTCAGCAGTATATCTCATAATCCTATTTATTTAATAGAAATATCTCAATGAAAGGTATACAACTAAGTTTAAAAAAAATTGGCTATAACAGTGGGAAAATATTATTTTAGTACAAAGATCTGTTACTAAAAGGTAAAAAGACGTAACATGTGCCTTAAGAATAAAAAACACAGGGTGGGGAGGGGAGGGGAAGAAGTTGAGCTTTAGAATGGGATCAAACTTAGTTGCTATCAACTTAAAGTAGACTGTTATATATAATTTGTTATAAGTAAGCCTCATGGTAACTACAAAGTAAAGACCTGTAGTAAATACACAAAAGATAATGAGAAGGGAATATAAATATACCATCAGAGTAAAGTCATCAAACCACAAAGATAGTAAACAAGAGAAGAAAGGAACAGAGAGTTACTACGAAAACAACTAGTAGATAATTAACAAAATAGCAGTAAAGGCACACTTATCAATAATTACTCGAAATGTGAATGGACTAAATTCACCAATCAAAAGATGTAAAGTGCCTGAATGTATTAAAAACAAAAGCAAAAAGCAAGACCCATCTGTATGTTGCCTGTAAGGGACACACTTCAGATGTAAGGTCACATACAGATAGAAAGTGAGGGGATAGAAAAAGATATTCCATACAAATGGGAATCAAAATAAAACTGGAATAACTATACTTACATCAGACATAATAGACTTTAAAACAAAGACTGTAATTAGAGACAAATAAGGATGTTACATAATAATAATGAAGTCAATCCAATAAGGATATAACATTTGTAAATATTTAGACACCCAATATAAGACAAACTAAATATATAAATAAAATATTAACAGACCTAATGATAGAAATAAACAGCAATACAATAATAGTAGGGAAATTTACTACCCCACTTATATCAATTGTTAGGTCATCTAGGCAGAAAATCAATAAGGAAACATCGCCTTAAACAACAGATTAGACTAGATGGACTTAATAGGTACTTACAGAATTTTCATACAAAAACAACAGAGTACACATTATCCTCAAGTGCACATGGAACATTTTGCAAGATAGATAATATGTTAAGACATAAAATAAGTCTTAACAAATTTAGGACAATTAGAATCATATCAAGCATCTTTCCAACCATAATGATATGACAAAAACTTGAAAATTCACAAACATGTGGAGATTAAACAACATGTTACTGAATAAATAATGAATCAAAGAAGAAATAAAAAGAGAAATAAAAAAATACAATGAGACAAAGAAAAATGAAAATGTAACTTACCAAAATTTATAGGGTTCAGAAAAATCAGTTCCAAGAGGGAAGTTCATAGCAATTAATGCCCCCCTCAAAAAATGAGGAAAAAACTCAAATAACCTAACTTTATACCTTAAGAAACTATAAAAAGAAGAAAGAAATCAAACCCAAAGTTAGTAGAAGAAAGGAAATAAAAAGGATTAGAACAGAAACAAATGAAATGGAGACTAAAAAGACTATAGAAAAGATCAGTGAAACTAAGAGCTGATTCTTTGGAAAGGTAAACAAAATTAACAAACCTTTACCTAGATTGAGCAAGAAAAGGAAAAGAAAAAGAAAAAGAGATAAGGCTTAAACAAATAAAATCAGAAATGAAAGAGGAGACCTTACAATTGAAACCATAGATATACAAAGAATCATAAAAGACTACTACAAATAATATCCCAACAAATTGAGCAACCTTAAAGAAATGGATAAATTCTTAGAAACATACAAACTGAATCATGAAGACATAGGAAATCTGAACAGACCAATTACTAGTAAGGAGACTGAATTAAAAAAAAAAAAAAAAAACAAAGAAAAAGTCTAAGACTAAATGGTTTCATTGACACCAAACATTTAAAGAAGAATTAATACCAATCCTCATACTCTTCCAAAGATAGAAGAGGAAGGCACACTCCAAACTCCTTTTATGAGGCCATTACCCTGATACCAAAACCAGATAAAAATACCATAAGAAAAAAAAATTATAGGGCAATATTCCTGATAAACATAGATGCAAACATCCTTGAAAAAATTAGCAAACAAAATTCACCAATACAAGAAAAGGATCATACACCATGATCAAGTGAGATTTATTCCAGGAATGCAAAGATGGTTCAGTATCTACAAATCAGTTGATATGATACACCACATGACAAAATGAAGAATAACAGTCATATGATCATCTCATTGATGCAGAAAAAACATTTGACAACATTAAACATCCATCAGAGATTAAAACTGTCAAAAGGTGGGCATAGAGGGAATACACCTCAACAAAATAAAGGCTGTATATGACAAGGCAACAGTTAACATCATACTCAATGGTGAAAAGCTGAAAGCTTTCCTTTAAGATCAGGAATAAGACAGAATTGCCTACTCTTACCATGTTTATTCAACATAGTATTGAAATTCCTAGCCAGAGCAATTAGGTAAGAAAAAGAAATAAAAGTCATCTAAATTGGAAAGGAAGAAGTACAAGTGTCTCCTCACTTTTAGATGACATCGTATTATATATAGAAAATCCTAAAGACTCCGTCAAAAAACTCTTAGACCTAATGAACAAATTCAGTAAAGTTGCAAGATGCAAAATCAATCTTCAGAGATCTGTTACATTTCTTAACATTAATAAAAGACTATCAGAGAAATTAAGATAATAATTCCATTTACAATGATATCAAAAAGAATAAAATACCTAGAAATAAATTTAACTAAGGAGGTGGAAGACCTGTGTATTGAAAACTGTAAGATAGTAGTGAAAGAAATTGAATAAGCCACAAATAAATGGAAAGATACTTGTTAATGGATTGAAGCAATTAGTACTGTTAAAATGTCCTATGACCCAAAGCAATATACAGATTCAATCCAATTCCTATGAAATCCCAATGGTATTTTTCACAGAAATAAGACGAACAATCCTAAAATTTCTATAGAACCACAGAAGATGCAGAATAGCTAAAAATATCTTGAGAAGAACAAAGCTGGAAGCATCACAGTCCATGACTTCAAGCTATGTTACAAAGTTATAGTAATAGAAACAGTGCAGTATTGGCACAAAAACAGACACATAGATCAACAGAACAAAGTAGAGATCCCTGAAATATACAGCGAAGAAAGGAAATTCTTTTTAATAAATAGTGCTGGGGAAATCAGACAGCAATGTGCAAAAGAATGAAATTGCATCACTGTCTTACACCATAAAGAACAATTAACTCAAAATGAATTAAAGACTTAACTGTAAGACCTGAAACTATAAAACTCCTAGAAGAAAACAGATAGTAACTTCCTTGACATACCTCTTGGTGATGATATTTTTTTTATTTGCCACCAAAAGTAAAAGCAAAAATCAACAAGTGAGAGTACATAAAACTAAAAAGCTTCTGTTCTTTTTTATATATATAATTTTTATTGTATTATGTTAGTCACCATACAGTACATCATTAGTTTTTGAGGTAGTGTTTCATGATTCATTGTTTGAAAATAACACCCAGTGCTCCATGCGATATGTGCCCTCCTTAATTTTCATCGCTGGGCAATGAAAATTGCCCATACTCCCACTCCCCACCCCTCTAAAACCCTCAGTTTGATTCCTAGAATAGCATGGCATGGAGGACATTAGGAGAAGGAAGGGAAAAATGAAGGGGGGGTAATAAGAGAGGGAGATGAACCATGAGAGACTATGGACTCGGAATCAAAAGCTTTTGTTCTGCAGAGGAAACGGTCAGTGAAATGAAAAAAAACAACATATTGAATGGGAAAAAATAATTGCAAATCATATATCTTATAAGGGACTAATACCTGAAATATACAAAGAACTCATACAACTCAATAGCAAAAAACAAAAAAGACTAAAAAATGGACAGAATAACTGAATAGACATTTTTCTTCGAAGACTTACATGTGGCCAACAGACATGTGAAAAGATGCTTAATATCATTAATCATTAGGGAATTAGAAGTCAGAACAACAGTGAGATATCACTTTACACCTGTTAGAATGGTTATTGTCAAAAAACAAAAACAAGAAAGTATTAGTAAGACTGTGTAGAAAAAAGAAGCCTCATACACTGTTGGTGCAAATGTATATTGGTGCAACTGTTATGGAAAACAGTATGTTTCCTCAAAAAAATGAAAAATAAAAATACCATACAATCTGATAATTCCACTTCTAGATATTTATCTAAAGATAGAAAAAAGATAATTTGAAAAGATTTATGCATCCCAGTATTCATTGCAGTATTATTTATAATGCTCAAGATATGGAAACTGTAAATAAATAGACAAATCATGAGTAAAACAAGTCAGATAGAGAAAAACAAATACAATATGATTGCTATTAGATGTGAAATCAAAAGAAAAATCTAAGCTCACAGATAGAACTGATTGGCGATGTCAAGGGGCAGGGGTTGAGCAGGTGGGAGAAATGAATGAACTATTTTTTTTCCTTTTTTAATTTAAATTGAATAAAATTTAAAAAAAGATTCAGAAATTAATATACATCTATGTATAGATATATCTTTCCTCAAAATATTCACAGTATAGTTCAGTGAAGGAAAAAAATTCTACATTTTATTCCCCAATCTATGGAATATTAGGTGGAAATTTTTTTAAAGTTTTTATTTAAATTTCAATTAGTTAACATACAGTGTAATATTAGCTTCAGGTATGCAATATAGTGATTCAACACTTCCATACAAGACCTGGTGGTCCTCACAAGTGCACTCCTCCTTATTCCCCATCACCTGTCTCACCCATCCACCCGCCCACCTCCCATCTGGTAACCATCAGTTCTCTATAGTTAAGAGTCTATTTCTTGGTTTGCCCCTTTCTCTTTTTTACCCCCTTTGCTCATTTGTTTTGTTTCTTAAATTCCACAGGAGTGAAATTATGGTATTTGTCTTTTTCTGACTGATTTATTTCACTTAGCGTAATACTCTCTAGCTCTATCCACATCATTGCAAATTGCAAGAGTTCATTCTTTTTTATGGCTGAGTAATATTCAGTGTACACACACACACATACACACACACACACACACATTCTTCATTCATTCATCACTTGATGGATACTTGGGCTGTTTCCAAAATTTGGCTACTGTAGATAATACTGCTATAAACATTGGAGTGGATGTATCCCTTTGAATTAGTAATTTTGTATTCTTCTGGTAAATACCCAGTAGCACAATTTCTGGATCATAGCATAGTTCTATTTTTAACTTTTTGAAGAATCTTCATACCGTTTCCCAGCACCAGCTTGCCTTCCTACCAGCAATGCAAGGGGATTCCCCTTTGTCCACATCCTCGCCAATGGAATATTTTTTTTAATTAAAATTTTAGAAATTCTGTTACAATCATGTAGGTAACCCCAAAATGAGTGGCAGAAGAGACAGGAAGGAGAAGAAAACAATTTGGAGATAGAGAAGCAAGATGATAGGTACTGAGTCATGTCCTAGAAAAAGCAGAACTCAAAGAGGACACTGGGCTCTTACTGAATATGAGTTGGTATAAGTCATAGATACTCTTAGAAATCTTATGGTTTCTCAAAGGAATTATAACCAACAATTCACCCAGTTAAGTCATTGGCTTTCATGGAAGTTTAAATGTAAAGTTAAACAGGTTTTTATAGGGCTATTTTTAGAAGAAACTACTAAAGAGAGCTTAAAATTATGAAGGAACCCAACTTACTAAATATGTTAATATAATTTATATTTTATAATACTCCTAGAAAAATACAACAAGGGCATTCAGAATATAAAACTGTTTGTTAACCACTTATTTGTGGAACATAAGGAACAGTGTGGAGGACATTAGAAGAAGGAAGGTAAAAATGAAGGGGGAGAAAAGAGAATGGGAGATGAACCATGAGAGACTATGGACTCTGCGGAAACAAACTGATCGTTTTAGAAAGGAGGGGGTGAGGGGATGAGTAAGTTTGGTAATGGGTATTAAGGAGGGCACAGGTTGCGTGGAGCACTAGGTGTTATACACAAACAATGAATCATGGAACTACATCAAAAACTAATGATGTACTGTATGGTGACCAACAGAACACAATTTAAAAGAAAGTCTGTTAAATACATATCAGAGCTGAGGTTTTTGTTTTTGTCCAGTGTTTTATTTTAAGCAATATGATTTAATTTTTGCATTATTTTACCTTAGTTCAACATTTATTGGAAATTTTCTTATGTGTCAGGCAATTTGCTATGTTCTAGTGTTACTAAAATAACAAATTGGCCTCCACAGTCTAATAAATCAAATCTGGAGTGTTAGAGAAAAAAATGTAAACAGACCATTAATGCTCCTAGCTGATAAAATGCTATAATAAAGATGCAGTGATTATTATAGGATAACAACTGGGAAGGCTGGAGATACTATGTTAGATAAGGTTACATTTAAGCCAAGTCTTACAGGGTGAACAGGTGTGTGCTAGAGCAGGAGGGAGGTATGTTAATCAGACACAGAGAGAAGAGAGTGATTATATATACAGGAGGAGTTATCATATTGCTATAATATACCAACGTTGTGCTAGCTACGGTTGTAAGCTTACATATACGAGGCTTCAGGCAATCTGGCTTCAAAGTCTGGACTCTTAACCACATGTTGTACTGCTTTTCATAACAACATAGCATGTTCTGGAATGATTGAAGCCATTCATTGTGATTGGATCAAAGGGTTCATGTAATGGAATGATTAAAAATCAAATGAAAAATTATTGAGAGAAGATTCTAAAGGGGCTTATGTGCTGTATTGCGGATATTTAGACTCTTAGAGGAAATGTTAACTCATCAACCTTTTTTTTTTTTTTTTTTTTTGGTAGGATGTTTGATTTTAGGAAAAAAATCAAGAAAAAGATACTTTTTAGGAGGCTGTTGCAATAGACCTTATGAGAGGTGAGCCAAGTTGGGACTTAGACATTTTAAAAATGATGAACTTGAGGCTGTATTTGAGAAACTGGTGAAAAATTGAGGCAGAAGAAAATTGAGAGATATAGTGAAAAGGCATGGACAATACACCAAATAATTTTTAAAGTATTTGTTAATTCAGTCATTCAACATATGTTAAAATATGCAATGTAGGTTATTAGGCACCAACCATGGAATAAAGGAAATAAAAAGAATAAATCAGTGTTTCTTTCACCAAAACACAACCTAATAGTTGAGCTACAGGACACAGAGTATCAATTTAAAAAGATAGAAATGATCATTTATGAATGTTATTTATTATTTTTAAAAGATAATTCTGTAGTTTTGCACTCACACTAACATATTCAATATGGCTTGATTCCACTGTGGCATCTAGTTTGCAAATTCATATAAACCATTTATGTTTCACTTGAAAGAATCAGCCATATTAGGAAAATTTTGTTGGCTAACCATAAAACTCTTTAGCAATATCCACCTAGGGGTACAAGAATGATTTGAGTTCATAAAACCTGGAGAGGCATAGTTAGAGGTCAGCAGAATTTCATTAATTTCCCAATTGTTTTTGCTTCAGTGATAAAATTTCTGGGAGATTAAGAGTTATTTCTTTTCTAGATACCCTTTATCTTCCTCTCTAGCTTAACTTTCCACCACTCCCCAGGACAGACCCTCAACACTGTAAGAAGGCATTTCACCCTCCTCTAAACAGGTGAGGTTCTCTCCTATCTAAAAATGTCTGACCTAAAATCTGCAAAGATAAGCATTAATCAGAGGAGGAGCTACTACCCAGGAAGACCCTCTATATCTCCATGTGGTCTAAGATTTCACAGTAAGATCTAACCGTAGAAAGTTATATGGCTCTCATTCCATTTTTAAGTGGATGCTATGATTGTAAATGATGCTTTTCATCATTTACAAAGCAAAGCAAAGAGTGCTAGTGATTTCTCTAGCAAAGCAGCTGAATTCCTCAATCTTGGGATTAATCATTATGGAATGGAATGAGCACGTGTAATGCAAAAGCTGGAAAATGGATTCTAATATGAACATTTATTATATTGTGAGTGTTTAAATTGCCCCACAATGATTTAACCTAACAGCTGATTTCATTAAAAATGTGCTCTCTCTCTCTCTCTCTATATATATATAGCATATATATATTATATAAAAAATATATATATATATTTCCCACAAAGATTCAATCTAATAGCTGATCTCATTAAAAATGTGCTTTATAAATATGTATACATATATACATTCCATGTGATTTTTTAAAAAAAATTATGTTTAAGGTCTTACCATTTTTGATGTTATGCTTGCTATTTTTATAAGTCTATAAACTTTCTTTTAAAATTATATATTACTATTTTCTGCATTAATTTTTATCCTTATTTTATCACTTAAATCCTGGATGATGTGTGTGTTTATATAATTGTAAATTTTGCCCTGTGCAGATCTATGTATTTGCAGAAACGTTCAATTCTTGCAAATGATTATAAGATGATTTCACTGGAGAAAATATGAGTTTCAGGCCCATTTGCCAATTTTCTGCCTGGATTGTTGCTTTTATATAACTGAGTCAAAACCCTTAAGGAGTATAGTGTATAGCAGATACAATGATTTAACATTAACTGTACTGTTTCACTCTCTTATCCCCATTGAACAAAATTAATAAGCATTTAAAAGTTTTTACAGACTAAGTTGCCATATGATACATTTTATATTCTTTGACATTTCAGAATACTTGTATACTTCAAATTACATTAGAATTACAGAACACTTAAAAAGCAAAATAAGGGGCGCCTGGGTGGCTCAGTGGGTTAAAGCCTCTGCTTTCGGCTCAGGTCATGATCCCAGGGTCCTGGGATCGAGGGTCCTGGGATCGAGCCCCGCATCCGGCTCTCTGCTCAGCAGGGTGCCTGCTTCCCCATCTCTCTCTGCCTCTCTGCCTACTTGTGATCTCAGTCTGTCAAATTAATAAAAAATATTTAAAAAAAAAGCAAAATAAGAATCTCAGGTAATTTAGGTCAATGTGTTCATTGTCATAGATCTGTTGGTATATTTTAAAATTTATATTTGCTTTTATTAACAAGTAATTGAAGATTTTTGTAGGAAAACAGGCTTAGATAATATATTTTTAAAACGATGTGATTAATATTAGTCACAGAATCAACACATTCTATTTTGCTGGCTCACTTTTTAAATGTCTATAAAAGTCTGCATTTGCTCCTCCATTTATATAATTCACACCTGATTATAGGACTGAAAAAATGTATACCCTTTAGGTTTTAGATATGATCAGAGCAGTATTTGTATTATTGGAAGACTTTGCTTTGATTGTCCCACTCTAACAAGCTCTCTGAAGACCTATCCTCATACTTCTACAGTAACACAGTATTATTATAGAGCTCTGACCAAACAATTTAGGAATCTTTAGGCATGATTTCTTGAGTTTCTGATACTAAATTCTATAAAATGTTTGTTGAGGGAGGCATTGCCTAGGTGTCCGTAGACAGGAATAAGCTAGTCAGGCTCATAAAACAGAAAAAAGTCCAAAGAATAGTAAAGGTAGGGCATTATAGAAATTGTGGTCAAAGTGGAGCCCAGGGGAAAATCATATAATACTATTTATAGGTCACAGTAAAAGTTTTCATTTATTCTGATTACAAGAGCAAACAACTGTAGGGCTTTAAACATACATACTTTTATTTATTTTATGTTTCACAGTTAGGAAATTCTCACTTTACTCCAAGAGAGCATATCAGTGGGGATGGAAATAATGTAGCCATTTTATAATCTATTCTTGGAGCTAGAAATGGCAAGACTTGTAGTTGGATTGGGTTACAAATAGGAATGACTTCTTGCTCTTTGCTCTGAGTGTAGATGGATGATAGTACCATTAACTCTATGGGGAGCTATGTTGGGGGAGAACTATGTTGGAGGGCTATTCTTAGTGCCTAATAGACACCAAATAGTCACAAATAAGATGCTCTTTATTCTTGGAGATTGCCTTTTAAACTAAATCACAAAATCTAATGTAATTTGGTTTAGCATAATGCTTTCTGGTGCCAACATTGTGCATAATTATGACTTATCAAAGCAAAATTATGTTTTCCTATGAAACAGATAAAATTATTATCAACCTATTTTACTTTGCAAAGGATCATCATCTAAATATTTTAAATAGAATATCCTTTCTTGTCAAGATAATCCAAGAAAGAAATTGGATGATAAGTGAGGAGATACCAATCCATGATAAATTAGGAAAAACTTAAGCTTTAGAGACATTTACGCTTATGGTCAGAAGAGATTTTTCCAAGTCTCCTGAACAATAATAGATAATGTATATATTTTATTTTGGTTCTATTTACAAAAACATTGAAAGACCTTGAGACTTTTAATGGATGGCATTGGACAAAGCAAACAGGATACCTGTAATAAAACTTTTAAATTCCTTCCACAATGGACTGTCTTAGGACAATTGTCATCTTTATCACTGTACATCAAGACAGAGATACAAAAGGATTTGTCATGTGTGCAGTTCTTCCTTCCCAAGTCTTTTGATATATAAATATAGAACATTTAAAATGGCCATTCTATATTCAAAATAATAACTGCCCAATAACTGCTTAGGGAAAAGCTAATCCAGTTAAATACATGCAATATGAGTATATTTTGTATGTGCCCAATTATCACTTCCAACAAAACATCCCAAACAAAATTCATGTTTTTAAAATCAGAGATAAGAGATTTTGTTACCTGGCATTTTCTGCTAATAATACCACATTTTCCTATTCAGGATCAAATTATGAGTAAAATTATTTCTGGTTTTTTTTTCAATTTTCTTGTCATATTTTATAACACTTCACATTTATCTTTTTCTATTGTATTTATTATTATAGCATAAGACGTTGAAGTATAACTATACTCCATGGGTTTTCTAAATAGTTACTTTGATTCTAGTATTTTTCCTCTTAAACTTACTTCACAATATGTATCTTCATCAAGTGCTTATCTTTAACAAATATGTAGTGAGTACATCTATCTTTAAGGTACCATTCTGATTACTTAGATATAAAGATTTGTACTTTTCATTAATATAGGTGGAAAAACCTTTTTCTGGCTCTATTTCTGTTTGCCTTCCTCCACCTCTCTCTCTCTCTCTCTCTCTTTCTCTCCCTCTCTCTTTCTCTCTCTCTCTTTCTCTGTCTCTGTCTCTCTCTCCTTCTCTTGTCCCTCTTTGTCTTTAATTTTCTCTCTCTTACAATCTATACTTTAACTTTCTTAGTTTGGATATTTAGCTAATCAGGATTTAATATTGTGACATGGTATTGGGATCAAAAAAGAAGGATTAACAATACAATGATTACAAGAATAAACATAAGAAAAAGTAGTGGATAGAGAGAAATTAAAATAATATCAGTATGTTAAAAATAAATGAAATTGTTAGATAAATACACTTTCATATTTATGAAAATAGGAGTCACCTAGTCCAGGATGAATTCTCTTTGATAATGATCTTAATATTTTGCTTTTGGTGTTTATTTTTATGTTTTGATTTGATATCATGTTTAAACACATCAATGTGATATTTTAAATTGTGGGTCTTTTTTTTTAAAGATTTTATTTATTATTTGAGATAGAAAGAGCAAGAGAGAGAGCACAAACAGGGGACAGAATGAGAGGGAGAGAGAGGAGTAGATTCCCTGCTGGGCAGGAAGGCCAATGTGTGCCTTAATCTCAGGACTCTGGGATTATGACCTGAGCTGAGGGGAGATGCTTAACTGACTGAGCCACCCAGGTACCTCTAAATTTTGGGTCTTTCATTAGCTATTGCCCAAAAGTCCAAAATTATAATTCCTGGAAATTAAAACTTTATAACAATCTTACCAAAATAAAATTCCATAAGAAGTAAAAATATAGATATAAATATAAATATATATTATACATAAACATATATAAATGTATATAATAAATATATGTATAAATATGTAAATATGAAATGTATTTTTGAATTTTCCCATTTATGTTATCTCCTCTAAATGTCTTTGTGTTTGTAAATATTTTTTAAGAGTTTGAATGGAAAAGAATTCTGATCAAATCAATATATCTATATTTTATTTAGGGATTTACTTATATCCAGCATTGTGCATGATTTTGAGGTAATCAAAAAACTACTTGAATTATTAGAGTTATTTAGATTAAAAGATAATTAGAATAGTGGTTGAGGGACCCTCCTGGAAGTTTCAGGGTCCCTGGGCCTCTGGGTCACAGGAGCAAAGCTGGGTAGGGGGTACAATGTGGCCGTGTAGGGTTTTCCCAGGGCCACTACTGGTGTGGAGCCATTGGTGGCCTGAGATGATGGTGGCCTGGGCCCAGTGGGGCTGCCCTGAATGCTGACCCTGTGGAAGCTGGTCCACTGAGACCCTGGCACAGCATCAGCCACAAGCTGACCTTCCTTGGCTTGGTGTGCTACCTGTGCATGGCCCACAGTTTTGGCAGCCTTGCACTCAGCCCCATGGGTGCCCGGCATATGTCCCCCACAGTTAGGCAGCTGGTGACACCGTCAGAGGTTCCTGACAGGGACTGCTCCAGAGGGGAAGACATGCCATTTGGGAAGATGGCAGAGAGCCTGTTGCAGCTGCTGACCCACTAGGTGGCTGCCAGCCTTGTGAGCTATGCCTGTCTCTTCAAACTCTTCCCTATGGAGGCTTTTGTTGCCACCTTTTGCACCTTTGGATCTAAATGTCATTTTGTTGCAAAAGTTAATTTGGGGCAAGAACTTGCTGGACCTGAACCCCCAGGTTCTACACAACTACATGGCCTGCAGCAGCCTGGAGTGGGTGCTCCAGGCAGAGAAGGAGCTCCCAGGCCATACCAAGGAGAGCCCCAGGAAGAGGAAAATGACCCTCTCATGTGAATTCAGGACAGGAGTTTGTAAAGTCCCCCAGGCCCATGGGTGATACCTGGTTGCCCATGAACAGTGATTAACAGTCATAAGGACTGAGCTTCAAGGGTCTAATGCCAAGGACCAAGAGCACTGCAACAGTTTAGAAGAGGACAGAGGAAGGGAAAGTAGGCCAAGGTCAGGGCATCATCAGAGGTTTGGACGACAATCAAACAATGGCAAAGATACTGAATGTGCAGACATGTTTTTTGAGGCTGGGTGTTGAGGAGATCTCAAGACGGCGGCAAGATTTGTGGGAACTTCTGACAGGCTGGTGGGCTTAGGCCCTTGTGGCCGCCAGCGGTGGACTCTCACTGGGTTCTCTCCCAGTGCTTCTGAGGTGCTTCCATCCATCTCCTGCCTCAGAGCCCTGACAGTGGGGCAGGGGGTCAAGAAGGAGGAAAACCAAAAAGAAAAAGCTAACTAAAATGTTGCATTCTATCCATTTCTCCAGTGAATGTTCAGAAGTCTAGGAATTTGAGAGATCTACATAGGGTTTTTTTTGTTGTTTTTGTTTGTTTGTTTGTTTTAAGATTTATTTATTTATTTATTTGACAGACTGAGATCACAAGTAGGCAGAGAGGCAGGCAGAGAGAGAGAGGGGAAAGCAGGCTCCCTGCCCAGCAGAGAGCCTGATGTGGGGCTCAATCCCAGGACCCTGGGATCATGACCTGAGCCGAAGGCAGAGGCCTTAAGCCACTGAGCCATCCAGACGCCCCCACATAGGTTCTTATATTGAGTAAGAATCAGAATGTTGCTTCCTATTTTGTTTCATGCTCAAGTTTTTTATATTATCTTACTCATACTTAGCTATTTTTAGGTTTTGCCATATAAAATTGCCTTTTTTTCTCTAGGTAAAATAATGATCAAATATCCACAGTTTTATACAGTTCAATTTATTTCAAATTCTTTGAGGAAAGTATCTGTACTACACATTTACAAGATTTCTTCACCCATTCTAAAAGTTCCTGTCCCCCCCCCACCCCCATATGGCACAAAAATAGACAATAAAACAGCATTAATTTGTGATTAAAAAGACAAGAGTTTCAAGTGTACCGTGTCCTCAGGAAAAATTCTAATTAGTTTTAATTATGAACATTTTCTGTAGGTGTGTGAATAGGACTCTATGGGAAATAACTTTTTCTGATCTATGACACCAAAAGAAAATGCCATCATCCCTTAAAGAAAAACATTAAGGGCAAAGTAATTTTTTAACTGAATTAAAAACATAGTGTAAAACCTTTTTATTTTCTGCTAATAAGAAACAGAATTTGTAGTATTAATTTGGCCTAAAAAACTATTCATTGTGATTTTTATCATCATGTAATTATTGTTAAATTATAAAATTATTTTTTTATACCTTTAGCAAATAAACATGGGGCATATTAAAAGTCAGCATGAAAAACTTTGGAGTTTTCCCTTAAAATGAACACTTTCTAGATCTCATGATTGTTCTACATGCCACGCAACGAGAATTGTAAATGACATTTTAAAGAGATGTATAGCTCTTCTTTTTATTAGTGTCTTTGAATATTTCAATAACAATGAGGTCAATTAAAATTTTATTGAATGATTACATTTTATATGGACTCAGATGCAAGCAACTAAGTAATTTAAAATGGTAAAGGTAGAAATATAAAAGGAATTGCCCTTCTTATAACATGACATTATCTATTTATGCCTTAAATTAAAAAAAAAATCCTTTGTTGGCTTTGAGAGTAATCAAAAATTTAATATGATCATTCTATTACCTCATTAGTCAGCATTACAGAGCCTCTGTGCTGGTGTATTGGTGTCCTTATTGTTTACTGATCGCATACACTTATTCCACTTTCTGAGTTGTTTGGTTTAGTTGTGTTTCCCTTATGGCCCAGAGCCTCAAATCCCACCTCTCCAAGAATAATAATATTCCTTTGTTTTTATAACTATTTTAATTCATTTTTTAAGGTTTTTTTTGTTTTTTTTGTTTTTTTTTTTTAATTTTAGAGATAGAGAATGTCAGAGCAGAGGGGAGGGGCAAAAAGAAGGGAGAGAGAATCCTCAAGCAGGCTCCCTGTTGAGCATGGAGCCCGGTGCAGGCTTCATACCCTGATCTTGAGATCAGGACCTGAACCAAAATCAAGAGTCGGCCGCTTAACCACTGAGCCACCCAAGCACCCCTTATAACTATTTTAATTCTTAAAGATAACCAAGAGCTAATTTTTTATCCTCTCTGTTTCCTTTCAGAACTCAGATCACTTTTGTCTATTTGTCTCTTTAGTCCTTAGGGAAATAACAGTGTATCCTAGCTAGCCACATTACATGGATACACTATGCTATCAGTGAGACAGAATGATCACTCCATATAACAGACTGATGGAGGATCAATATATATATCTTCTATAGAACTTAGAACTTAGCATAAAGCCAAACATCTAAGTACTTCACTGTTAGTCTCTAGTTAATATTAGTAGTGTCTTTTTGATAATGGTGGTGGTGATGATATTCAAATTGTTTTTGCATTCTATCAATATTGCCTTTGGTTTTTCCCTAATTCTTCTAGAGATACATTTCCTTTTATCTCAAAAAGAAACAGCATTAAGAAATAATTTATTTTTATACCACATTATTTTTAGTGGTTATTTTTCATAGAACCTAACTCTCTGCTAATGTTGACATATTC
Source organism: Enhydra lutris kenyoni (assembly GCF_002288905.1). Taxonomy (NCBI): domain Eukaryota; kingdom Metazoa; phylum Chordata; class Mammalia; order Carnivora; family Mustelidae; genus Enhydra; species Enhydra lutris. Next base: position 22,711,653 of record NW_019154085.1, on the reverse strand, counting down.
ATAAATATTCCTATTTTGCTTAAGATTTTTGTAATTTGGAAAGTCATCTGTTAGTTACATAGCACCAAGTACTTCTATGGAAAAAATAGGAATTTATGATATTTACTGTCAATAAACTTTAATTGTGCCAGCAAGGGAGCAGAAATGCAGAAAATTACAGACTTTTAAATGTGTGAATCCCTTGCAAGTTAGAAGGCCTAGGTAATTATTTATCTTAGATGGGTAGTACACAATAAAACCCAGGGACAATGATAATTCAGGTGACTTCATTTTGCTTCAACTCTGTTATCACATAAAAGGAGCAATCTGTTTTTAATCTAAAATTTGACATGAGTAAACTTGTTTTATGAGTTTCTTGGTGCTTGCTAAAACGAAGAAAGCAGCAATTTCAGAGAGTTAGGTTTATAATAATCTTTTGAAGACCCTGTAGCTAGAAATTAATCAGAACAATGTTGAACTATTAGAAAATAATTGGAGTAATTAAAAAGCATAAATCGAGTCAAATTACAAAGTGAAAAACAATATCTTCTTTTTTTTCTATGTCCAACATCATACAATCATGGCATCCTTTCCTTATTATTCATGAAAGTTTGTGACTTACAATAGAAATTGGCTGATGGTTTTTCTCACATAGGCTTCCAGAATCAAATTTGATTTTTGATAAGTGATAAATATTTAGGATGAGTGCCAAGAAACCTCTTATAAATGGTGGTTATATTTTTGTGCAATTACAGAAACTTACAAGAGAAGTGTAATGATCTCATCAACAACTTTATTTTGTCTTACCATTTACATTGTAAGTTTGAAATGAATTACTAGTTTGTGATTCATCTGCACAAATAGGACAAGAAATTGATATAAACATCTTGCATTTCTTATATATTATTGTTAACCATTTCTGTTACTTGCACAGTGAAGAACTGTGTCTTACAGAACTGATCATGTGTAAGTTTTTAAATTGCTAATTACTTGTGTCATTTGCATCATCCTCGCCTTCAGCTTTTATATTCAGTGTAAATCCTGAGCAATTCCATTCACAAACAGAGTTACCAGTCCCTATTCCTATCATAAAACCAAGAGAATATTTTCCTAGAAAGTCAGAATTGTGTATTTTTTAAAATTTAAATTCAGTTAGCTAAGGTATAGTACATAATTTGTATTTTTTTTTTTAACAAAGGAAGACATAGCTTTATAACTTTAAAGCAAATTTAAAATTCACTAATGGGAGTTTTAATACTGAACTTGATCACACATAGCATGATTTTTTTTTAAATAGATAGACATTTACCTGGATAATTTTATCATCTAAGCTTATAAAATGAATAGGTGTATTAGACTATTAATGAAACCCAACCTAAAAAATAGTGAAACCAAATGTATTTGTAATTTGGTGAAGGTTAGATAATGCGTGTGAAGCAGACAGGGAGATGATGATTGCGTTATATCTCTTAAATTCCATCATTGTATATATGTGAACTATGCCCATCAATAGACCTTGTCTAGAGCAACAGATTTCAAGGAAATGTACAAAGAACTGGGTAACAGCCGTGGTTGTTCATTTGGATTTCAGTGCTTGCTGAATAACTCAGTGGACTTATAGCTTTGATTATTAAAAGTAAATTAATTTTAGCACTACTTCTGTAGGGAGGCGGAAGGCAACATTATCATTGCATTGAAAGATACATTGTCTATTTGTAATGGGAGAATCATATAACATAGAAGATTGTAATAGAAAGTATATTTCTATGTTCTAACACCTATCTCAGAAGTTTATTCACATATACAACTAGGTTTTTGTCATAGCTAAAAGAAAATGCTAACCAAGTTTCTTATGGCTGGTAGGAAAAAAATGCCCATTTGAAAACAATGATGTTGTTAACCCTCCATGCCCAGTTTTAGCTAGTTGTGTTCCTTATTTAACTCTGTGGAGAATCTTGGTAAATTAGCACAAAATGATCTAAGCTAAATTCTGTGAAGGATTTTTATCTTGATTAGTCTCTAAAAATTTGTTTTGACTTTCAACTTCATAAGTTCTGGATTGCAAGTTTAGGAGAGTAGATTTATGGAATATACTTTTATATGCTAACAGCACTAGAGAATCAAAACAGAGAACCTTTGTTATGCAATTAGTCATGATACTGGAAAAGCAAGTGATTACTTCTGTGTTCCCTGAAGTGGCTTATTGCTTTCCCTTGCTGTGGACATCAGACAACTCTCTTCATTCCCCATTCCTCTGTGCATTTCTATATGACTATGTATTCTGTCTCTCTCTCCCTTCTCTCTCTCCCTCCCTTTCCCCTCACTTTCTCCTGCCCCCCTCAACCTTAGTCCCCTAATAAGAATATAGATGTGTGTAACCTAATTGCAGTTATGTTTAGAGGTGGGTATATGTATGTGTTACATGAAGGAACGCATGCATACCTTCAAATTACAGAAGTAATTAAGCACACTTATTACATTGATCGTGCTGTCCATTCAGATCCTAGAGTTACTCACCATTTTCCATAGACAGATGACATGACAGATGTTGTAAGTTTCTTACCCATATACGTTAAGCCTACAGTAATAAATACACGCATTTCCCTATAATGAAGGGTGCAGAAGCTTCAATTCCTTCCCTTTACATAATTATTTTGCCCCTTGAGATGCTTATCATAATGCGTAAAACATTAACATTTAATCTCATATTTACCTTTATAATAAAATTTACCCAAATGAAACAGTTTCAGGTAAATTAATTGTATTAAAATTTGGCAACTAATGTATTTGAAAAAAATATTTTATTTACTTCTCAGAAGATGCTGAGGCTTATAAAATTGCCATTTGTTTTTATTCCATGTTGGCCTTTCTGTTATTCCTTTTACTCTTTATTTTTATGTTTTGATTAAAATTCAGAAACTATGCTAAAGAAAAACTGGAGAAGAAAAAATAAGTTTCAAGTTATTCTAGCTATGTCATATAAAAGGTATTATAGCAGCTACTCTTTGAGTCTGCTATGAAGATGTTTTAGGGTGAGAGCCTTTTTTTGGGAGCAGAAATTCAGGATATATGCACAGATTTAAAGGGTTCTTTATAGCAACACTTTCCAGACTTTTAGGTTTTATGGACTAGCAATTTTTTTTTTCTTTTAATTAGAGGGACTGGAGTAAGGTTGCCAGCTTTTTATTTTGTCAAGGAAAAATGCTAAAAATATCCAGTTGGCAAGTACTATTAGAGAAAGAATATTTCACATACATACACATACACACACACGCGCGCGTGCACACACACACATGTGAAAAGAATATAAACTCAGGATAAAATGCAGGCTTTTCCATGTAATGACACCTGGCAACTATATACCAGGTATTTTTTATATAGGTGCAACTATATACCAGGTATTTTTTATATAGAATGCTGAAATGCTGTAACATAAAATTATATTACACATAATATCTTCATTAAATTATTTTGGTTACTCAGATCTAAATTTGTTGACAGTGCAACACCAAGTAGTGCTCTTAAATTGTTTCTTCCTCTACTTTGTTTTCCATCACGTTGTTGAGAATCTAGTTTCACATGTTAATGAAAATAGAAATAGTTCTATTAATAGTAGTTATATTGAATTTAAATGTTTTGGGAAAAAATGAAATATGCCATGGAAATATGCCCTTCATGTCTTCAAGAATCTGCTTTCTTTTGTACAGACTAGGAAGAAATTGCAAGACTAGCTAGAGCTCAGAAAGATAACACAATGAAATCCTTTCCCAAACTACACAGCTCTGGGCTCTCATTGCCTAAAAGAAATCAGCCACTTTGGGAAACTGTTTAGCAGTAGCTACTAGTGGTAAAATATGCCTATCATGTATTTATATCTATATCTATCTATCTATCTATCTATCTATATACTATCTATGTATATATATATATATTTTTTTTAAGATTTCATCCATTTATTTGACAGACAGAGATCACAAGTAGGCAGAGAGGCAGGAAGAGAGAGAGGAGGAAGCCGGCTCCCTGTGGAGCAGAGAGCCTGATGCGGGGCTCGATCCCAGGACCCTGGGACCATGACCCGAGCCGAAGGCAGAGGCCTTAAACCTCTGAGCCACCCAGGTGCCCCTATATCTATATTTATATCCATATCTGTATTATGTCTACCAAAAGACAAGTTCTGAAATGTTCATTGCAGCATTATTTGGTAACAACTTAAATTTCAGTCAATAGAAATATGGAGTAATTAATTTTGGTATAGACACATCATGGAATACTATATAGCAAATAAAAATACTATATAAAAAATAAAACGTTTTCAATATAACGTGGTTGAATCTCATAAAGATGATGTTGAAAGAGAACAGCCAAAGCATCCATACTCTTATCATTCATTTATATGATTTTATTTATTCACAGTAAAATTAATCTGTGCTTCTAGAAGTCAGGATGGTGATTGCCTTTTGAAAGGTGAGATTATAATGATTACAAAAGGATACAAAGGAAACCAGGCACTGACAGTGTTTTATATCTTAACTAGGTAGAGACTAAATGAGTGATTTACCTATGAAAATTTATGAGATTTATATTTATATTTTTTCACTCATGTATGTATATTTCAATGAAATATTTATTTAAAATTTTAAATGCACAAAATACACAGGAGATAATGTTAGAATATTTGCTAAACAGTTGTTTTTCCTGCCTAATGAATCAGGGCTTCTACCACAGACTCCTTGATTTTGTTGATAATAAAACTACTCTGACAATCATCTCTATATTTCCTCACTGAGAATGCATTTTTAGTTTCATAAAATCTAGGTCTAAGGTTGATTTTTTGTTGTTCTTAATAATTTATATTCTCAAGCTACAAATTGAAAAAAATCAAAAAAATGTAACATTGTTTCTTTGGTGGAGAAGATCTACCTTTTCTCCCCAGAGGTGTAAGTTCCGAATGGTATCTTGTTAAGAATAAGAAAATGTCTGTTAAACATTGAACCAAAGCCTCCTTCTCAAACACACACAACAAAACTCATAGAGGAAAATGACTCCTTTTTGAGTCATTGTAACTAAGGGATTATGTATAATTGAGTGTTTGTTGTCCTTTATGGGCATGTTGACAGTTGAGATAAAATAAAAATAACAGGATTATTGTTATCATTCAGCACAGACAGTGTAAAGTTCTAAATAAGAAAAGAAAATTGCTGATAGCTTTAGGGGAGTTTTTGATTGTGTGCTTGGAGATGGGGTAAGGGGAATGATCTAAAGTGCTTCTCCTGAGTCAATGACTAATTTTGCATAAAGGCAGAAGTTCTGGCTGTTGCCTCCCTGTGAGGAAGAAGTCTGTTTTCGTTTTTGTTTGTTTGTTTTTGGTTTCATAAGAAAGAAGCCTCTGACCTCTAGACCTGGGTAATCAAGAACTAATGAGTTTGCCTAACAGGAGTTGTGATCTGAATCTGCTAAGGTCACCAGTAGCTTATGGAAAGCCATGAGAGTTGGCTTTTTTTTTTTTTAATTAAAATAAATTTTTATTTATTTTTTAAATGAACATGTAATGTATTATTTGTCCCAGGGGTACAGGTCTGTGAATCATTAGGCTTAAACATTTTATAGCACTCACCATAGCACATACCCTCCCCAATGTCCATAACCCACCCAACCTATTCCTCCCCCCCACCCCCCAGCAATCCTCAGTTTATTTCATGAGATTAAGAGTCTCTCATGATTTGTCTCCCTCCTGATCCTATCTTGTTTCATTTTTTCCCTCCCTACCCCCCACACTCCCTCCACCCTGCCTCTCAAATTCGTCATATCATTTTTAATCTAAGTCTTACAAGTAGATCTAAGGGGTTTTCTGGAATGATGACTGACTGAAGTTGTTACCTTAAAATAAAAGCCTTAACCTAAAATAGAAAGAGAATAGACTCCCCATGAAAACAAATGCAGTGTAAACTTCCCACTTTGAATCTGTCAACTGAGTGACTGGAGTGTAGGTAAGTGGAGGGGGAAAAAAAAAAGAGCAGGATCTGTGGTAGTTCAGTTTCTTTCACACAGACAATTACCTGAGGACCTAGTTTGCATTTGCAGCCCCAAATCATATGCATTCAGAAGCTTAGTGGAGTCTCAGAGGCTGGCCTACTTAAAACTATCCTTTATATCATCCTCAGAAATAAAACCTGTCTTTTCAAGCAGAGAAAAGGATGACAGTGGAAGGAAAGCACCAACAAACAGTACTAGACCCAATTGTCAGCTGTGGTGATGAGACTATATGGCCAACACCAGCGGTTACATAAAGAATTTAGGAAGTCAGTAGGCCAGCAATGGCAAGAGATATTGGTCTCCCTGTTATTTATATTTTTATTTTTTTGAAGCAGATGTCTAAATTCCAGCTACTAATAGCAGCCCCAGAGAAGGAATCATGCAATTCACTTTCTCTTTAGATAGTATTGAGCTAAGAAAAGCTTCATGGTTTGCAGCAAATGGTGGAATCTGAAAGGAGAAAGAGTGAAACGTTGTTGTTGTTGTTTTCATTTACTTAAGTTAGCTAAATAAATGTAGGCTATCAGAAAATAAAATATATAAAAGTTCTGTTCACTGAAGAGGAGACAGAACGCTGCGTGATGGCAATGACAGAGTGTTGACTATTGTGCACTTCAGTGGGCAAAGATCATTGTTACTGAAACTGCTCCTCAAATGCAATGTCAAAGATTTTATGTAGGGTAGTGTTTTCCAGTTTAAGGATAGTTTGATATAGATTCAGGATAATATCTATTATCTTCTCTATATGAAAATGTATAATACTCTTCCTGAGTCCTGAAGAGAAAGTTTAAATATATCCCTCACTTCCTGTTCCTTTAGTGAAGTCAGAGAGTTTTTCCATGGCTTGAGCAGGGGTGACGTATGGAAGATGATGGATTTGGATGATTAATTTGCTAGTAATCAGTAAATTAAAATGTGAAGATATTGGAGGTATTGAAGACTCAGAAGAGACTGACATAGACTGATGAGGGCCTAGACCAAAGGGCAAACATAGAGTGGACACTGAGTGAAAGTAATAGATAAAGAGAGCAATAATATAATGTATGCTGAGGCTTATTAATATTTTTAATCGTTTTCTGTTACTATTTCACAAAGTATGACTAGAACAGAGAATATCAACACAGATTCTTTCAGGCTTAATAAAAACATCTAACAAGGTAAGATATTATTCAGTCTGTTACATAACAGTAAAATGTAGAATGACTCTTTGCCTCTGGTCATATCTCTTCTGCTTTTGATGAAAACAAGAACAAGAAAATAATGACCAAAACAACTGTTGAGCAACTATTCTCAAGAAATCGATTTTGAAATTGCTGTATTCTGATCATTTAATCCATGTATCTCTTGCTTGCTTTTTCACATACTCTCTCATCACAATGAGATCAAAAGCATCTTGAAGGTGAGGACCATTTTGTGTACTTTTTAGTACTCAAGAAATACATGTGATTCTGATAAATATGACCATTGTATGATTATGCACAAGACTCAGTTTTACCATAACCATTTCTTCAACACGTATTTCCTATTTAACATATTTTAAAATTTGTTGTAATTCTTCTTAATACGAACGTGAAAAAGAAGCAAGGACTTCTAGTTTAACGAAGATGAAAACTATAATGGAATCAGAATAATTGGATCATATAACTTGGACTCAGTAAATGCTTTGCTTTTGCTCCTTTGACCTAATGTAGATTTTAAAATTATTTTCTGGGTTGAACTGTTTTAAGGCAATTTAATTTCTGAACATATTTTTGACATATAGTTTTTCTATTTCGCCTTTTTTTCCTACCAAATTTATTTCATTGGATAAGTTATTTTCTTTGTAGATCTTGAAATCATGGTTTGTTTCATTAATTCATGTTATCTGATGGGTGCTCTCATTTATGAATTTTCTTCTACAGTTTTAATTTCTTCTTGAGTCCCATTTTCTCAGAATGAATATCTGATGGGTGCTCTCATTTGTGAATTTTCTTCTACAGTTTTAATTTCTTCTTGAGTCCCATTTTCTCAGAATGAATTTTGTATATCTTTATCAATTTTTATTCAAAGTTTGGTGTATGTCATTTTATCTGTTAACAGTTTTATTGCAGGCTGATTAATTTTGAAATGAATTATTTTGAATGAGTCTCTGAACAATTTAAGATTAGCTGCAGTTCTGTAATTGTATTGACTATAAGGCAGAGCAGGGTCAAAACAACATTTGAGTCAGATGGCAAGTTCCCAGTGTCTTTCCTTAAGCGTAAAACATATAATTGTGAATACATCAGAATCTACACTCTTCAGAATCCTAATATAATTGCTATTATCACTTAGTTTTAGATATGCTGCAATTTGAAGACAGAAGAAAATGAGTTTATATAGTGCTGCCCTCCCTGTCTGGAGAGAATGTTGAACTCTTGATTAGTAAACCATGAACTGGCCCATTCATTAATTAATGTGAATTAATATACATACAAATTTATATTTTTCAGCCATATGAATTAATGCCATCTTCAAACATTTTATTCTTTCTACTTTTCATCCATGACAGCTCTACTATCCAAAATGATCTTTTCCTCCATTTCTACCAATTGTTGGCTTATTGATAAGTCTTCTTTGGTTGCCCCAACCAGAAATCCTTCCTGTTTTCTAAATGCCTATAGAAAGCTGTACCTGTTCTTTCAAATGTTATTTAACACTTGAGGTTGTCTGTAATTATCTTTCTTCTCTGCTTGATTATTGCTTATTGAGAGTAGGAATAAACCTTATTCATGTTAGTGTTCTCTATAATCTTTGGAGCAATTTCTCACCTTTTTTGAATAAATAAATACAATATGTCAGGTGAATAAATTTTTTGATTACTGCTTAGAGAATAAGTGAACATAAACTTGCAGTGGAAAAACTCAAAACTCAGCCTAAACATATAACAAAATTTCAGCACAGAGTTAGACAAACCATTCTAGAATCCCCAGAAGATAATTATTAATATGACAAGTCGCTGCTTATCACTGTAGCTTAAATGGGAAGGGAAGGTAATTAAAAACAGCCAACTATCAGTGAACAAATACATAATTTTATGAGAACTGTGATGGAAGCTTAGAGCTTAGGTGGAAGATAGAAATGTTAGCATAAATGTCACGGTTGTAGGCAACACCCTTGAGAGAATTTGGTCAACCCTGGATATATTATTGAACAACATAACAAGAGGGTAATGAATAAGCTGAGCTCCATGGAGAAACTTTTATTAGAATATTTTATGGCTTTGTCTTGCAATCATTAGTAAAACCAGTATATGCTATTTGTGCATAGAACATGCTATTTTTCCACCTTCTTTATATTTGTATTTTGCTATTCCATAGGATATTATATTTTTGGTTATACTCTTTGGAATGCCAGTGTAGAAAGATGACCTTAATAAAAATGTCATTCGGAGGCTATGTATGCTTTTATCTTTATAAATAAGATCTTAGTAACTTAGCATATTGAGAAAAAAAAGTAAAAATCTTTAAAAGAGCATAAAAATAACGATTAAGTTACTGCATACTCTTCTTTTTTTCTTTTAAAGATTTTATTTATTTATTTGACAGACAAAGATGACAAGTAGGCAGAGAGGCAGACAGAGAGAGGAGGAAGCAGGCTCCCTGCGGAACAGAGAGCCTGATGCTGGGCTCAATCCCAGGACCCTGGGATCATGACCTGAGCCGAAAGCAGAGGCTTTAACCCACTGAGCCACCCAGGCACCCCTTACTGCATACTCTTAAAACAATAATAAGTAACTTTAAATATGTCTATAAAGACATGCTTAGAAGATCTAAGAGCTAGAACCATATGTCTATTGTAAAGGAATCTTGTTCAAGATATATGTCCATTTTGATAATTGAACATTGGATAGAAAAAATAGTTATTCTGTGTTATTACTATAATAATTCAATACTTTCATTGTTTCATTAAAATTGCTTTAATCTATTGTAATGAAGAAGTAGAAATTATATTACAAACTTTGAATTGTATACAATAATAGCACAAATTCTTCTGTAGTACTTTATAAATATGGTGACCTTATGTTTAAGTTTACTCAGAATACTCCCCTTTTTTCAATGTTAGTCATTAATGTGTACTTTTGCTATCCAAATTGTCCTGGATTGGTTGATAAATAATATGCACACACTGTTTTTTCCATGCTGATACTCATAGGGAAAATATATGCTTTCCATATTCCTACAGAAAAAAAGAAAACTGTACTTTTGGTTTATGTACCATTAATCACATTTTTCTATAGTCTAAGAATTAGCAAGGATATTTAGAAATAGATTAATGTGAGAATTATTGGATTATGCAGAAAACATGAGCCATTACCTGTGAGAAAAATCATTTTATTTATTTATTTACTTTTATTTAATTGTTTATTAATTTTTTTAGAGACAGAGAAAGCATGTGAGTGGTGGAGAGGGGCAGAGGGAGAGGGAGACAGAGAATCTTAACAGGCTCCACTCCCAGCATGGAGCCCATGGAGCAGCTCAAGATCTCACGATCCGGAGATCCTGACCTGAGCCAAAATCAAGAGTCAGGAGCTTAACCAACTGAGCCACCCTGGTGCCCTGAGAAAAATAATTTTATATGTGGTTTGCTCAATGTCATACCAATCACTTATTTAGAGGCAAATTTAGGTACAGGATTAACGTCTGGCAGAGGGCAAGCTCAGTAAACATCTGCTGGTATCATGCCTGCTGATAAACTGCTGATTGACTGTGATGCATTTGTGTTTGTTACTCATGTGTTACTCCTGGCTGCCCTTCACATTTGGAATCTCTGGGAAGAGTTCAGAGAATATACTGCATTCTGTGGGTAACTTCCAGGAGCCTAACCCTAACCCACTAGGTTCTTCCTGGCGTGTGTTTATGTACCAAGATTGGCCATAAAGACCAATGCATGTTCATAATATTATAAGACTAAAAACTTTGACCAGGTTCCTTCCTGATTGTTCTTCCTTCAGTTTACTGCCGAACCAACCTAGAAGCAAAACAATAGTATGCAAGGGTACACATTCACAGATACCACTCCCTGCATTTTCTCCGGTTCTTCATGAGGCAGGTGGTCAGTGCAGCCTTCAGACTTGAGAAACCCACAAAGCAAGGAAGCACTGGACTTGTGGCATCTTACTTCCTGAGGTTAGTGTAAGGGCCAAGTCATGATTCAAGGTTCCATTTCAATCACCATAAAAGAGAACTTCTTGTCATACCGTCCTGTTTGCGAACTTTTCGGTCCTGTTTCTTCCTATACTGTCTAGGCTGCATGGTGCCTGTCCATAGCTCTCCTGTACATGACACAAGAGGGTACACCCTCGACACAGAAATAGATCTACTTTATCCAGCATCAGGGTTTCTAGATGGTTTATCTGTTGAGGCTAATATTAGGGAGAAAACATTTCAAACTCTAGGATTCAAGATATCTTTTAACCAGATGGAGAATTAAATCTAGAGTACAGGCTGATGAGTCTGGAGAATAAGAGCAAGGGCTCTTAGGTTGTACAGCCTGCATTTGAAGCCCACTTCCACCCTCTTACTGGCCATGTGACCTTACTCAAGACGTACAACTTCTCTAGTTCTTAGTTTCCTCATCTATACCACGAGTGATTGTAATAACCACGTGTAGCATAGACAAAGGGGTCTAGTAGGACAAGCTTATGATGTACACTGGACAACATCATAATGCTATTATGTAGACAAAATAAAATAATGTACATTGAGCTTGACACATAGGAAGCTTAAAAAACTGAAAGCTACCACTGCCAGGAACAGCAGCAACTGTACTACGGTATTTCTGTCTGTGGCAGTTTCCCAGGCTTTAGAAAATACACAGATGGTTGTGCATTGAGCCACTTGAAATTTTCAGTGTCCTTGCTGGTCCTTGCAGTGTCTTCATGTGGGGTTAGTTTGGAGGGAGCGTAGGAAGTGGCAACTGAATGAATTATATATAATCAATTTTAACATTATTGCAATCATCACAACTACTGATTAAAGGATAATAATGCATCAATCAGTTGCTTCTGTTTTCACCTAAGTGGAAAAATTAGAAATGAAAAAGTTAATCTTTTTTGTTTTTTTTTTTTCATTTGCAGAAGCTCATTTTTAGAGGAAAAATAGAGCAACTGGCTCTATGTATAACTGGGCCATTTACAAATTTTACAAACAATCTACTAGATATGAAGTGAATCTTAAGGCCTTGGGGCACCTTCATCTTGGAGTAAGCTTCCCCTGTTCCAAGGATGGGTTTGTTGGGGAAATGCCTGAACTCCCTGCTTCACTTAACTTCCGTATGTCTTACAAAACTCCAGCCACCGTGTTACAGCTAGGGTATAGATTTAAAAGAAGCAGCCAGCTGTTTCAAATCATGCTGTGCTGGACAGCTCTTAATTTCAAAGCTATTGTTACAGTTGAATGCTATTAGATGTGAAAAAGAAAATTGGAGAACTATAACCAAGATAGACTTTATTTATTTATTTATTTTAAATCATGGGGCCATTCTGCTCACATGAAGAAACCAGCATTCCCTTTAAATGTCGCAAGTACTGGATTTGGAACAAGAGCCTATGATTTCCAAATTCAAATTGTCGACTCAATTGAGGAGGTGTGTAGCAAGATATACCTTTGACATTTAAAGTAGGATAATGATTCTGTAGCTACTGTTTGAGAGCGTAACTTTAGAATTCCAGGTGGTCAAATTATCTGGTCATTTTATAAGACAAGATTTCAGAAAGAGTCCAATTTGAACTTTTTCCATTGAAATAAGTGAAATATTTCTCCAGCTCATTTTTCATAGTACTCTCTTTTTAATATTTAGCAGAGAGGACGTTAGCCTAGGGATCAGATGGTTTACAGAGTGGAAAAATATTGCTTTATAATAAAAGGAGGATATTGAATAAAGCCCAGATTTAATACCCAGCCTAACAGAACACCCTGATGAATGTAATTGCATTTTAAGCATTCTGATTAAATTTTTTGATCCATATTGCATTTGTTTTGCTTGTGAATCTTTTATGAAAAAAAAAAAAGTGTCTGGAGATTAAAGGATTAGTGAGTTCTTAAGAAGCTGGGCAGCTGCTAAAGCATCTGAATATTCTTGCTTAAAGATGGGTTGAAAAGCTGCATTAATCTCAGCTGTTACAGTGAGTGATACAGCTAAAACTAGGCTAGATAAAGGAAATGCCCTAGGGATAACTTATTTCTATAGTGGACAACATGAGTGATAACACTGTAAATGGAAAAAAAAAAAAGAGAGAGAGAACTAAAGAAAATTGTAGTTGAAAAAGTGTTTATCATCTATGCTAATTTGTTAGGAATAATGCTTTTCCTCCCTTTTCATTTCTTAGACTAATTGGCAATTCAGGGAATATATAAAGATTAAGAAATAATTTGCATGCTCTCAAATCCTAAGTGTCATTCATGTCTTTGGGATAACCAGACAACAAAAGGGCTAACAAATTAGCATAGCTATTTTACTTTGGAAGACAAGAGGCTTATGTCACTCTGACAAAAAATACTAGATAAGGTAGAACAAATTTGCAATAGATCAAGATGTTTTATATAATAATCAACTTTTTTAAACAAGTGGCCCAACATAAAACAGAGTCTACATTTTTGTACAGAAAAGTGTTTCTAAATCCTTTACAAAGATCTTAAAATTTTATATATATATATATATTTCTTAAATGCCTAATCATAGTCCACACAGGCCTAGCAGCCATATGAACTAGTGAGAGCTTTACAGATACCCTGATAGAATGAGGCCACTGTTAGTTGCATTAGCTGACTGCTGACACCCAAAACAGTGATAGGAAAAATAAACTCTTTAAAATTCCTATTTGGGAAGGATACTCAATCTGTTCTCCATGTGTGTTAGTGACCTCCCATGGGATTTTACCTACCTATGATGGCTTTACTGAGCAGAAAAGGTCTATGCAAATGTTTGTTAATCTTGGCTTCCCATTAAAATAATTTAGGCAAGAGTTGTACAAATTCTGATGAAGCTTTTTTTTTGGGGGGGGCATGAAATGGGGGAAAGGGAGAAGGGGGAGGATTCTGATTTAATTTGTCTGGGGCATTGGTATTTTTGCAAACAAATATTCTTCCTCGGGAGTCGGCATGGCATGCAGCAGAGGCTTTGGGAAGAACTTCGGCTTGATACTTCTAGGAAGGAATGGGCTGGAAATGAAAACAGAGCCCACTCTCAATGAGGGGGATACTGACTGTACTTCACTGGATTCAGAGTAAAATTGCCTAAGAACACCATCATCATTTCAGTAAAGGATCAGCCCTTTCTCCCAGGGCAGTGCCTTTCACCTGTCCCCAGCATGCCTAAGATGGCTTTGCTAGAGAATCTTAAGAATAATTTCACACTATGAAAGGTATATGGGGTACCCATTATTTGAATAATCTCAAGCATGGAATACACATGATTAATTAGTGCTCTATTTAGTTTTGACACTCCAATAGATTGCATTTGAAATTCAGTGTCTATCTGGAACACTGAAGAACTCCTGCAGTCACATATGATTCATTTTTGTAAATGTAACAATCTAAACAAACAACAACAATTGAAAATATGTAAAACTATTACACATTTTTTTTTAAATCAAAGAGTTTCTGTGGTTCTTAAAGATTTGAGTTATTGAATCTATTGAGATTTTTAGGAAAGTTCTAGAGCTTATCTTTCAAAAGTACACACATGCAGATATATATACCATTTCAGGGATTCTCAGATTCCTAGGTTAAGAGCCACTAATTCAATGGGGAGAAATAAAATGATTAAGAGACATGCTCTGATACTTGTGAGATTTGGGGCATGTGGCAAATCATTTAATCACTTGAAAAATGAATGGATTCATTTGTTATTATTTTTAAATGAGCAATATATTTAAATGCTTATGAAGATAAATGATAAAAAAATTAATGTAGTCCTATGTAAGTGTATTCAAATAGAAAGTGGTATTGCTAATGATTTAAGTGATCAACTGTTCCTTTTTTCAGAAGAATCAACTTACTTTTGAAAACTTCTTTGTTGTTGGTATGATTTTTCAATAGAGTATTTTTATATATAAGCATTATTTTGCATATGTCCATTCATTTAGTAACCCAAACATTACTGTATAGTGTTTTCATGTGTCAGACTAAGACAGGATTTGAAATAGCCAGGGGTACTTTTAAGGGTTTTATTTGACAAAATATGTCAAATGTGTGAGGTGTTATCGTTTGAATAAACAAGGCATTGGCAAAGATGATACCCTGAATTCAAATCCCACTTTAAACTCTTGCTCTCTGGAAAGTTGATAATTCATACAAGGCTTTTGAATCTCATTTTCTTCATTTATGGAGGCTTCATTGTTAATTTAAATATTATTATGAAGACATTTACACGTTTCCTTAGAAATGCTGTCAAACCTTCTTAGGTTTTTACACGTACTGCATTTATCAAGTATCAGTGAAATACACTATTGGATTATGGAGTGGGCATGTTCACTTATAATATTAAACAGAACAAGTAGCCTTTTGTTAGTGGATAAGAAAAAAAGCACATTAAGTATAATTTTTATGCTAGTCAAGACTTCACATGTCATTAAAAGTGAAAATAGAACAAAACTAAATATTATCAATGTGAAACTAGCTTAGAGGTGGCTAGAAAAACATTTTTAATCCCCTTTACTGCCATCCAATAACTTCTGTAGAAGCATAGCCATCTTTTATTTCTTCAAAATTATATAAGACAGTAAGTTTTACTTTTGTTTGTTACAAATCTTTCTCAACTAATGGTATATGATTACCTCTCAAGCCATTATGTAAAACTGTCATGCTTTAACATGTGTAGGACTAATCTATTTATTCAGTCAGCATTTTTTCTCAGCTTAAAGTCCAATTTTTTTTTTTAAGTGGATTTAGGGATACATCTAAAAATTCTAGGGGAAAAGAGAAAGTCAAAGTCAGAGAGGAAATATGAATACAAAGGCAAATAATGAAAAACATATTCAAAATGGCATCATAGATAAGAATAATGTTACCTGCTCCATTCCTTTTAGGTTCTCACAGTATTTCACATATATGAATCCGAGTTATAACTATAAAATACTCCCATTGAAGGGTTTTAACCATTTTACAATTCTAAGGACAGGTGGACAAGAAAAAGCATGAGATGTCCAAGATCATGTAGCTGTTGGATTTTTTATGAGAATAATGTATTTTATGGGATACCTGGGCGGCTCAGCCAGTTGAGCATCCAGCTCTTGATTTTAGCTCAGGTCATGATCTCAGGGTGCTGAGATCGAGCCCCACGTTGATCGAGCTCCACATTCAGTCTGGAGTCTGTTTGAGATTCTCTCTCTCCTTCTGCCCTTTCCTCCTACCACCACTCTCTCAAATAGATAAATAAATAAATATCTTTTCTTTTAAATATTTTATTTATTTATTTGACAGAGAGAGACACAGCCAGAGAGGCAACACAAGCAGGGGAATGGGAAAGGGAGAAGCAAGCTTCCCGCTGAGCAGGGATCCCAATGTGGGGCTTGATCCCAGGACCCCAGGATCATGACCTGAGCTGAAGGCAAACGCTTAATGAATGAGCCACCCAGGCACCCCAATAAACAAAATCTTAAAAAAAAAAAGAATGATATATTTTATGTACTCCACAAATACTTGAATGCCAACTACTAGCCAAACACTGTAATAGTTATTAGGGATTTAACAATGAAGAAAGGAAAGATATGATCTCTGTTGTTTTTAAAGAATTTATTTAGACATCTTTTAAGTTTAGATTATTCTAAGTGTGAAATTAAACGTTGTTTCCCTATGTTTCCCTACTGTGAGGGAAAAGACATTCCTAATTTAAAAGACTATCTCTGAATAACTTAATAAAATAAAAATGTTTAGACAAGACTTAATTGTGATTACTTTGAATTTAAATATAATATGACATTGAAAAACGAAGAGGAAATATGCTTTTTTATACCCATTATCTTTGCAAAAACATCCGTATGGATATTTTTAATTGTTTAAATCCCTGCTAATTGAGACTACCTGTAATCACATAGAGAAATAATTTATTTCTTGAAAGGATTTTTTTCTAAGCAAGTTTTTATTAATACATTTATCTCCAGCTTTTGAATGAACTATCATATGTGTTTGCATATTTATATCAGAAAATTTAGAAAACTTATTTATCTGAGGTCCCTATCCTATTATATAAATAAGGACAATGTTTGCCAGTATAAACCCCATTACTTGCTATCAGAAATCACCACAAGAAATTTTGACAGCCTTGGTCTCTTTTGAATCTGTCAAAAATTCAAAAATACTGTTATTTGTCCTGCAAGCAACAATATTTGAAAGAACTCAAAACCTGGTTTAAATTATTTATGTTAGGAACAATTTATAAACAGGAGCCTAATTCAGGAATTGATAAATTGCTATTTTCTGCCATCACTTTTGACTTAATAAAGCTATGTTCAGGAATTTGGAGCAAGATTGAAAATAAAACATGTTTCCTTGAGGATGGTAGTTCTGGGACACATTTGAAATAATTGTTGGCACATAAATTGTCAGACAAAAATGACCATGTATAATTTTAACTGCTGAATTATCCATGATTAACTTTTTAATATTTGTCCAGATTCACTAGGCTTTAGGTTCCCACTGTTCAAATGAGGAATACCTAGCAGGCAATAACAAATTTTATTTGAATCAAATCAGACACCATTGGTAATTCTGCTTTAAAAATCACATGTAAATGTATCATTGGCATTTGAGAAGTCAATGGAAGTCATATTTCATTTGAGGAGAACATATTTGAAAGCCTCATGTGATTAACATTCTCATAATTTTCTAATTGAATAAATGAAATAAATGAATTAATAATGAAGTAATGTATAAAATATATTGGAGAACAAGTGAAAATAATTTCCAAGATGCCCAAATATATAACCATTGTGGCATACTTTGACTTAATGCCACATTTATTTTCTCATCCTTAACTTTGATATTCAAAGGATGCAGCCTTCTATACTAAATACAGTGTGTCATGAAACTAATTTTACCTTCTTCAAAGCATTTATCACAGTTAATCAATGTTCTTGATGGCCCAGAACACTTTTTTTTTTTAAACGATGTTTAAAACCATCACTTGATAAATACTGGTTGACCTTGTTATACAAATAAATACTCTTTATTTATTTATTTATTTATTTTTTATTATCATATAATGTATTATTAGCCCCAGGGGTACAGGTGTGTGAATTGTCAGACTTACACTTTTCATAGCACTCACCATAGCACATACCTTCCCCAATGTCCATAACCCAACCACCCTCTCCCTCCCCCCCCCCCCCTCCCCCCACCCCCACCCCGCAACCCTCAGTTTGTTTTGTGAGATTAAGAGTCTCTTATGGTTTGTCTCCCTCCCAATCCCATCTTGTTTCATTTGTTCTTTTCCTACCCCCCCCAAACCCCCCACGTTGCATCTCCACTTCCTTATATCAGGGAGATCGTATGATAGTTGTCTTTCTCTGATTGACTTAGGGAAGGGCAGGGGGAGAGGGAGAAAGAGAATCTCAAGCAGGCTCCACACCCAGCACAGAGGCCAACAAGGGGCTCTATCTCATGACCCTAAGATCATGACCTAAAGTGAAATCAAGAGTCAGTCACTTAACCATCTGAGACACCCATGTGCCCTTAATTCCCTTCTTTTATTAAACAAAAGTACAGAGTTGGAAACTAGTAAAAGTGGCATTTGTCTAAACACAATAGCAACTTAATTTAGTTTGCCGGCTTTGAAAGTATAAGACTCGGGGTACCTTAGTGGCTCAAATAGAATTTTCCATATAAGGAAAATTAACATGCTGTATTATTTCAAATTCTCAATACTCAATTTTTTATAAAATTTGCCCATGTGTATTTGAATTACATCCTTCATTGTAATAGAATTGACCAATCTAAGCAAATATTTATGTATGCTGTTATTTTAGGCAATGTGGGAAAAAATAAACTTTATTATTTAACATTGTTAAAATGTCTAACTTAGGGACACCTGGGTGGCTCAGTCAGTTAAGAGTCTGTCTTTGGCTCAGGTCAATATCCCAGGGCCCTGGAATTGGGTCCCACATCGGGCTCCTTGCTTAATGGGGAATCTACTTCTCCCTCGGCCTGCTGCTCCCCCTGCTTGTACCCTCTCTCTCTGATAAATAAATTAATTAAATCTTAAAAAAAAAAGAGAGATAAAATGTCTAACTTAGTCTAAAGCATTTGACTAGTTGCTCAAACATATGTCTCTTAATTTTAAATTGGCTTCCCATTGCTAAAATATATAAATACAAATGTATCTGTTTGTAAATTACCCAAAAGTGCACTTTTATTGTTAGCTTAAAATTTCAAAAACAAAACTTGCTGAGGCAAGTTTTGTCATTAATGGTAGTGGACATACATCCATATTGCATAGCTTACTTGATATTGTCGAAATTTTTGCCAACTTCTTGGTAGATTTGATTAGATCATCATGGTTTCTACTGAATAATGTGGGTGAAGAATGTATTAGGGGTAGTAACAGCTCATTCATTTTCTTACTGTTTTTTTGCTGTGCTTGCCTTAATAGCATTTTCCTCAATAGTTCTGAAGAACTTTTTGAAAGTCATTGTGCTTTTTTTGAGTGCTGATTAAAACTAGATAGTGTGGGGCACCTGGGTGGCTCAGTGGGTTAAGCCTCTGCCTTCAGCTCAGGTCATGGTCTCAGAGTCCTGGGATCGAGTCCCGCGTCAGGCTCTCTGTTCAGCAGGGAGCCTGCTTCACCCTCTCTCTGCCTGCTTCTCTACCTACTTGTGATCTCTCTCTGTCAAATAAATAAATAAAACATTTAAAAAAAACAAACAAACAAAAAAACTAGATAGTGTAATTCATAAACGCCTTTAAGCAGACCCATCCGCGTAAAAGTGCGGCAAGCTGGAGTACGTTGAAAGCAAACGTGTCAAGTGAGGGTGAGGCAGAACTTCCTTGCCGCCCCCACTCTGCAGCTTCAGCTTTTCTCTTAGGATTCAGCCATACTGCATAGAAAGGGACTATGTCACACCCGCAGAGTAAGGGCCCAACATCGATCCACACATTATGTATTAGTAAAGCCTACTTTTATTTCTACTTATTTTAAAAGTACAAGAATGAATAGAAATTGACCTAATATGTTTTTTTTTTTTTTCTTGAACCCAGTGAATCCCTTTGTGCACACTCCGGAGTGCTTTAAACCGCCTCCCTCTATGGAGACCATTGCTCTAAAGATCTATGTAGAATATGAGTATGAGACATTAGTGTTCAGTAAGACTTAAATCAAGACATGTTTTTAATGTACACTAGTGTTTTAAGCATTTTATCGTTTTATACTGATGCGTTCAACTATCTCTGTATATTTAGAGAGAGATTCGGATTGTAGAAACCGTATATGATTTTGCTGCAGAAAAAAATCAAAGACATGCAATTATCATTTTTATTGTGGTGCTGAAGTTGGTGATGAATGTAGACCCTTGACTATCATTTTGTGGTATGGATGCACTATGGAAAATATAAGCATCTGGATAAACCTAGTCAAAAATTTTGTCCTAGGGACCAGCCAGAATATATTCTGAATCTCTGTACCTTAATGTTTATACAGTTTTCTCAGTATTCATCACATAAGTGCTAGGTATCCCCTAAAGGTCGAGTTTTATTTCTTGTTATCCCTTGCGTATCTATTCTCCATGAACATCTACTTTTTAAATGAACTACTGCTCAAGGCACAGAAAAGATATATGAGAGTAAATAGTGACAATTAGATTTTCTTTCTTTTTTCTATCCATATTTTGCCTTTGTTTGTGGGGATGCATTATGTAAAAAAAAAAATCAAAAACATCTTTTACTCCAGTGCAGAGAAGTAGTCCATTGTTGTATTAAGCATTAAGAATTCACACACAGTAAAATTGCTTTGGTTTATTCAGTTGGTAAATCATTTTTGCTTTCTTTTTCCTTGCTGTAAGCAAATTTCACAGTAGAATGCCTAGAAAATAGCTTTTCCTTGGGTGAAGAATTAGGGTTCACTAGTTTCGGTTCTATCCAACTTGTTTGAAGGTGATCCAGTTTACGCTATACCTTAAAATGGGAATGATAACCTCCAGTTCAGTTACAGACTCATTGGTGTGTTTCGGAAACTGTTTCACTTGTATTTTCAAACACTAAAAAGTTTGTCAGTAAGATTTTAGTAATATTACTTACTATTGTTCATACATGAAGCAATGCTAATTGAATACTGATATTTTTATATATGCCTACGTAACCAAAATTTCCTAGGTATAGATTTCATTCATTTTTGAGGGTTGAAATGGGAAGGGCACTAGAAAAAAGAACAAGAAAAAAACTTTTAACATTTTACTTTCCATGTCTTGTTTTTTATTACACCTATTTTCTAGGAGACCCCTGTTCCTAGTGGTTAATTTTAAGTTAAGAAGTAGACAAATTTCTGCATTTTAAGGAGAAAAGTTTATCACCTACAGTGATTACCAGAAGTCTAGAGCTTGGATAACTTTTGGGTAGGATCAAATAAATACCATCCTAGCGTGTGTACACACACACACACACACACACACACACACACACACACACATTATCTACATTTGAGTGAGTTTCATAAAAACTGGTATAAACTATAGAAAGTTTCAATATGCTGAAAACACGTTACCTGAGAGTGAAGCAGGCTTCAACACTGGCTGTCCATGCTCTGAATCCCCACCTACTTTTTCACTTATGATTCCACACCACTGCACACAAAACAGCATGATCTAATTAATCATCTGAATGATGGCGCCCGTGTCTGTCCACTTTCACATGGGCAACCCTCAGTACCAGCAACCAGAGCTCCCTCCCATGTGATATGTAGAGATGTCTCTGACCACCTTTTCCATTACTTTATGAGTTTCCTTAGGAATGTGAACCATTTGTGAGTCATCTCTCTAACCACGTTGCTCCACCATTCCTCTTCATTTACAACCCACATAATGCACAATAGAAGATGATATTTGTGAATGTGCACCCAGTACTCAGATGGCAAGGACGATTCTAGGGCTTTAACATGTGTTTTCTATTCACAACAGCATGATTACTAGCCCACGCTTGTAGATGAGTAAACGAAGGCACAGAGAAGTTAAATAACTTTCCTAAGGCTACACAGTTAATAGGAATTAGATTTAAACCTAGGCATTTTGGATGGAGAGTCTATGATTTTAAACTCTTTGCTACATTTGCCTTTTAGTCTTAATGTTTCCAGGGGAGAATCTGTGATACATACCTGTGTTAAACAACTCTCACTGGCCATGAATTTTTAGTTTCATCTAACCTAAATCCTCCATGCTTTAGATTAAGCCTGTGATGCTTTATTTGGTGCAGAGAATCTATATAAGGGCCCTTGATATACTTAAAGAGAATTTTTGAGTCATTCATTTGACTACTGGTTCAATAACTCAAGTACTTTTAACTTTTCACTTTAGATCCTATGTCCGAATTTTGTAAGCATTTTAGGGGCACTTTGATGAAAATGTTTCAAGTTTTCTCTATTTTGCTTAGCTGTGAATTGAGCAGACTCAGTGCCAAAGATAATTGGGAGTAAAGAGTAACCTGTCAACAATTTAACATGTGCAATATATGATATGGAATCATATGATTTTAAACTGTATTTTATAATCTTGCTACATTTAAGGTTTAACCACTAAAATTTATTACTCACCTACATTTCGTAACTACATGCTTTTGGAAGCCAGAAGTATTAAAGTTATTTAATGACATTTTTCCTGTATTACCTAAAACTTGTTTCCTTTTCATTGAGGAAAAAAAACATTTTGTTTTTATCTTTCTATTGCTTCTATTATGTTTAACTATTTGTTTCCCTTTGTGCCTTTGTTTGTTACACATTACTCCTTACTAAAACTAAAACTTTCTTATAATTTAATAACTTTTTCCATAGCCTTTATTAATTTATATTACCAATTATTACATATTATTTATATTTATTAATTATGTTGCATATTAATATATCACAAGGTATTTTGTAACTATTAATATAGAGAGAAGAGTTAGCATTATAGACCCGAAACTATTATTCATAGAAAATCCTGCTTTCCGGGTTGGTCTTTGACTACTGTCTGAGAACTTGGATTGTGGAGTGTTCCCCCCATTCCCCAACTGATAAGAGTAGTTTACTCTACCTATGTTGTGCAAACAATGTGTTTTATGCTGCACACCTGCTTTCCTTTAGTGAATCTGGAATTTTGGTAAGTACTTGGCAGAAGGTACCTGGTATATGACCAACTTTAATAACAACTTTGGGCACCAAGTCTCTTGAAGAACTATTGCACACATTCCCCTGAATGTTTATTGCTTGAAAGAGAATGTTGTCCATCATGGAAGGGAGAAAATATAAGGAAGACTGCACATTGATTCTTCTAGGCTCCACTTGGGTCTTTTTAAGCTATGTATCCTTACTATGGCTTCTGTAGTCACTTCTGGCAATGAGTACAACTATATTCTGATTCCCATTCATCTCTGCAGTGACTCTCCAAATATGAGGTAGTCTTGGGGACTTCTGGCATAGCCATCCTTTACAAAATATTTTCACACCATTACCTCACTTGATCCTCCCAAATTTTTCATAAGTCCCTATGAAAAAGGCAAAATATATTATATTACCTATTTTTAAGAGAAAGAAGTATTTGTAAAGATCTTCCATGATTTTGTTGACCTTATGCTATTTGTACTTAATTTTTTTGTAATTTTAACATGGCTGGACATATACGATATTATACATTTTCTCCTGGAAACCCCAAGATGCCCAGTGCTGTCCCTCAGACACTTATTCCAACCTTGCTTGCAGGTCAAGCTTTCAATGGCTTTGTACCTTTACAATGATCTCACTTAGTACCAATATTTGTTTATATTCTCCTAATAAAGTCTTGACTTAATTCATGGCACTGAATCTTCCTTTAAATGCATATTAGCCAAGATATCCATGGGCAAATAATTATCTTTATCAGAACCTAGTGAAGGCTAAAGTCATACCTATAGAGATAGGAATTTGAGGAAGTGAACAGGCGCATTGGAATGATTTTGATTAAATGTTTTGGGATCTGGCTTTACTTAGGGAGTACTTCAACCACTGGATGTGACTTTGCTTTGATCATAAGACAAAATTTTAAGACCACTCAATATAGGAATTTATTTGAGGATGTAACATGCTCTTTTCCCCAATCAACTAAAATTCTAAACTAATATTTAAATATTCTCCATTTAGATTTTTAGAGCTTTTCCTGAACACAAGAATCTTCAAGTATCAGAATGATTTTAGATACAACACCTTCATGACTTGCTCATGCCAGGGGCAGACAAATTACGTGGCAGAGGCCTAGGGAAT
The DNA here is from genome assembly GCF_002288905.1 of Enhydra lutris kenyoni. Taxonomy (NCBI): domain Eukaryota; kingdom Metazoa; phylum Chordata; class Mammalia; order Carnivora; family Mustelidae; genus Enhydra; species Enhydra lutris. Next base: position 22,687,209 of record NW_019154085.1, on the reverse strand, counting down.
CATATTGGAGCCATGTGTTTCTAGAAATTGAAGTGGATGATTTATTCCATCAGTCACAAAAGATATATTTTAGTTGTCTTTCATAACCTTTTGAAGAGCTGGAGTTGTTGGAAGGTGGGTGGAGATGGTTAATAAAGCAGAGGTTGGGATATTGATTAAATTCCCCATGATAGAATATTCCATTAGTCTTTTCAGGTTTAATTGACTTAAACAAAGATCTCTCCCTGAAAAGATTGAGGAGACATATTCTACATAAGGAGAGTGTAGGATTTCTCAATAAAGGGTTGTGCTTGGCATATTTATGCACTATAATTGAATGCCAAGCTTTGACCTTCATCAGCATTGTGAAAAGGCTTTAAAATATATCAAAAGGTAAGAAGATTTGCTTTATGATATTACAGTTGGAGATTCAGTCCCCAGTGGCAACTTCAGATTCTCCTTCATAGGCCAGCAACTTCCATGATCTCTCTAGACCTCATTTCAAATAAGCAACTGCATGTTACTCTATCTTTAAGTTTCATCCCGCTGCTAAGCAAATTGATCCTAAGTCCCACTGTTCGTGAGATTCAGAATCAGTAATAAATTCTATTAATATTTACTGAGTTTTCTTATTTTCCAGGCCTTGCACTGGCCACTGTCATATTTATGACATCAAAGTAGACAATGTGTCAATCTTTTGAGAAATTTTTGTTGGGTAGGTTTTCTCCAAGTTTACTTTGCATAAGACAGTACTTTTTCCCTGTTTTCCTAATATGGTTTAAGTAAAGAATGTCTCTATTTTCTGTTTAAAAGCAATTGCCTTTTCTTTTAAAAAGTTACCTATTTGTTTTAGATAAAAGCAAAATTCACACAGAAATCGTTTAAAAACCTCCATGGTTCAGGCTATTCATAGAGAACCTACACCCGACCTGTGATTAGCAGCTGCAGGCATTATCAGCTTTCCTACTTTGAGACCTGCTACAGTCTGTGAATTGTTGAACAGTCTTGGTAACTTTCCCATCTGTTTTTCTAGAGAATCAGAATTCTCACCACTGCTTCCAGTGATGCTTCAGGGTAAACTTACAGTGATTTTGTTTGGACTTGGTTTGCTTTTGATTTTGCATTTTCCTTACAACTAGCTTATTTCTATTGTTATGTGGTAATTTGATATTTTTTATCGTCCCCTTGTCCCACTGTAAATATATGCAGCCTAGCCAAGATGTCTTGCAGTAAACTAATGTTCTAGCGAATTGCCGCGGGATGACATAATGACAATTTCATAGACAGAAATTGAAAGGCTAGAGGGGACTCTAAAGATCTACTACACTGGTTTTCATAGGGAATGTTCTGAATAGGTGGCTCATGTTGCCATACAGTGAGCTGGCACATAAGACCATGCCCTGATTCATTTCAACAAGGGCAGATCTAGCTTTATCTCATAAATACATACAGATTTCTCTAGAAAATTTCATTTCTTTTTTTTTTTAAGATTTTATTTATTTATTTGACAGAGAGATAGAGAGCAGAAGTAGGCAGCGCAGAGGCAGAGGGAAAGAGAAAAGGGGCTTGATCTCAGGACCCTGGGGTCATGATCTGAGTCGAAAGCAGAGGTCTAACCCATTGAGCCACCAAGATGCCCCAAAAATTTCATTTCAAAAAGGGATTCTTTAAAGTAATATAGTTTAAAAACTACTAAATCTAGTCCAATCCATTCATTTAGCTTAATGGTACAATGTCTCATATTGGAAACCTGAGCAATGTTAGCTAAGAATCCTTCTTCTGCCTTTTTTTTTAATTTTAAGATTTTATTTATTTATTTGACAGACAGAGATCACAGGTAGGCAAAGAGGCAGGCGTGGCGGGGGTGGGGGGAGCAGGCTCCCCGGTGAGCAGAGAGCCCTATACGGGGCTTGTTCCCAGGACCCTGAGGTCATAACCTGAGCTGAAGGCAGAAGCTTAACCCACTGAGCCACCCAGGTGCCCCTCTTCTGCTTTTGAAGAGTTATGCTAAGCATAAAACTATTGCAAGGAAAAATTAATATATTTATGAAATCCAATGTGAGTAAAGCTGATTGGTTGCCAACCTAAACCCATTACTTTTTCTCCCTTCTTAACAGAAGAGGGATTTTTTTTTTTTTAATCTATCCCTCAGGGAAGATGATCCTACCTGTGCCCCAGAGCTCAACCCTAAGTCTAAACAAATCATGATAGTCCACTGAGACTCCATCAGAGCATGGAGATCAGATCTCCATTAGAACATGGAGATATACATGGAGATTACTTTGTAATTAAGCTTAAGAGTTGTGAAATAAATCTGCTGATGGACTTCTGGGAAAGATTTCTTCTCCTGTAAGATGAGACCAATGGAAAAGGGTCTACTTTTTCAGTTGGATGTAGAGAATAGCAGAGCAAAAAAATGAAGGAAACCTGAAACCAATATAACTTAACTCATAAGTTAACCAACCATGTGTCTGCTGTATTCCTGGAGTACTTCTTATACGCAGTGATGAAGTTTCCTATTTTAAAAGCTGCTGGAGATTTTTTTTATTGCCCTTGATCCAAAGTTATCCTGATTGATAGACTGAGATCGTTGGGGGAATGGGGAAAGAATTTGAAAAGATGTACAGGGTATCTATTGTTTGTCAGACATGGTACTGGATTTTTTTATATCTATTCTCATTTACTTGTGAGAGAAGTGTTACTTTTCTTACTTCACAAACCGAGTATCTGAGACTAAAAATTATTTGATACTTTTCTAGGGATTTCATGGCTATCAAATAAAAATTTGAATTTAAGTTTTTCTAATTTTGAAGTCAACATATGTACCACAAATATAATTGTTTAGCCACTTCAATGTATATAACTATTTTACTTTATTTTTAGTGACATATAATTGACATATAACATTGAGTTTTTAAGGTATATAGGATGTTGATTTGATACATTTATATATCACAATATGATCACCACTGTAGTGTTGGCTAATACCTCAGTCATGTCACATAATTATTATTTCTTTCTCTGTGGTAAGAATAACTAAGATCTAGTCTCTTATCAACTTTAGGTTTAATACACTATTGTTGACTATAATCACTATCTTATGCTATGCATTAGATCTCCAGAACTTATTTATCTAATTGCAAGTTTGTACCCTTGATCAATCTCTCTCCAATCTCCCCACACCTTAGCCCCTGAAAACAACCATTCTACTCAATGTTTCTGCAAGTTTGCCTTCTTTAGTTTCCACATATAAGCGAGATCATACAACATTTGTCTTTGTCTGGCTTGTCTTAGCAAAATGCCCTCAAGGTCCATCATATTATCACAAATGGCAGGATTTCCTTCTTTGTCATGGCTGAATAAAATTCTCTTGCATATATATGCCATTCATCTACTGACAAACACTTAGCCTGTTTTCATATCTTCGCTATTGTGAATAATTCCTTAATGAATATGAGTACAGATACCTTTTCAATATCCTGTTTTCATTTCCTTTGGATATATACCCAGGAGTAGGATTGCTGGATCACATAGGAGTTCTATTTATAATTTGAATTGGGTAAACCCCATACTGTTTTCCATAGAGGCTTCCAGTTTACATTCCAACCAACAGTACTCAAGTGTTCCCTTTTCTCTGCATTCTCACCAACACTTGTCAATCTCTTGTCTTGATGATAGCTATTCAAACAGGTATGAGGTGATATTTCACCATGGTTTTGATTTCCCTGGTGGTTAATGATTGAACATCTTTTTGTGTACCTGTTGGCCATTTGGATGTCTTCTTTGGAAAAATGTCCATTATGTTCCTTTGCTCATTTCTTCATTGGATTATTTGTTATTGAGTTGTATGAGTTCTTTATATATTTTGAACATTAATCTCTTATGAGATATATTGTTTGCAAAATATATATATTTATATGTATATATATTCATTTATGGCTTTTTAAATTGTATCTGTTACTATGCATAAGCTTTTTAGTTTGATGTAATTTCACTTGTTTTTGCTTTTGTTGCTTGTGCTTTTGTGTCATATCCCAAAAATCATTGTCAAGATCAACATCAAGGAACATCTTCCCTTTGTTTTCTTCTAGAAGTTTTACAGTATCAGGTCTTATATATGTCGTCAATCCATTTGAGTTATTTGTGTGAGTGGTATAAAAAAGAGGTCCAATTTTATTTTTTCTCCATGTGGTTATCCAGTGTTCCAAGCACCATTTATTGAAGAGACTATTCTTCCCCATTGGGTATCCTTGGTTCCCTTGTCAAATATTAGTTGATTGTATATGCAGGAGCTCATTTCTAGACTCTTTATTCAGTTACATTGGTCTGTATATCTAAAGCTTCTTTGATGTTAATGTGTTTAGACAGGGCATCCGTTCTTCACCTCTCCTTGGTCCTCACCATTCCCTATGTTATACAGGGTGTTTCATATATTTACCTTTTATTTCTAATACCATTTTGAAATTGCAGTCACTGAAATTTAAGCCCTTCCAAAACACAAACATGGTGGCATTTCTTTGGTTTTGTTTTTGCTTTTAAATTTTTTATTATTTTCAAGAAGGACATTTATTCAGTGTTTCATAAGGGCAACTTTATCTTTAATGCATTATATCAGAAACATAGCCTATGCATTAAATGATTATTAGAGTGAAAAAGACTATACTGTAGAAATAGAGTCATATTTGTGACATCTCTTAAGAGGGAATAATGTCTTTTTTTAGTTTTAATAATGTGTTTCTGAAAAGACTGCTATATTCCAAATATTTCTTTATAATTTATAAGATATAAAAGATTGCTCTCAGTAGTGACAGAATACCCCACCATTGGCATTACTTAAAATAATCAACAGTCCTTTCAGATCTATGACTTATATTTCAAATCTCTTGGAAATGCTATCAATAGAGTGAGACATAATAGTTAATATTTACTGAAAACTAATCTGAATGCTGGGCCATAGTATGTATAAATGCTACAGCAGCTATATGAATTTTTATATTCATGTAGTTATTTGCCTTTTGTCATTTTTAAGTACACACAACTGAAGATGTTCTTGGGAAGAACAAAAATGAATGTGTCACTTTGGCTTGACTCCACATTTGTCCTGTGACTGCAGAATTTCTGTTCTAGTTTCTTGTTAAAAAGAAGACAAATGAATGTTTCTAAATACAGGGAAGACATTACTATTAATTTAAGTAGCTAAGTCATATTCAATTCTTACGTTAAGAAAAATTAAATTCTAGTGGTTTATCTTAGCCTTTTCTCTTAAGTACTCTTGGTAGAGGCAATAAGTAAAAGTAGTTGCTAGGATATTTGACTGTTAGACTACTCATCAGAGCAAAGGATGTTTTCTGGTATTAAAATTATTGATGATGAGATGGGGTAACATCAGGCTAAAGTTTTTTTTTTTGTTTTTTTTTTTTTGCTCACTAATTTTTCTGTATAATTTAATATTAATTCCTTCTTTACACTATTTCAGCTGTGAAAGGTTTCCTAGGAAAACTGTACTTTCAAAGAACAGGGGAACCTGTACCCCTCCAGCAGGGTTAGCTTTAGTCTCCACGTTACACGCAACTTTCCATGACCTGCAGATTTTATTACTCAAACACTGCGCCTTTGAGCACCTTCATCTGTTTCCCGCCACCCCACACCCCTCTTCCCTGAATCTGGCAACCACCAATTTGTTTTCAGTATGTATGTGTTCATTATGTTTTTGTTTCCATGTGGAATGGACATGAGAGCATCTGGTGTTTGTCATTCTGTGTCTAAGTTACTTAGCATAATGCTCTCAAGGTTTATGTTTCCATGTCTGGTTATTGTGAATGATGCTCCAGTGAACTTGAGAGTGCATCTCTCTTTTTGAGGGAGTGTTTTTGTGTTCTCCAAAAAATATTCGATAGAGTAATTACTGGATCTCATGGTAGTTGTGTTTATTATTTTCAGGAACCTCTATACTGTTTGCCACTGTGGCTGCACCAGTATACATTCCTTCCAACCAGGCTAAAGTTTTTAATGATGACCTGGAAACCCCTATCATTGCCCAATAAATAGAGGAGACAGTGAATAAGACAGATCCTATGAGCCTTCATGGGTAAAGCAATCTCTTTCAATATTAGACTGCACTTGTTGGAACTGGGCAAGAAGGGTATCTTTCTTTATCTGGTGGAATTTTTGCAGTCACTTCACTGTCATATGCCTAGTAGACACTTTATTCTGAAATTTTGAAAAGCCCTGTAACCAGATTTCAAGTTAAACCAGGTTACTTGATGATACTAAGAAATGAAACATTAAGGGCACCTGGGTAGCTCAGTGGGTTAAAGCCTCTGCCTTCAGCTCAGGTCATAATCTCAGGGTCCTGGGATCAAGCCCCTCATCGGACTCTCTGCTTAGTAGAAGTCTGCTTCCTCCTCTCTTTCTGTCTGCCTCTCTGCCTACTTGTGATCTCTGTCTGTCAAATAAATAAATAAAATCTTAAAAAAAAAGAAGTGGTAAGCTTAAAAAAAAAAGAAATGAAACATTGGAATGCATCCAATTAGAGGTTTTTTAATTATGATTTTGATTCACTCACCTCCAAGTTCAGTACTTGGTCAATAACAAGCGGTATTTGGTGGTTCTCACTCTACCTCCACCCCCATATCCAATCTAGTATTAACTTCTATAGTTTTGTAACTCATTTTCCTAGCATATTTTTAATGTCTTTCACTTAAATTTCTTTCCTCATGTATGTTAAATTTTATAGAATAAATGAACATCAGTGCTAGATTCTCACATCTTGTATGGCTATATTAAAGTACTCAAATGCAGGCCTTGTTGGATGTGCTATCTCATAACCCTATTAATTAATGGTGAAAGAAGAATAAAAATGCAATTAAAGGATGGTGTTGGTTAAATGAAATCTCATTTCACTTCCATGTTATGCAGATTTCAGATCTCTAGGTTATACTGTATTTTTCATGTGACGTACCAAACATTAAGACATCTTTGATATCTTGGTACAAATGTGAAAATTATACATATATTGATACTAAACTAGTTTCACTTAGGGATTATGTCTATTGCTTTACAAGTATTCAGTGTTAAGTCATTTTAATTTTTAGCAGCCAGTATACAGTTAACTGAAAATATACTGTAAGTAGTAGGAAATTTAAAAGATTAAAGACAAAGTGAAAGAAACAAATTAAAGGTTCACAATTAAATTGATCTATAAGTCAAAGATGTGAAATAGAAAAAGTGTGAGATAAAAAGGGGCCATGATAAAGAATGGGTGTTATAGGAAAAATTCAGTTAGTCACCATGCCACCTAAAGCAGATGACTCCTCAAACTTCACACCTCTTTTGAGTCCCTCATTTCTAAATTCAGTTGTTAACGTACAGCTCAAGAACAAAGATATTGTTCGTGCTTGCAAGTTAATCAAATCCAGGGTGGCTTACAATAACTGGTAAATGGAATTAGCCAAATAAAGAGTGTTTGGTGAGCAGGATATAGGAGGAAAGAGGACTAGTCATTCATTTCCAAATAAGACATTGTTCTTTTTTTTTTTTTTTTTAAAGATTTTATTTACCTATTTGACAGAGAGAGATCACAAGTAGGCAGAGAGGCAGGCAGAGAGAGAGAGAGGGTGAAGCATGCTCCCTGCTGAGCAGAGAGCCCGATGCGGGGCTCAATCCCAGGACCCTGGGATCATGACCTGAGCGGAAGGCAGAGGCTTTAACCCACTGAGCCACCCAGGCGCCCCCAAGCTAGTTAATTCTTAATTACAAAATTTGTAAGAAAGACCAAAGAATGTTTCACAGATTTGTGGAAAATGTAATACCATGAATAACATGTTGCAGAAACGTTGATGCCCTAGTCCAAATGCACATATAAAAGTCAGTCTACCTTATATAAAATCATCAAGATTCAATGACAGTCTCATTGGTATTGTTCACATTTCTTGAGATTTTTTTTTTCCAATTTTAAGCTCATTTATTTTCCAATAAAATAGAACTCTGGAATGAGCAGAGTACAGATCAAATGTTCAAATATGTGCATTTTAATATAGTACTACTTTGCCTTGGTTTCTTCACCTATAAAATGGGGGAGCTGGCCTAAAATGATCATGAAGATATAGCTGTTCGTGTATAATTCTATGAAGGATTTTAAGAATGAAAACACTTCCTTTTTGTTTTATAATGAAAATAAAATGATTACAAAGCTTAGAAACATCATGCAAATGAAGAAAAATGGCACATCTGATTTATTCTTTAACAAGTACAGATGGATTGAAGGCATTTTTAAACTTCCCAACTAAATGGAGCAAATCCAGTGAATTGTAAAAATTTCATTCATCTAAGTTTTTGGAAATTTTGTCATTAAAAAAAAATCTCAGCAAAATAAAAGGACATTTTGTCCTACCAGATCAATTTTTAAAAAATAAAAGCCCAAACTGTATACTTTCAGTTCTAATAAACTAAAAAGAAAGAACTTTTATTTCCTCAGAAAATGTCAAACTAAATATATAAATATACCTAAAAACTAACTAGGGTATGAATTGTCAGTAATGTTGAATAACAACTGAAAAATACATAAAATGAAACAAACCAATCATTTTGCAGAGCATATTAACCCTGCCCCTTCAGTGGTCCGAGGAACTCTCAGGTAACTCCAAGCACGGTCTTAGAACAGCATGTAATAAACTGTCCTGTGAATGAGTGAAAGAATGAATGAGGGCTTGGTGATGGGAAGAGGGTACACTCCTCTAGAAAGTGATCTGCATAGGGCAGGATTAGAGTAGGAGGATTTAAACATTCTAAATTTACTTTGAATTCCCAAATCTAACCATACTTACAAGTGAGCAAATTTCTTATATATTTTTCCATAATAAACTCTGTCTTGTATATGCACACATATGTTTATGGCCCTCAACATTCTTGCTGCATGTGTATTTTAACACAAATTTAACTGAGTATCTTATATTTGCATGTGTTTAAGCACCCACATACATATGCAAAGGGGAAACATGAGCCCTTCAAAAAGGAAATAACAGTGAAAATAATCTGAAATGAATTATGAAATGAAAATATCTGAAAATAACAGTGGGGCCACAGAAATTTAATGTATTCCTTAAACTATCAAGATTGCTTCAAGTGAAACAGGTTACTTTTTTCTTTATTTTTCTTTTTGATGAATGAAGTAACACAAAGACAGCATAACCACGTGTTTTGTTTTTGTTCTGGCATAAATTAATCAACATTTTATGTTGTTTATCCTTTTGTGGCTATCAAGGTAATTACTGTTTACTGAATTTCAGTTCCTAGTTTTTATTATATATAATACTGTTATTAAGCAAAGTCAGGCCCATTCATTTATTTAACATATATTTGTTCTAGGTGCTTGGTGTTCTAGGGGGTTCTCCAGTTAATAAAAGAGACCCATACCCTCATGAAGCTGATGTTTTAACAGGGGGAGATAAGCAATCAGCAAAAAATGTAATAAATTAATTATAAGAGTATCTAAGAAATTGAGAAGGGCTATGGAAAGACACCAGGGATTAAAATATTGTTCTTATTTTTCACAATCAGTATTGAGTAAAATTTTTGAACATTTAACATTTGAACTTTGAATGATACATTCCATGAAGGCAAGAATAATATGTGTTTTTTTTCTTGTGGTTATTTCCCTAATCCATAGCACAGTACCTGAAATACAGTAGGAATTGATTCACATTTTGGATTATAAAAAACAAAAGAATGACAGGTTATTATGCACATGACAGTTATTGGTCATGATACTATTTTGCATAGTTCTTATGTCAAACTACTTCATTTGAAAATATATTTGAAATATATTGAAATATTAAAGTTCAGAGTTTGTTAATGTCGATTATATTTTATTCTATTTTCTTAGTTCCGTTTTAAAAAAATATTTTTAAGATTTTATTTATTTAATTGACAGAGATCACAAGTAGGCAGAGAGGCAGGCAGAGAGAGAGGAGGAAGCAGGCTCCCTGTTGAGCAGGGAGCCTGATGTGGGGCTTGATCCCAGGATCCTGGGATCATGACCTGAGCCGAAGGCAGAGGCTTTAACCCACTGAGCCACCCAGCTGCCCCTCCATTTTCTTAGTTCTCTCTGAAAGCCCAAAAAATCAACATAAGTTGTTCTCCATGTTGTTTATGGGATAGGTTGATTTTAGGCCAGTTATATGTAGAAAGTTAATATCCATAATATTAGTCTGATTTGGAAGTTATGATATACAAAGATCTCCTCTAGAGTTAAAGGCCCAAATTAACAGAAATATTTCATATATATTAAATATATTTATGATGCATAAATAAAAATATTTTATGGCAAATATATTACACTTTTACCCGGACTACTTTATACATTACATTTAATTCATCTTTATTTTATAGAATTAAAAAAATTCTACTCTCGAGGCACCTGGGGGCACCATCAGTTGAGCATCTGACTCTTGGTTTTGGCTCAGATCTTGATCTCAGGGTCATGAGATCAAGCCCTGTGACAGGACCTGTGCTCAGTATGGAGTCTGATTAGGACTCTCTCTGCCCTCCCCAACCTCTAAAATAAATAAACAAAATTTTTTTTAAATCTACTCATTCTACTAGATTATAAACTCCTGGAAGTCAGGGGCTGGCTCTCATTTATCTGTATATCTTCAAAGCAGATAGAAAGTAGCATGTAGTTAATAAAGTTGCATAATTGTTAAATGCTTTGAACAATTAGATCAGCTGGAGACTAGAAGCCATTCTGTTAAATAGAAAATTTCATAATAGTGTTACAGAGAATCAGGATTTAATATTTAACGTGTTGTTGCTAAGTTATAGAAGCCAGGGGAGACAAAAAAATAAAAGGTTGGATTCATTTTGCTATTTATACAATGTCATCTTTTGCTCTTTTCACTGGGTCTGTTCAGAGTTACGCCATTAAGGAAATAATAAGGGCTTATAAGTATGTGCTCTCAATTGTGTAGTCTCATAAAAGCTTTGGAAATAAGTATAAGTATGTTCATTACTGTTAACTACTTATTATCATTATGATGATGATAATAAATCCACATGTTTTAATTTCCTTCCAACTATTCAGTAAACTTAACATTTTGAAACACACTTAGTTTCTCTTCTAAAGGAAAAAAAAACACATTTTTTTTTTTTTAAATGAAAGAATTGCCTGTCCTTTTCCTCCTTTGTGGAAAAATTTATATTTGCTCTGTCATCCTGCAATGGTTGTGTTCCTCTTTTCGTTTATTAACTTTATTCAAATCAGTCACTCATAATGCAATCACAATAATCCTTAAAACAGCATTAATAACTGGTAGGTAAGATGTAGAAGTTTTATTATACACTTACATAGAATATGGAGATATTAACAAAGGCGACGTAAAATATATAACTTGAAAAGAAATTCACCATTATGGAAAACTTTGGAAATAGGAAAAAATATATATAATTGTACTTTGGAGTTTTGTGCACTCCATTTTCCCTCTTTTCTATTATTAGGTCTTACTTAATTTTACCCATCAAGTAATAATTGTCAAAGCTTCATTTCTTTTCTGTTATAAACATGTATTTTTTAAAATCAGATTTTCTGGTTAATAAATTCAAAGAACTTCTTTATTCTACTTAGGAAAACCTGTGAAAATGCAAACTTCAAGCAGTTGTTTGAGGTAGAATTTCATCTTTTCAAAGAAAATAAATTAGTATTTTGAGTTGAACTTAAAGGGGAATAATTAAGTCCCAGGGCAGATTATGTATAAGTGAAATAGCCACTTGTCTAACTGGTACAATTTGAAGCATGCTACAAAACTTTTCTTGGCTAAATTTTTTCCTACCCTGGCCCACCAGAGATCAACAACAGAATTTCATTCATTAGTAATACCATATATGGGGGTACCCTTTGCTAAATCCTAAATATTCCTAGACCAGGGTAGACTACCTAAAGGAGTCTAGTCTCTAAGGGGATTTAGTTTACTAGATAATGTTTTTCTAAAGCAATTAACTGAAAAGGTGTGAGAATCAGGGCAGCTTAAACTTTACAAGGAAGGATGAAAGAAATCTATGAAATAGATAATATTTTGAAGCAGTGATTTTAAAATGCTTCAGTGAAGGGATATTGGCAACTAGAGGCTAACATAAAAACACTGACCATCTGAGGTCAACTACTCAGATTCTGTGGGAGTGCTCCAAATGTGAGCCTGGAGCATCACAGGAGCTTTCCTCATGATTCTGCACAAAAGGAGTCTTTGTTGTAATAACTCTAATTCTTGTTCTTCATTTGAGAGCATTTTACCTATTGTTTATTCCATCTCAACTTTTACTTCTATATGAATATAAACATGGAGTAACTAACCATGACTTGGCCAATCAGGCCCTCAATATTAAATGAAAGAAATGGTGAAAAGTGTACCATTGGCCAGTTATTACAAAATGGAAAGTTATAAAGTCACATACAGAACACAGAAGCCCTATCTTTGATCACTGATATTCTCAAGCTGTAAAACTATTTAGAATTAACATACTTTTAAAAAAATCCTAGAAATATGGACTTATATTGCCATTGGACCCACCACAATAGTATGGGGGAAGATGTTTTAAGTTAGATAGGATTGTTTATGGTTCCATAGATTCTCCATTTTGGGCTGAAGGTAGTAAAGTTAATATTGCTAGGAATGATTTTTAATTATCTTTAGAGGGACAAAAAATGTAAGATTTTTATTTTTTTTTTAAGATTTTACTTATTTGAGAGAGAGTGAGCGTGAGTGGAGGAGGGGCAGAGGGTGAAGGAAAAACAGACACCCTGCTGAGCAGGGAGCCCCATGTGGGGCTTTTTCCAGGACCCCATGATCATGACCTGTGCTGAAGGCAGATGTTTAACCAACTGAGCCACCCAGGCGCCCCAGAAGTATTAATAAGATTTTTAAAAGAAATGTAGTTTGAGGCAAAATAATATACCTCTTATTTTCAGATACGAATACTCAAAATTGATTTCTTTCATTGTGTTTGATTTATTCCACTTGAAAACTCAACTTTCAAGGCATTCTTATCCCTTGTATTGATTGCAGCTCAGCTAGGCTTTCTTTGCTTCTGGCATCTCACCACCCCCAAACCTAAATACATGAACAATTGTAATTTCTAAGTGTTTTCTTTCTATCATTTTCCATATGAATATCTTCACATAGGTGTTTTAGATAACTATTGTCCCCAAAATGATGCATCAAAAAGCACCCTACTAAAAAGTCAGTTACTCAGTTGGATAAGCATCTGCCTTCAGTTCAGGTCACAATACCAGTGTCCTGGGATGGAGCCCTGTGTCAGTCACCCGGCTCAGTGGGGAGCCCCCTTCTCGGAGCCCCCTTCTCCCTCTCCCTCTCCCCCTCCCCCATTCCTGCTCTCTCTGTCTCTCAAATAAATAAATAAATAAAATCTTTTAACAATTAAAACAAATTAAAAGTCAGTGACTTAGAAAAACATTTATTCTTATGAATCTATAATTACCTAAGGATCTGGTGTAGTGATTCTGACAGGACTTCATTGGAAAACTCTGCTTCAAGCATCAGGTATGGCTAGAATGGACTGAGGCAGTTTTGCTTTGTGCAATAACAGCTATAAGACATAACAGCTTAAATAACAGTATAAGAAAGTATTGGAAATTCTTACTGGGAGTACGGTGCAACCCATGAGGGAGAGCAAAAACTTCATGATGCCTCTTAAGGCCTGTACAGAAATGGTACATCGTCATTCCAATTGACAAAACAAATTACATGGTCAAGGCAAAAGCCAAGTGGTAGGGAAGGACATTTTTCCTACAGAGAGACCATCACAAAAGTTTGAATGTACAAAAGGATAAATAATTTGGAATAATTCAATTTACCATGTTATACTCATGCATCATTATATTATGAATTTTTATGTACTATTCCATCAAATATTTATTACATAATTTCATATAACTCTTCCTATTTAGGTATTTATATAGATTTTAGTTTTTTGCATTGCTCACATATCAATGAACATATTTGAGCATATAGGTTTTTTTTTTTCAGTTATATTCTTTCATTAAAAAAAAATAAATATATAAATATATATATACATATATATATATATATATATATATATTCTTGGGATGCCTGGATAGCTCAGTTGTTAAGCATGTGCTTTCGGCTCAGATCATAATTCCAGAGTCCTGGAATCAAGCCCTGCACAGGGCTCCCTGCTCAGTGGGAAGCTTGCTTCTCCCTCTCCCACCTCCCCTGCTTGTATTCCCTTTCTTGCTGTGTCTCTGTCAAATAAATAAATAAAATCTTATATATTTGAATATATATATATGTATATTCTTTCATTAAGATGCCTTCCCAGAGATGGATTATTTGATTGAAATGAATGGATAAATGTATCACTCTTGAAAGTCATTGCAACACCCTCAGCTATGAATAAGAGAGACACTATTTCATCCCATTTATGCTAGCACGAGAAGTCTCTACTTCTTGATTGTTGTTGCTACCATTATAAAAGAATGAATTAACACCTTTTTTCTTTGATATTCCACTGATTTGAAATATGAACATTCTTTAAAAAATGTATTTATGAGTGTTAAATATCTGCTTTTGAATTGCCTGTGTATATCCTTTACTCAATGACTATGGATAATATGAATATAAATATTTTCCACAAGTACCTCAAACTAAACCCCATCTAATTCTCAGTTTATCATTTCCCTTCCCAAACTAGTCTCATCTATCCTAGAATTAAGTATTTATTCATTTATTGAAGTCAGAAACATAGGATTTATTATCCATTTTCTTTTTCACCTACATATGAGAACTATGAAAATGTTTTTAGATCCTATTTCAAATCACTCATTCTTCTTCTGCTCTGCACTAGCCTAGCTCAGACCACCCCTCCCCAGGCTGTGGCAATGCCCTTTTTACTATTCTTTTGGCCTCTAGTTTGTCCCAATCCATTCTTGGCATTGCTTCCAGAAATCTCCTATTAACATGAAAATTAGACCACTTACCCTCTCAGAATTATTTGATGTACATCACATCTGAATTTCCCATTACGCCTAAGGAAAAACATGGAGATCTTTATGAAACTCCTCCTTCTGTCTGCTCCATCTTATGTCTATCTGCCCTTGCCTTGTTTTTGCTATGTGTACTCTGGAGACACACAACTACTTTAAGTGGTAACTAATTATTACCACTTTCTCACACCTCCATTTCCTGCAAATGCTGGGTGTCTTCCTAGATCACCCACACCCCAGTAGTTCTTGTGCCAAATATCTGCTCATTTTGTAAACTTCAGACTAAATAAAACCTTCCCCAATCCTCCCCTGGCAGATTCCATACTCTTTTTATTTTTCCACTGAGTTTGTAAATATATTCATTATAGAATGTGCCTTATCCTGTGGTCATTCATCTTTATGTCTTTCTCTTTATTTGGATAATGTTTTGCTTGTGCTCAGAGACCATGCCTTTTCATTTATGTATATCTAGCTCTTAGCACAAGGTCTGCCACACAGTGCATAATCATTATGTGTTTCGTAAATTTACAAATAAGTGAATAATAATTGAATAAATGAATGAGAAAATATGCTAAATAATCATACATTTATTCTGGGCCACTGATAAATAATGGTATGAGAAGAATTGAGGCAAGGGTCAAGTCATACCATTTGGATTTTCTCTTACAGCATCTAGAAATAAATAATACTGAAGGTTAGGTTTGTTACTTTCAAACTTGATGGAAAATTGAGGAAAATGGTATTTTAAAAATATTACCTTTAGAAATTTAAAACTTTGTCACTTATTTATTTTATAGTAAACATTTTATAAACATATTTGGAAATTTTTTTCAGTTGAAAACAGGAGCTGTATTCTCCATCTCTCTTTTCTTCTTTGTGGCCCTACTTCTCCACCCACCTACAAGAGGACTGAGTACATCATTCCTCACATAATTTGTCCTCAGTGTGGGCCTGTGGAGTTAATATTTAAAAATATATTCAATGTTTCTTTTCATAAATGGTTAGATATTCAAGGTAATGTAAATATATAATTTAGTTTTAGTGTACTTATTCCAAGAACAAATGCCTGAACTCTCATTATTTTTAAAAGTCACACATATTATCCTTTATTTAAATGAGTGATTGTTTTTATTTCATGCTCACTTCTCAGTTTTAAAAAACTAGATAAACTGTCTATTAATTAGGGCTCATTGTTAATTGGTATTTTCTTGTATTGGAATACCTTTCTGTCCCAATCACCACATTCATCTGAGCAAAAAAAATACTAATTCAAAATGTACCTGAGACATCTTCTGATGTATGAAGATTGCTTGACTATAGATGGCCCTCCCCTATATTCTTTTTTTTTTCCTAAAGATTTTATTTATTTATTTGAGAGAGAATGAGTGAGAGAGCATGAGAGAGGAGAAGGTCAGAGGGAGAAGCAGACTCCCCAAGGAGCTGGGAGCCCGATGCGGGACTCGATCCTGGAAGTCTGGGATTATGACCTGAGCCGAAGGCAGTCATTCAACCAACTGAGCCACCCAGGCGCCCATCTCCCCTATATTCTTCAAGTACCCTATTTTAGGTCTTACCACATGCCTTACTACACATTCATTGAATTAAATGAGTAAATGTGAATAAGGCACTCAACAGAGTACTTGGCATCTCCTAAAACCATTATATGTTTATCAAGATCTCAATTCTTGTTTGGTTGAGATACAAAGAACTTTGCAAAGCATAAAAGCTAGCTATTATAACATTCTTCAATGGAAGAAATGGGAAGAGATAAAAAAGAATGTGGAATGTCATCTTTATTAGTTAAAATACAGACTCAACTAAGAAATAATGAACTACATTAACGATAGTCACTTTAACAAGGTAGAATTTTTTTTCTTTCTTATATAACAAACTAAAGACATTGAGCCTACAAGATCTTATAGCTGATACACATTTACATAATTTGGGGGATGCATTCCATCTTGTGGTACCACCGAACCCTCAGATGTTGCTCTCATATATATAAATGAAAATGGCTCTCAATCATGTGCTCTTGAGAAAGAGGGAAAGGGTAAAAATAAAGAGGCAAAATCCAGATTTAGTATACCTTATTTCTGCCTACATCAGCACATTGGTCGGGACTTTGTCATGTGGCCACACTTAGCTTCAAGGAACACTGAGAAATATAGTCCTTATTTTGGTAAGTATATGGCCAGTAAATCTCCATTACTATAGAGGAAAGGGAAGGAGAGTATTTTGAGGAGGTAGATAGCAATCTCCATCACAGCATCGGAAGGTGAAGAGTAAATTTATACCTGAAGAGAGTTGTCCTAGAAAATAAAAACTATCTATTTTTGACTGGTTGATATAGATGTATACATTTGTATCTGATATTTGGTAGAATAATGATATCATATATTGCAACTTTACCCAAGAGAGATTCCCTATATATGTTAGAACTTCCCCACCTTGTCAACACCCACACCCCTTTGACAAGAAAGTACTCTACTCCGTTGAGGCTCCAAATTGGAGAGTTTCTCCAGGTCTTGCATCTTTCATAAATTTATAGGAATATCCAAAATGTCAGTTCAGTTTCAGGATGCTGTTTGAAGTCTTTGAGATAAACGCTAGGCAGGCCCGGGTCTTCATGTTTGTTTAAAAGAAATGATCAGTAATAATAATTCCCCCTGTAACTTTGGGAGGTGGACTTTAAGATTTTTATTTATTTATTTGACAGACAGAGATCACAAGTAGGCAGAGAGGCAAGCAGAGAGAGAGAGGCGGAGGCAGGCTCCCTGCGGAGCAGAGAGCCCGATGCGGGGCTCGATCCCACAACTCTGGGATCATGACCTGAGCTGAAGGCAGAGGCTTAACCCACTGAGCCACCCAGGCGCCCTGGGAGGTAGACTTTTCAAAGGAAGATCTGGGCACTATAACCAAACAAGGAAACTGTACTCTCACATTAAAACAATCTACAATTATCCAGGCAGGCTGAGTGTAATTAGTTCATTGGAATCAAGCCAGAACACTGAGGCAAATACTGCTACTTTCCCTGAAAGGTACCTTGGGACTTTTAATGGCCACTTATGGTCAAGTCTGGAGTTTTGCATCTCATCTAGAAAATAGTACCTCTGGGAACATAGTGTTTCTAGCTCCATTACTTACCAACTACTGACAATATTTCTACAAATAAGGGAAGTAAGTGTTAAGTACTGATCACAATAATTTTTTTCTGTGAATTCACTTCTTGATTATTTCTTCAGGAGAGTACTGCATGTTTTATGTGTAGTGGTTCTCATTGTTGGTATGATTGAGTAGTGTAGCATAACTCTTGTTTTCAAAACTGGTTGAAATGTGTAATTTTTCTTCCAGTATCACAGACATGTTTGATGACTTAAAAAAAAAACAAACACAAAAAAAAACTGTTAAACTTGTTTATATTTTTAGAAACATATGTCAACGTTTGGCCATAAATAATACACATGAAGATATATATATTATGAGGGCGCCTGGGTGGCTCAGTGGGTTAAGCCTCTGCCTTCAGCTCAGGTCATGATCTCGGGGTCCTGGGATCGAGCCCCACATCGGGCTCTCTGCTCAGCAGGGAGCCTGCTTCCCTCTCTGTCTCTGCCTGCCTCTCTGCCTACTTGTGATCTCTCTCTCTCTTTCTCTCTCTGTCAAAAAAAAAAAAAAAAGATATATATATCATAATTGAGCATTTTGTTAAGAGGTAGGTAGAATTTTTAGATTTTTATGACATTATACACCATAAACAAAAATACAGAACTTTAGTTGTAAACTATTTGCAGTGAATTAAACACTTTTTTTTTAAATTTTTTTTTAAATTTTTTTTTTTTTTTAGATTTTTATTTTATTTTATTTGACAGATAGAGATCACAAGTAGGCAGAGAGGCAGGCAGAGAGAGAGAGAGGAGGAAGCAGGCTCCCTGCCGAGCAGAGAGCCTGATGCGGGGCTCGATCCCAGAATCCTGGGATCATGACCTGAGCCAAAGGCAGAGGCTTTAATCCACTGAGCCACCCAGGTGCCCCGAATTAAACACTTTTTTGATAAAATTTGTCATAATAATGAAGTCTTCTGAAAAAAAAAAAAAAAAAATTTTTAAAGTGTAAAAATTCTTGAAGGGAAAACGTTATTTTTTTTTTGTTATTATTTCTTAACATTTTTTTTTTTAAGATTTTTATTTATTTATTTGAGAGAGAGACAGTGAGAGAGAGCATGAGCGAGTAGAAGGTCAGAGAGAGAAGCAGACTCCCCGCGGAGCTGGGAGCCCGATGCGGGACCCAATGCGGGACCCGATCCCGGGACTCCAGGATCATGACCTGAGCCGAAGGCAGTCGTTCAACCAACTGAGCCACCCAGGCGTCCCTATTTCTTAATATTTTTGACAATCTCTAGAAATTTGATAGATCGCTTTCTACCTCATTTTCTTGATCTTCTCAAACTGCTGAAATTTTTGGCAGAACAAGAAAACATAACACCTGAGAAAGTCAGACACTTTCTTTTTATGGAAAAGTTACATTAATGAAAAATATATTTCATACTGTAAAAATATTTTCATAAGTGTAACACTATATTTTTAAAGTTATATGTCAAATCTAGCTGGACACTGCTATTATTCTATTTGATTGTCACAGTTAACTTCTAAAAAGTTGTTTTTCTCTGTCAGAAATTTGATTTTTTGAAATTTATTTATTTGTTTATTTATTTATTTTGATGACTCCACTGGGACACGAACCCCTTTTTTTGAAATTTAAAAAGTACTTTAACTTTGACCTTGACTTTTTCACTTGTGAAAACCATTCATAGAGAGAATATTTTATACTTTTTTAATGAATATGATCACCATACAATTTATGGTGAGAGGAAAAGAAGCACTATATATAATTACTGTGGGGGGCAAACAGGTATCAGCTGACCCTGGAAATCAGATATGTGACCACAGTTCCTGTGGTAGGTTCAGTCGCAGTTTGATTCATGTATTTATGTGTGTGAATATGCAATTAAGTAAAGTCAAATGGTACAGTGACTATGCCCATAGACTCTGGAACCTACTGCCCGTCATTGTATTCTGACACAATAATGCTGGAACATTATTGAGAAACTGTCAGATTGATTTATTCATTTGTTAAATGAGATACTAAAGACATCCAACTCAAAGACCATGTTTCAGCAGATGAGTGAATCTCTACCTCCCTTTTGAGACTTTCTTATTAATACCTCTATATTATTCTACTTATTTTCTGTGTAATTTCCTATAATTTTGATGATTTAAGTTTAACATCTTTACCTGAGTATTCTGCATATATTTATATATATAATGTAATTTTAGGCTACATATTAGTATATGTATAGCAATTACATATACACATACACACATTTCACTATTTAGCAGTAATTACTGTGTCTTCATAAATATCTCATTTATCCTTATGTAGCACTATGAAGTAATATTTTACACATTTTCTGAAGACTATAGTGAAGCTCAGAGTTTTACTAACTTTATCCAGATAACAGGGTATTTTGTTTCAGTACCAAATGTGTGTCTTATGAATGAGTGTTTAAAACTCTTTAAAAATACGTTTATAGTTGCTGCATAGTATTTAGTATAAATATGCCCCACATTTCTCTAATTAGTCCACTATTATGAGACATTTTATAAATTTTTATTTTACATTTATATATAACACTCTTAAATATATTCATTATATAACTTTTTGTCCAATTCTCTTATGAAAAAGGAATGAACAATTTATGGTTCTTGATGCTGATTTACAAATTAATTTTGAGTGTAGTTTTAACAGTATTTTTAAATATGCCAGATTTTATAAAAAGTTAGAAGACTCAAGTGGCAAAATTTCTCAGAGGAATTAAGGATACTATTTCACTGTCCCTCCTTTAAGAACTAAGTCAATTAACTTCTATATGCCTTGGATTTCACAGTTTTAGAATAGGGATACTACAGAGTCAAACAGGAAAGTCCCAGAAAAATGTTTAATTTTGTTTTTAATACTGATGTTATTAAAAACATCACTAGATGCAAAAATATATGGGATGATATCTATGTGTGTTAAGCACACAGAATTCCCTTGAAGAAAGACAACATATGAAATAGAATATTGACTATTTCCTATAACAAACAACGTTGTAAGCAAAGAAAGTACCATAGAACTAACTGATCCCTGTTAGATTTCTTTCTTTTTATTTTGTAACTTTCACAATTTCATATTTCAGAGGTTTCAAAGTAACACAGTATTGCCAACTCAAGAGCCACCTGACATTATGACTCTTGACAGCATATTACCCTGGCCTCAGAAACTTCATTATACATGGCCATTACTGAATTGTTTCACCTTGTTTTCCTATAGTATTTTAAAAACAAATAATAACAATAGTATAGAGATTCCAGAAGTAAACCCTGGTAAATATGGTCAAGCAATTTACAACAAAGAAGCCAAGAATATAAAACAGGAAAAAGACAGTCTCTTCAGTACAGGGTTTGAGAAAACTGGACAGCACATGCAAAAGAAACTGGAGACTATCTTACACAATACACAAAAACTAACTCAAAATGTATTAAAACTTTAATATAATACCTAAAATTATTAAACCCTTAGGGGAAAACATAGTGTGTTCCTTGACACTGGTCTTGGCAATGATTTTTTTTTTTTAATTTAACACCAAAAGTAGAGGTAACAAAACAAAAATAAACTGATGGAACCACATCAGACTTAAAGCTTCTTCAAAAGAAAGGAAATCATCAACAAACTGAAAAGGCAACCTACTTTGGGAGAAGATATTTGCAAATCATATATCTGATAAGGAATTAATATCCAAAATATATAAAGAACTTATACAACCCAGTAGAAAAACAAAACAAAACAAAAAAACAAACAGAAAAAACTGATTAAAAAATAAGCAGAAGATCTAAATAGACATTTTTCCAAAGAAGATATAACAGATGGCCAACAAGTACATGAAAAGATGCTCAACATCAACATCAACATCACTAATCATCAGGAAAATGCAAATCAAAACCACAATGAGATATCACTTCAAACCTGTTAGAATGGCTATTACCAAAAAGATAAGAAATAAGTGTTATCAAGGATGTGGAGAAAAGAGAACCCATAAGCATTCTTGGGCTAAATGTCAATTGGGGCAGCCACTGTGCAAAATAATATGGAGTTTCCTCAAAAAATTAAAAGCAGAACTATCATATGATCCAGCAATTCCACTTCTGGGCATTTATCCAAAAAAAACAAAATACTAATTCAAAAAAATATATGCATCCCCATGTTCATTAGAGCGTTACTTACAATAGCCAAGATGTAGAAACAACCTAGTTCTCTCAGTAGATGAATGGATAGAGAACATTAGAAATACATATACAATGGAGAATTATCAGCCATAAAAAAAATGAAGTCTTTCCATTTACAACAACATGGATGGATTTTGAGGGCATTATGCTAAGTGAAATAAGTCAGACAGAGAAAAAGGCAAATTCCATACAATCCCACTTACATGCGGAATCTAAACAAAACAAAGCAAAACAGAAACTTAAACAAAAAAATCAAGCCCACAGATACAGAGAACAGACTGATGGTTGCCAAATGTAGGAGTGAGTAAATAAGGTGAAGATGGTTACAAGGTATAAACTTCCAGTTATGAAATAAATAAGTCACGGAGATGCAATGTACAGAATCGTGACTATAGTTAATAATACTATATTGCATATTTGAAAGTTGCTAAAACAAAAGATCTTAAAATTTCTCATTATTAGGGAAAAAAATGCTGTTACTGTATATTGTGACCAGATGTTAACCACCACATTTTTGTGGTGGTCATTTGACAATATGCACAAATAGCCGATCGTATGTTGTATATCTGAAATCAATAGTAAATATCAACTATATTGTATTATATTATATTATTTTTTAAAGATTTATTTATTTTAGAGAAAGAAAGAGAGCATGAGTAGGGGAAGAGGCAGAGAGAGAGGGAGAGAGAGAATCTCAAGCAGATGCTCCACTGACTGCAGAGCCCAATACAGGTCTCGATCTCATGACCCTGAGATCATGACCTGAGCTGAAATGAAGAGTCAGAGGCTTAACCAGCTGAGCCACCCAGGCACCCCTATATTACCATATCATATCATATCATATGTCAGTTATACCTCAGTTTAAAAAACAATAATATATTCACATGGTTAAAAGCAACAACCTTCTGATTTGCCAATATCTAGCTCATTTCTTCTGATGGTTATCAATGTATGTCTTGAATATAATTTTTTCTTGTTTCATCGATCTTAGGCATTATCTCTTGAACAGACTATGTCATCAACCTTGACAAGTTTGTTCTTTAAATGTAAAAATACTGTATCCCTGTGTCTAAAAGTTGAAAAATAAAGGGTATTTTTATTATTGTAATTTTTGAAAGATCATTTGTTGCAGACACAAAAAAATGTACTATAATTGTATTTATTTTCTTGAGCAATTTTTTGTTTGTCTTGATGTTTTTCACTTAGCTTCTGTTTTCTTGCACTATTTGTTTTTATTATAGTCTAATTATTGCCAAATACTTATAATATAATGCATTTTTTCAGTCCTCTTTCTTTATGAAGACCAGTTTCCTTAGACCTTCAGTTTTATTTCATCAGTCTGTGTTAGTATCTCTAGGTCTGCTGCATCCATACCTTACTTTACTGACTCTCTGTATCATGTCTTCTATGTTGCTTTCTCCCGTATTATCTTGAAAAGAATATCTTCATATATGTCCCCCCACCTCATACAAAAGAAGAAAAGAAAAGAAAGGGTGAAGGGTGAATTTACTAGGTCTTGAATATCTAAACATATATCTCTTTTAAACTCATAATTTATTGATGCTTTTGATTGATGGTTTGGGTTTAGAATGTTAAGCCAAAAATAATTTTACTTAGTATTTGAAATACTTTTTGAGATATAGTGCCCCTGTTGGGAAGTATAATATTACTTTCTTCTTATTATTATTCCTTTTTTGGTAATTCTCTATGTGTTTTTGGTTCTCTCTGGAAACCTTCATATTGATCTTCCTGGATGTTTGTTTGTTTCCTTCCTTCCTTCCTTCTTCTTTCTCTGTTTCCTCTGCTTTGTGGAAGAATTCCTTGATTTTATGTTCCAATATTTCTTTCAATTTTTATTGGAAATAATAGCTTTCATTTTCAAGGACATTTATTCCTTCATTGGTTGTTCCCTCTTGTAAAATTTTATTTTTTCTTCCCATAGACTTTCCCCAAAATAATCTGAAGATATTACCAATATGTATTGTTGAAGTCTCTGCTACTTTATGACTTATGGGTTCTTTGATATTGGCTTCACCATTTAAAAACTCTTGGTCTTTACTGTTATAAAGATTATCTTTTGGTTTTGAAAATATTACACTGATGGACTGTGATAAATTAATTGGTTAGAGGCAAGAGAATAAGCAAGGAGACACAGTGCTGTATCTAGCCAAGAGTTTGGAGAAAGGGCATCTCCAAAGGACAGATTAGTATAAATAATAAATGTTGGCAAAGTATTTTAAATAAATACTTCTCTCCTTACTGTAGTTATATTTTTCTATTCCTCATAGTCTCTATTTTCTTTCTTTGAACTTATTACTCTGTTTTCTCCACTAAACCACTAACCTCTTTTCCAGAAACTACTGTTTAAACTCAAGTGTTTCATTAGACAGATCTTTGTCCTCCTTCAGCTCATCTCTGTAGTCAGATATGGGGGTGTGTGTGGAAATACACACACACACACACATATATATATATATATATAAAGTGTATGTTTGTATATATATATGTGTGTGTATATATATGGCATATAAAATATATGTTTAAGGATCACAGATTATGGCAGATAGAGGTTGAGTAGAATCCTATTGAAATGACTACCTTCTGCTCAGGAGTAGAGAAAATACTATTAGGGATAAGAGTTGATACAGAAGGACTCCTACAAGCATATCCCTCCAAAATGGACATGGGAGGGAAGCTACAGGACTAGAAACAAAACAAAACAAAACAAAACAAAACACTGAGATATGGATCTAGGGATAAGAGCCCAAGTCTCCTAAAATTTCTGTGTCCTAAGTACAGAGAAGAAATCAGTGTATGGTTCCCAGAAGTCTTCAGGTAACCATGGCATTTTGGGGGAGCAGAAGTAAAAACAGTAGGCAGCTAAAATTTTGCCTGCAGCCTTTTCTGGCTGAAAGCATCCTACTTTTTGTTGTTGTTGTTGTTGTTGTTGTTTTGTTTTGTTTTGTTTTTAAACACATTTTAAAAAATATTTTATTTCGTTTTTTTAATTTAACTTTATTTTTTCCCAGTGTTCCAAAATTCATTGTTTATAGACCACACCCAAGCATCCTACTTGCCTGATGTCAGTTCTTGAGATTTCTTTCTTTTGAAACTGATTAAATGGAATGGCTTCCTTGGAATTTTTTTAGCCTGTTGATTTCAGTTGTAGTGAGATCTGAATGTCTCTCAATTCATTTTCTTCCCAAAGAAGAAGACTATACTGTATAGAAATTATTTTTTTAGCAGAACCTCATTCAGAATTATGAAATATACAGGTTGAAAGTTTTCTTTCCTCCTTTCCTAGTCTCTTTCTTAGTCTCCAAGGATCAAGTATATATACCCACATTACTGACTGATTCAGGACCAACAAAGTCTAGAATTATATTCCTGACAACATTTTTTTTTCCCTTTTGCCCCCTTTATCTAAATTATAATTTTACTTTCCAATATCCTTTAGTCTTGAATTTTCTTCTGTGCTGTTAAATTAATGCTATAAAGAAGTTCATGCTAATCTAACAGCCAGTTATTGAATTGTACCTTTCAGGTGACAAAAAGCCTTCACCTACTTAAAATTCACATGTGATTTCAGTGGTGGGGGTGTGATATCCTGTGGTGATATTTTAGCAGCAAACATTCCAAACTTCATAATATAGCCAGAGGCTTAGTCCACCTCCATGACAACAAATGGGGATCACAGTAAGAATGAAGAGGAGGGATGGAATTCATTGCATTCTAGACTTCCATTCTTCACCCAACTATAGGAACTTTTGCACTTTTCTTCTTTCATGACTTACATAACTGCCTCACCTTCTCTTTCCATTCTCTGTCAGTAGGTAGAGGAGCTGATAAGACTTGATCAATGAGATACTATCTAATTATAGTTACTTACGTAAAGGCTGGATAATTATGGAGGAATCCCTAGATTTATTTACTAATAAACCAGATACAGTAAATGGCTAGTCAAAGACCATAACGGGCCAACAGCTTTGCTTGGCATAGAGAATGTTTACAAAGTGGGGCACTACCCAACAGATTCTGGATTTGGGCCCCTGAGAACAATACTGAGCTCTGGCAATCTTGGAGTCACATTGTTTCTTGTAACGTTCCTCTGAAGCTGGCAGCCTCTGCTCCTTTTAGCTGCAGTAAGTCCTCCCCAGTTTGGATACTTCCAACCCACTCTCTGTTCCTGAAACCTGAAACTCTCTGTTCCTGAAATTGCCCATTTAAGGCCAATCCCTAGGAGATGTTTGAATTTAAGTCAGCATTTCATTTTTGTAAATTAGATATTTAAAAGAGGACATATTGTGGAATTTATTATTGTCTAGACCGTTTAGCAATAACTTACTATATGTTCTATGGATAAAGTTATAAGTTTTTGGTCTTCGTTTTTGACAATATTTTTGCCCATTTACTTTCTGAGAAATGGTCTTTTTTAATGTAGTCAATGAGTAATGATGTATTTTGAATTGACTTCTCTCTACTTTTGAAAAGAAATGTTGGTTTACATAAAAAATTTAATGTAATACATTTTTCTATTATTAATATGCATTTGCCACCTGTCAGCTGAATAGATCCAAAATTGCTTATTAACCAAGATGAGTGAATAAATGGATAAAATGTATAAATAAATGAACTTCTACACTTTAGGATGTCTACATTGTGTGGAAGGATTTTCCTTGAAAATGTGCCAACTTTTTTTTTTTAACTTTTGGATCACATCTTATTATCCTAGCTGTAATTAGAAATCTTGTGAAATTAAGAACCATTAAATTCAATGAGTTTTCAGCATCGGAAATTTGCCCAGAGGCACCCAGCCGATGGGTCTGCCTAGGATTGGGTTTTCATAGAGTTCTCCCTCCTCTCCTCCTATTGATTCTAAAAGGGAGCGTCTTTTCCACTTAGCTAATTAATTACACCTGCCAACAAGCAGATGGTTCTGCAGGCTTTGAAGCGTGGAAATAGCTAGGTGCATACCAGCTCGCTGAAGCTTCCTTCAGTTGCAATTTAGATCATAACTCTTGAAGCTGCAAAGAAAATAAGGTATTACATAATTACAAAAGTTACAATATTTAAAAAATGTTTTATTTAAAAATGTATTCTAAGATATAAATTATCATCCCTTTTTAAAAATGCAACACACACAAAAAAATAAAATGCAACACAAACATACTTTTAAAATAATTATGTTTATCATCTCGTTTGGAACAATACTTGCCAGATGTTACCATCTAATTGTTCTGGGCTCTGAAGTAAAATGAGACTAGAGGAGCAGGGCCACTTAGAAAATTGTTAAAAATGGTTCTGAAAATATTACAGTGTTTAAGTAAATAATGTTTTTGTGTTGTTTAATGATAAAAAATATGTATAAGTAGCATGGTTAAAATAGAACTGAGGGCTTTAGTGATACTTTCACTAACATCCCCACTTGTATTACACATTTTTATGCTGGTCTGGTTAGTCTTCTTTATTATTATTTTTTTTCCCTTGCATCTCAACTTGGGTAGCTTTAAATGAAGATTATCACTGGAGCTTAATTTTCTATGTAAAATTCTTTCAAATATGACATAGCTATATAAACACATCCTACAAAGTAAATTAGGCATAGAATATGAATGCATACAAGATAATCTATGAAATATGTGCCGATTTTATATGTGAGAAAATTTTAGTTAGGGGCTTTATACTTCGAAAGATAATGAAGTAATTAAAATTGAACATATCCTTTTGTTAGAGGTAGAATAAAAATTCTGCCAAGTAGGGGTGCCTGGGTGGCTCAGTTGGTTGAGTATCTGACTCTTGATTTCAGCTCAGGTCATGATCTCAGGGTCCTGGGATTTAGTCGGTGTGGGGCTCTGTGCTCAGCATAGCATCTGCTTGATATCTCTCTCCTTCTCCCTCTCTTTCTGCTGGTTCCCCCACTTGCTGGCTCTCTCTCTTTAAAATAAATAAATAAAAGCTTAAAAAAACTCTTCCATATACAATATTTTATATTCTTGTTTTCTCAAAACATTTATGAAATTAATGTAAATAAAATTAATATGCCAAACTCAAAAGTAAAATCACCTCTCTCCTTTTCCACTATGTTTTTCTTTCCACTATTTTAAGTAAAAGTTATCTGATGGTTATATCTAAAGATGGATATAAGATACCTCAAGCTTCTTTACTATTGAGTGGTATACATTTTAATTCAATAAGTTTACCTGCAGAAAGGACATTGTGATAAAGCGACATTAACCATATGTTTTAATTTTGAACTCCTTTCTCTCCCACCATAGAAGCTTCACCTCACTTGCCTTTAAAATTATCAGGATATTGAGTTTAATGTTAAAATAAACTTTCATTGAATTGACTTCACTAATTTGAATGCTTCATTTTTTTTTATTTCTTTGTATTAATTGTTCAGCAACAATAGGAAAAAAAAAAACATTAAAAAGACATTTTAGATTTGGTTAAGAGAACCAGATGCCCTACACATTTAAATGATAAATTTTCATATTTTTTAGAAATACAGTTGCAAAGCACGTAGAGGCAGGTTCTACACAGGCTATGATTTTGGATAAGGTAATTAAAAATCATTGTGCCCTATGCATTAAAGCAGAACTTCCAAGGGCTAAGCGTAGAGGAAGTCCCCACAGTACTTGAAAATAGTCAAGTTGCCTTTCTTTCTTTTCTTTAATTCAGCCTTTTTACTGAATTGAAGGGCTTTTCCTTAAGTAGGTTGAATTCTTGAAATTTTATTGTGCTGCTTTTTCCTCTGTGTCTACTTTTGACAGAGGCAAAAGGAATGCACTTCCAAAGATGAGGTTGGGATATAATCCAAATCTCTAACAGAGCCAAGATTTTTTTTTTTTTCAATGCAAAATTTTTCATGTAGAAAAGATACCCTAAAAGCATAATTTTACCTTTCAACTCAATAAAATATTTTCAAAAGGGACTTCAGGGAAATTACTCTGAGTTCTTAATTATACTTAGAAGTAGATTACATAATTTGGAGTTGTACCTCACCTCTGCTTAAACTTTATTTTTTTCTTTAAATTTCTCAACCTTTCATTTTATTATGGAAGAATAAAAAGTTTAAAAGCAGGATCTCAACTCAGCAGTTAATGAGTTGGAATCATGGTTTTCTAGAACTCCTACCAGTTATTTTCCTCTCTAAACTTCAGTTTTCTCATCTGTAAAATAAAATTAACAATAATTACCTCATAGGATCAAGATTAAGAGAAATACTGCATTATGAAGATGTTCAAATAAAGGCAGCATTGACCAAGAGGCACTGGAGTGAGGTGTGAACTGTGGGCTCTGGACACTGCCCTGCAGGCATTTGAATCCTAGCTTGACCCTTATATGTGAAGCATTCAGCACCTGTTTAATCACTCTGTGTGTCATTTGTTATGCAATTGAGGTATTGGAATCCTACCCAGAAAAAGAAAACTCTAAATTTAAGGATGTTAGGTAATTTTATGGATGTCCAGAACCCATAATATACTATTAAAATAGTATCTGAAAATCATATAAGTAGAATATAATTTTTAAAAGTGGAGTACATAAATATTTTTTAAAAAGGCAAGCACAAGCCTATATATTCTAATTTTGCCCAGTAACCCAGCTCTAGCTCTGTCAGAAGTGTATTTATAAGAGGGAGCAGAAAAGATTGTTAAGCAGGATAGAAGAAATTTTCTTACCAGAGAATCTTTCTTATTTTCCTAATAGTAATAATAATAATTCATCAATTGAACATCAATTCTGTAACAGATAATGTGCTGAGCATTTACATATATGAACTCTTCTTCTCCTTACAGTTGCCCTGGGAGAGAGGTACTATTAATATCTACTGTATAGGTAAAAGATGGAGGCTTGGGGAGAATAAGCAATGTGATTGAAGCTCCACAGGTAATCTGTCGTGGAGTCACGGTTACCCGGTCTCACCCCATAGCCTGTGCAGAATTTACATCCCATCAGTCTTCTCTTCTTGAACGTTGGCACCTGGAGTTGACTGACTCATCCAAAGTTGTTAGGCAGATTGGCACTTGAGTCATTTCCTCACATCCAGCCTCAAAGAGCAGCCAAATACCTGAAATAATTTTTAAATCATATTTATTAACCTGGGGAAGTGAAGGCATTCTAAAATAAGAATGTATCTTAATTTAGAAGACATGATAAGCTTACAGAACTGTACCGGGGCATAGTGGATCCTATTTTGTTATGGCATCGAATGTCACAAGATGAAAATAATTTTTACAATGGGGAAAAATGAGAGTGGTCATTCTAGGAGCCATAGAATATAATGATTTTTTAGGAATCATTTAAGTACTTTCTGAAGAGATTTTTTTTTCTTCAGATGTTTTACATATCTAGCTTTAACTGTTAAAATCTCTGAGCAAATACAGTATTTGATTACATCTTGTCTTTATTCAAGAGTAATGGCTTTCTTTTCCTTATATTAACCAGCAGTATTATTATAGTAATGCTTGTTACACATCAGTTTTTATTTTGCATTTTATTGATTCAATTTTAAAAACTTAATAAATTTAAATAATAGCATGGAGCAGTCCCACCTCCCCGTTCAACCCCGAGCTACAGAGATGTGTTTAATAGTGCTGCCTGTTTCCTAATTAATCCATCCTACTGCAGTAAAAATGCCAGATTCTTGAAATGGAAGAGGAGAGCTCAGCTTACTTGTCCCTGTCCTTTGGAATTTACCCTTGTTTCTCTAAAGCACAATGGCAATGGCAATAGTGGAAAGCTCACCGGGAAATTGCCAGTAGAGTCATTGGGACCTGTGAACTATGCACCAACCTGAAGTGAACAAAGGGAAATCTGGGATGCCTAGGTGGCTCAGTCATTTAAGTGCCTTTGGCTTAGGTCATGATCCCTGAGTTCTGAGATCAAGTCCTGCATCCGACTCCTTGCTCAGTGGAGACCCTGCTTCTCCCTCTTCTCCTTCCCCTGCTTGTGCTCTGTCTCTCTCTCTCTCTTTCACACACACACACACACACACACACACACACACACACACATAAATAAAGAAAGAAAATCTTTAAAAAAAAAAAAAAACCAAACAGAGGGAAATCTAACAGCTCTAAATGTTGTCACAGAATGTAGTTACAGACATAACAAGAAATGACTCAAAATGTTAACTAAGTATCCAGGATTACTGTGTGGGAGAAATTGTAGTTACAGAACTTATGTTATTGTTCTCAGAAACATTTCTGCCTTATGAAATACAGATGACCACATTTTTTATTAATCAAATTTGGAAGTACATTGTAATAATATGTTTGCTTAATATACCTAGGTCTAAAATTGTTACGGTATGCACCAAACTTACCAAGATTTCGTATGATTCTCAAAAGTTTTCATTTGGTCTTCTTTCCTCCCAAAAGATACATGCTTTAGGCAGTGTAGATATATTTTTAAATGATTTGGATACGGGAGGTTCTTGAGCTAAATTAATAACTTAATTTGAAATAGCTACCATTTTTTGGAGCACCTAGTATGTACCAGATGCTTTATATACATAATTGCAATTCTCACTGTAACTCAGCAAAGTAAATATTATTGTTCCTAATTGATAGATGGTAGAAAAGAAACTTTAATTTGTCTGAAATCATACAGGTAAAAATAGCAAAGATGTCCTTAAAATATTAACTGAGCTGTAAATAAATTGTGGCATATTCATATAATGGAACACTGGACAATAAAATGAACAAATAACTAGTGCAGGTAACAAAGTAAATAAGTCTCAAAAACATTATTTTGAATAATAGAAACAAAAATATATGTAATGTCTGATTCCACTTGTATAAACTTAATACATAGGCAAAAATGAGCTCTGGTGTTAGAAGTCAGAATAGTGTCTTTGCGGGGCTTGCTTGGGAAGGAGTAAGGAGAAATTTCTGGAGTGACAGAAATTTTTTGTGTCTTTATCTGAGTGGTGGTTACATGGATATAGATGACCAGACACTGTGTGCATGAATATGTAAAAGACATAGAGCTTAAGATTCATGTACTTTACATATGTAAAATGCATGTATGTGCATAATATGTATGTAATGTATACTATTTTTTAAAGCTACACTGACTTAAAACTTTATACAAACTAACTCCAAAGCTATTTTTCTATTTTGCCATAGTATTTGATATTCCAGACTTTGAAGCCAATGCTTTATAAAATAATGACACTTCTATTCAATCATTTATTCCTAATTTTCTCCAGATTAAAACTCTGTTTAAAAAATCTACTTAATTTGAACCTAATTGTGGGTTTTTTAAGTTCAATAGTACCAACTTCTCTACATTCTTATTTTATGACTTATTTACTTCCTTATTTTGTAAAATGGTGTTTTTATTTATTATTTTTAATATCATTTTGACAAATAGGCATTTTAGCAAGGACATCTGGCCCCCAAAGCCATGTATTTGTTATTTTTAAGATTCTTACACAGCCTTTTAAAAATCTTGATGTTTGAAATAATACAATCATTTTACAAGATTAAGTCATTCTTTTCTCTTGCTTTATCTTTTATTTGCAAGTCTTAGCTTGCCAGCAACAAACATACACAGCAGTATTATTTATAATTACTGTCATCAGAACAAATCCTACTTTTCTGAAATACTCTCAAAAAGTAGTGAGGAAATCACACATTGTGAGAAGAGTTATTAAAACTATAAAAACTAATATTGTAGGTGAGATATTTGAAAGTGACCTTGCAGTGTATTTCAAGCTTATTGTATTAAAGCCTATAAATAAAAGGGACAAATAATTTCTGGGTACTCATATGACTTTCCCCCTTATTGGTAATGAAAACATTGAACTCTGCTGATTTGTTCGACTGAAGCTATTATATTTCCTGGAAACTTGGAACAGTTGTTTAAGAGGATTGTTGTCTGTAATGAGGGCTTTCTGTTAGGTAGGGGAATAAAAGTATTTGATCTTTACGTAAGGAGTGTTCTATTTTAATGGCAAAAGTAATGAATTTTTCATTCTTTCTCTTTATATACATTTAATTATGTTCATCGTTATCAGAGAGAGATTCACTTGTGACTTCTGCATCCATTTTTCAGAATTCATACTTAAACCTTTGTTTATATAATTATTGATATAGTTTTAATATATTTTCCAATATATTTTAAAATATAATTTTCAAAACACTAAGTCCTCTGCAAAAGAAATTAAAAGTTAGGATACATTAACCTACTCAGTTGTTTACTAATAACCTTGGATAGAGATCAAGTTTTCCACAGTATTTGGTAGGTGTTTCACACATTGGTAGACCCTTTTTCAAATAAAATATAAACTTCTTGCCTATGAAAACCGCATTTAAAAATAATATTACTAAAAATAAAAATATTAAGATAATTAACATTAAAATAATAATTTATAATTATTAATCATTGGGGAAATGCAAATTAAAGTGATACCACATTATACCAACCAGAATGTCTACAATGAAATACATAAAAAAAAAAGAAACAGGGTTGAACAAGGCTAAGAAGCAAGTAGTTGCTCACATACCACTGATGGGAATATAAATTGGTAAAAAGCACTTTGAAAAACCGTTTGTCACTATAGTCCAGCAATTTTATTTCTAGGTATGTATGCAATATAAATGTGCATATTTGGTTACCAAAAGGCATATTCTAGGATGTTAATAGGAGCATTATTTGTAATAACCCAAATGTGGAAGGCACTCAAATGCCCATCAGTATAGAATGGACAAATAAAACATTCAATTCCACACAGCAATGAAAATGAACAATGTGGATGAATTTTCTAAACATAGTGTTGAGCAAAGGGGAGTTAAATAAGAAAGAATGCATATGGTATTATACCATTTTTTAAAAAACATCAAACTAGGTGAAAATGGTTTTGTTCAAACTCAGGATAAAAGTTCCTTGAGGGAGTGATGTGAAGAAGAAAGCATAAGAAAGACTTTTGTGGTGATGGAATGTTCTATTTCTTGATCTGGGCGCTGGCTACAAAAGTGTGTTCAGTTTGTAAAAATGGATTGCATTTGATATAATCACATCTATGTGTATATGTTATGCTTTAGTGAAAAAGTTTGAAAAATTATGAATTTGTTGAAGTCACAAGATATATGTTTTATAAGTATCCAGAAGATGCAAGGAGATTTTGAATCAGTATGACAGAAACTGCTTGTTGTCTCCCAATACCTATTACCACTGACTAGCTTTTAAATAGTTGAATCTCTGTGGGATGCTAGAACCTGAATTAAGGAATAGCAGTAGGTGTAAAAAGAATAAGATAAATTAAGAGACAATACGACAAATTTTATTTAGGATATCAGACTGATTAAATATAGAGATGAATGAATTAATGGTAAGTCTCAAGTTTGGAGTCTACTTGACTTTCACAGCATGTTTTTCTGATGTTAACTGAAAAAAGGAAATACAGGGTGAGTAAAAGTTTGGGAGAAATTATTAGGGGTAAATATTAAACATATTTGCACATACAGAGAATTATATGATGAGCTAAGAGAACAATTTGAAAGGGAAATCCTGTAATTATAATTTAAGGACAGTTACAAGACCAAATTTATTTAAAAAAATTTTTCCAGACATCAATGAGTTTAAGTAGATTACTACTTCTCTAAGAGGTAGGAAGAATCAATACATTAAGATTACACTAGTGTTATTCAATGTTTTATGTGCTTCATAATGTGAACACTATCTAGTATGTGAAGAGGAAATATGACTTACATTAGGCTAACAGTTCAGCAACCAAAAACTTCCTAACAAATATCAGTCATGATGTGTTATTACTGTCATTACAGTCATCAAAAACATTTGAATTTCTACTATGTACTTGACACTTTTTTTGACACTAAGGTCACAAGAAGATGTATGTCATGCATCTTATCCTCTAGAGATCTGTAACAGGAGAGAGAAGACAAGTACACAAAAGGATAAAGAAAGTAGGCTAGTATTCACTCTGTCAGGTGAATGGTTCAGATAAGTCAGTGTTATGTGAGTTAGAGGCAGTTAACCTCTAAAAACTAGACGGTTGTAGTAGACTTCTCAGAGTTAAGATGCAAGCTGAAACATAATGAGAGCTAAGAATTCTACACTGGAACATTATGAAGAGCGTTACTGAGCTCTATGCAATTGAAATCAAGATATTTTTGCCATTATTTTCTGTTTTAAACTGATTTTCAGCCACTGAATCTAATCATTTCTTCTTAAAATTGCCTGCTCAGATTGGAAAACTGTCCACTGTTGCTTCCTAGCATTCATTCAGTATTCGCATCCATGAGCTTTTGACTCTGATCATTGAGCTGAAATACAGAAGGTTACATCACTGATTTACATTATCACCCTTTCCCCACTCCCAATACAAATGTGACATTTCAATTTTGCACACTTCAACTCTCCTTAAATCATCTGTATAAAAACTTCAAAGCTTGATTGATGATGAATGAGCCATTGTCTCCTCAAGCACCCGGTTCTCATTAGCCTTTAGAGTCTCAGCTTATTAATAATGAACCTTGAGGGCTGACCCAGTGGGGTAGCAGCAATTCATTGTGCTCCCAGCTGAAAGGTCTGGGTTTGGGAAAGATATAGGAATCTCTGGACCAAGTCCATTCCAGAGATGATGTATTAAGTATCACAGGTGGATGATGTGAGCTATATTACTTTTGTATCATTATCTGCCAACAGACTTGTGTGGCTTAAGGTGATGACAGTAAGAAAGATACATTGCTTTATGTCTGAGAAAACCCAGTGACTGTATCCTATAGCTTTATCTTGAAAATGGGCTTTTCCACTTTGGATTCTGACTTCTTGATTGTGACCTTTGGCTTGATAGGCAACATAATTCTGATGTGTGGATTAGCCAGACATTCCCACAGTAATTAGACAAGTGCAATATCTCTAATCTTTATTTATTTTATTATTATTATTTTTTAAAGATTTTATTTATTTATTTGACAGAGATCACAAGTAGGCAGAGAGGCAGGCAGAGAGAGAGAGGAGGAGGCAGGTTCCCTGCTGAGCAGAGAGCCCGATGTGGGGCTCCATCCCAGGACCCCGGGACCATGACCTGAGCCGAAGGCAGAGGCTTTAACCCACTGAGCCACCCAGGCGCCCCTATTTTATTATTATTTTAACTCTACAGTTGACCTGTAGATGTGCCATGCAAAATAAGACATTTAGATATACAATCAGGGATTGAGGTTAAGTATTTCATTCTTGCTTATTTGATTTTCTTATATTATCTTTGGTAGCTTTGTGAGTAAAATGTTTACTGTTGGTACCAATCATGTAGACTCTAGTGGAACATGGGTAACTGCATTTAAAATTATCTTTATTTTATAAAAAAAGAAAGAAAGAGAGAAAGACATTCAATCTTATTTATGAAACAGTTACAAATTGTGCATGGGGTCAAAGCAATTTTGTCAACTTCTTAAACTATGTAAGGAGGTCATATTAATATATATTTTCAGCAGGGATGCTACATCACAATTAGGCTATTTCATACCAGGCAGGGGGAAAAAAAAAGCCATGATTCAGTATTTTATCACATTTTCTTTTGGAAAGAATATATTTGTAAAATGTCAGCGATTCTCATAATGGTCGCTCATCCCCAAATTCACTGTAATAACTAGCATTTGAAAAGAAATGAAGAGTACAAAAGAACTTATTTAAATAAAATAAATATTTCCTTCTTTATTAGACTCGTGCAAGTGGGAAATCAAGGGGAGAAATGGTCAAATGGACAATCTTTGTGGATTGGAAGACTAAGACACAAATACTTTATGTCCTCTTTTAAATGTCATATTGGCACTTTACACTGTTCTAGAAAATAGTTTAAGGAACAATATGAGGTAGATTTATAATTCAATGTAAAAAACATGCTCTTAGACTTTATGTAAAATATGCTAGGTAATTTGCACAGGTTTGAGGAAATTTGTTGTGTCCAGGATAGCTCAAAATCATCATTATTCACATGGAAAATAATACTGAATTTGATGCACAAGATAGGTTTAGGGATACTGATGAAAATGTCTAAATGTGACTTATAAATATCCAACATACTGCTTGCAGTAATTTTGTACATTATCAATTGTGAGCATTTTATATAATAAAAGCTATTTATCTTTCAGCTTATAAAAACTCCACTTCAAAATTATATATTTTAAAATATTTTTCATGTACTCAAAATATATATGTATTGGTCAACTCAAATATATTTTTCTATAATCAGGCTATTACATTTGATATCATAGAACA
This sequence comes from Enhydra lutris kenyoni, assembly GCF_002288905.1. Classification (NCBI taxonomy): domain Eukaryota; kingdom Metazoa; phylum Chordata; class Mammalia; order Carnivora; family Mustelidae; genus Enhydra; species Enhydra lutris. Next base: position 22,649,649 of record NW_019154085.1, on the reverse strand, counting down.
AATATTTATTGTGGTAATAGCTTCTGCCTTGCATAATGCCAGACACTGGGGATATAGTTTTGACCAAAACAGAAATGACCTCTGACATAGTGAAATATAGAACCAGTTCAGATACTATAGAGCATTTAAGGCAAAAAACAACTTTTGTTCTTACTTTGATTTGGTCGGAATTCAAAATTAAAAGATAGAACAGAAGTTAATTGATTAATGGTGGTGCCAAATTCCATGTTACTTTTGTGTTTTAAGTTTGATTTAACAAATATTTGTTGATTAGCTGTTGCTTCAGGTTTGATATAGATACAGAACTGAAAAATATTCCTTGCCTTCATAGAGTTTAATCTAGTATTTCTGTTATAAACTGTGTGCTATATATGTTAAATGTGATATATGGGAAAGTAGTATGGATTACAATTTACTTACTCTACATACAGAAGGATTCATATTTTTTACTCGACTTGTATGCATTAATCTAATAGGAAATGTTTGATACTCAAACCTACTTAAGTGTTTGGCAGAATTTTTAAATAATTAAATATTTTTCATAGAATATCATATCTCATATATCTTACCATATTTAATTGTGAAATTTATCAAAAAAGACAATTCTGTTTTGTGAACTTACCTGGAATTTTTTAATATAATGTAATAAAAAAAATTCATATCAGTTTTTTTCTACCAATTATTACAATGACCAAGAATCTACATGTGTTTCTCTTATCTACATGTGTTTCTACGTGTCTTTCTCTGATATATTTCCTACAGTGGATGTGAAATACAATGGATGGGATTACCCTGAGGTCATTTACTTATTCTTTAAATCCTTTCACTTTTCTAGGCTTTGGGCATCTTTATCTGAATGTCAGTTACACTTGTGCTTGTTTTCTATATTACCTAGAATTAGAAATCCTTTTATTTTGGCCATGGTTTAAAAATTTAATTATTAATCACTGGAAGGGAAACTCTCTTGGTGTAACACAGATCCAGTAAGCCTTTAATAGAACTTGTGACAACTCTACTGTTCTTGTTTCTTGGTAAAGATAGATCTAAAGTATAACCAGACATTTTCCTGATATCTTCTTGGATAAATATCTTCCCAAGCATTTCTCTTTTTCTAATCCTTATCCTTCTTTCTAAACTAAAAATGCAGCCAAGCTGTAATAGTCAAAAACATTAGAAATCCATTTTGTCCAGGAAATAATCTGTGTCTCTAACAACTTTCTTATAGGTCAATATATTTCTCTAGAATTTTCTCAGTTTAAAAATAGATCTAACTGAATATTTCACCACAAATCATATTAAATTAATGTTTACAAATTTGTATAGGAGCACCTGAGTGGCTCAGGTTTCCACTTAGGTCATGATCTGAGGATCCAGAGATTTAGCTGTGTGTGGAGCATGGAGCATGTTTAGGATTTTCTCTCCATCTCCACTCACCCTACCCCTATATGCATGCTCTCAAAAAAAAAAAAAAAAAAAAAAAAAAAGATTTGCATAAAGTTATCAACTCTCAAAAAATTGCATAAAGCTATAAGATCAATGTAAACTACACCAAAGAATAAGTACAGTATTAACATTTCCTTACCTATATTTAGGTAACCAAATTGATAAATAAATGTAAGGTAAAGTATATGTTGAAACTCCTCTATAAATGTCAATAAATTGCACATTTTCTGATTATAGTGTTTGACATTCACCATCGGAGTACAATCTAGGTCAAATACAAAGGAAAGGACTATTTTCAGGGAAAATAGACACATACACAAATAGATTAAATGTGCCTTATAAATCCATCATTAAATACTAGAAGTTTATAAATCTTCCTGATCAGGATTGCTAGCAGATGCTGGCTTTGAATTTAGGGTGTTATCCAAACTGATCATGATTGTAGTCTTAATTTGAAATTTTAACATGTAAGATTATACTGGAATTTTTACTGCCTCCTTTCTAAATCCTTTTCCAAGTATAAATGAAGCTCTTGAACAGAATATTTCTGAGAAACAAATGTCAACATTGGTAGCAGATTAATATTGTTGAAGGGATTTGATGAGATTATTATTCAGTGTAATATAATCTGATTCCATTTGAATATTTTTAGATAGGAAGTTAGAGATGGATACTGTGTTCCTTCAATATGAACTATTTGAATTACAATGCGAGTCCTGAAAAATATACTCTTTCGACAATATTTGAGCTATTATGTTTTCTTCTCACATTTTTTTTAAAGTAGAACTTTTCCAAATGTAGACTGAAAAATAACCTTCATTTCCTGGATAGCAGTCAAAATCTCCTTTCTTGCCACCTAATGAAGAATTATTCCTAGAGCAGAAGAGCATCACCTAATGTCTCATGAGAAAGCTATTAGTATGAGATGGTCACATTTCATAGATAGAAACTTTAATGCCAAACATTAATGTAGAAATCCATTTTCACAATCTTTCTTATGTCTTATATCTCCTTTCTGCTTTGCTGAAGATTGTATGGTTAGGTCATGAAAAATAATGAACTGGGTTTTAGAAGTAGAAAGATGATCTAATTTCTTTTTTTTTTTTTTAAAGATTTTATTTATTTATTTGTCAGAGAGAGAGAGAGGGAGAGAGAGCAAGCACAGGCAGACAGAATGGCAGGCAGAGGCAGAGGGAGAAGCAGGCTCCCTGCTGAGCAAGGAGCCCGATGTGGGACTCGATCCCAGGACACTGGGATCATGACCTGAGCCGAAGGCAGCTGCTTAACCAACTGAGCCACCCAGGCGTCCCGATCTAATTTCTTTTTGTTTCTGTTTTTTTCTTTCCTCACCTGAGAAAATGTAACCAATAGTCAGTGAAAGGACTGATGATGAGAACAGGAGTGATTTTAAAATGTGGAAAACCCTGCGATGTCAAAATTAATCTGGTGCATTTTACACACAAGGCAATAAGGCAATTGAGATGTGCCTATCTCTCTTCCACAAATACTCCTCTTATGGTGTCATGTGTTCCTTTCATTCTTTTATCTCTCTCCTTGGTTTAAGGTGACTCTTAAAAGTTTAGCTTTGGATACTGCACAAGAGATTATTTTTTTGAGGACATCATGGGAAATAAAGTAGTTGCCTTCTTATTATTCATGTTCCTCTTCTTCCTCACTAACAGTCTTGGTTGTTTAAGTTTTGTTCAAGTAGCAATTTGTCTACTCAGCCTCTCTTATAGTACAAATGCTCCTGGGATACCGTTCTGGCCAAGAAAATGCCTATATAATCCTTGGGGAGAACATCTCTTTCCAAATAGAAAGTCAGAGCCTCAGTAGGAAGATGTCTCTTGCTTGCTCTTCTGGTTTCAGCTTGCCTTGACTTCGGAAAGACACTTTTAGATACATCAACCTTCTTGTGTCTGTAATGAATAAAACCAACACGCAAAACAGATGTGGGTTCTATGGACACTACTACCTCCTATAGGTTTCCTGTGTGAGAAAAATCATCCTCTATCTATATAAATTACTGTTAACTGTTTTTGTTACTTGTAACAAGCTATTATGGACTGAAATTTAATTTCTCTTAAGTTGTTTTTGTATTGTATAGAAGGGGAAAATGTGGTAGATACTGAGCAGGAAGTTGCTATGAGTATTTCTAACCAATTTCTTCAAGTAGTAAGAATGGTATTTTCAAAAAAAAAAATAATAGTACTTTTGGAGGGAATATATCCCCCCACCCAAGATAACTTAGAGCAATCTGCAAGAGAATTATATAGACTATCAGGCACTGAACAACTTAGCTGATCAAGGCCAGTGTGAAGTAGAGAATCAAGTAAAAATTGGCTTTAGTGTATTTTGTCCCATGGTCCTGCCATTGTTGCAATGAACCATTGGGTTTTTATTTATAGTTTTCTGTTGTTCATAAAGAATAATTGGCAATTCTATTGATTCCATTTGAGAGGATCAAAGAACATTTCTTCGTAATTGAAACATTAATTTTAGTTTTCATTTTGTTTTAATTACTTCCTACTAACTCCAGTCAATGTCACATGGACTAATAATCTTTTTAAGAGAGATAAACAAGTTAAATGACCAATAAGAGGGAACTGGTTAAATAAATATTATTTAATTTATACTGTAGCATATTGTAGTTTCATTAAAAATAATGTAGAATAATATTTAATTATCATTACTCACCACCTAATATTAAAACTAGCAGGTTATGAAATATTATATTCAATGTTATTCCAATTTCAGAGTAAAAAAAAAAAAAGGAAAGAGACTGAAAACTTCTATACCAAATATGAAGAGTGTTTCTCTGGGTATTTATATTATGAGTGATTGTATTTCTTTATATTTTTCAATCTTTCCCAATTTCTACAATTAATTTATATGACTCACTAAGTGATATTATAAAAGGTGCCTTGGCTATTAACAATGTGACTCTAATTTAACATTGAAAACACTTTAAGAATAAATCACTTTTACTGACTACCTTTTCATCAATGAAAAGTTTGACAAGAAATCTCTGTTTGTTTGTTTTAATACAGAAATCCTTAATGGTGGAGTGTATGTAGACCAGAACAAATTTCTTTGTTACACAGACACAATTCATTGGCAAGATATTGTTCGGAATCCATGGCCTTCCAACCTGACTCTGGTGTCAACAAATGGTAGCGCAGGATGTGAGTAACATTATCTTTCTTAATGTCTCAAAATGTTCTTCTGCTTCTTGTGAAGACAAACAGCTTATGTTTATCATGCCACTAATAATATTTTGAATTTTGATTGCAGCCATTAAAATGTTCAGATATATATAAGAGAAGAATCTTCTAATTAGCTCTCCTTTTGGAATGATAACTTCCCTTTTATAAATTCTCATTTCCTTAACATGACTTCTTTTGCTAACTCTAAAAACTTTACTATATTTCTAATGTCTAAGCATTCCAATGTCTAAATATTTAAACATCTGCCCAATTGTCCATAAACTTAAGACTGGTGTCTAACTACTGCTTCAGTTCTTTGTGACCCATGTACCACTGGGAAAAATGTGGTAGGACAAAATTAAACCTTCCTATTCACTATAATGTTTTAAATTAAACAAAACAAAACAAAACAAAACAAAACTGGTGAACACTGTAAAACTCCTAAGCCTCCATTTGCCCCTGAAACCTTTATGGTAATACTTCATGACAATTCCAAACAGTATAAATAGAATGGAGAATTAGAGATTTCATAGAAGAGTTATATGTTACATTCTGGTTTTAGTCATTAGCCTAATAAACTACCCAATTTCTCATGCTTCAAGTGTATTGTTTCTATTACAGAGGATTTATCAGATTCAGAGTGTTTAATATGATTAAGTGATAAGCAAGTAAAATTTGAACTATATAATTAAAATTTTAGAAAATTATTCTGCCTGGAACCTGTTTCACTTTAATAAAGCAGGCTATGTGGTCCCCACATTTATTACTACTGACATTTGTATGAGAACAGAATCCTTATCAAGTGTTAACCTTGGTTTTATATTTCTCATCTGTTATTATATATTTCCTGCCTGAAATCATAAATGTCTTCACACAGTTCAATAATTATTTGCAATAGTGCTGATTGTGTTATGACACTTTTGTAGGAAATCAAACTCCCAGGGACAATTATTAAATTTCATGATGGCCCTAATAATGTAATGGGGAAATATGAATGTATTTGATCCAAACTGACAGCTGTGTTTTTAATAAATGGCTAAATTTTTTAAAGTAGAGTAAGATAATTTTCTTGTCACCTTTGAGCAGAAATTTGTATGAGATTTTGTCTTTACAGCATTCAAGTTGCCTACCTTGTAAAATTACATGTGAATAAAACATTGAATCTGTTCACACTAACAAGACAAATGATGTGCTTCAGAATTGGCTTCCATTTTCAGTCTGCCCATACTATGGTTTATTTTATATTTGGGGACGTGGATTATAGTGGCTGCATACGAGGAAAGGGCGACTGACTTAGCTTATTAGAATGACCAGCCTTTAATGCCTGAATGAGACCAGGCAAGAATGAAGCCCAAGACAGAAGCCGAAGGGAAGCCTTATCGGATGTGGAATAGGAAAGGTCTGGGGGGTTGCTGCACTTTCACAGATGGCATCTCTTTGTGCTATTATTTGTGAGCAATTTTGGATGGTTGTGCCTATAATTAGGCAACTGTAGCTGCATTTGTTTTGCATGCAAATAATTGCAGGTGCAAAAATTATAAATGCAGAGTAGAGTCGTAACAATTGGTCCTTTACAAATTAACCACCAATTGCTTACTGAAGTTTTATCCTTTAAATATACTACATGACACCAAAACTGAAAATAATGAATTCTCTGGTCTTTGAATTCTGGTATCACTCTGACTGAGTTTTTTCCTTTACCTTCTCCCCGTGGGTGATAACAGGTACCCTCATGGTTTTAAGTAGGCTCCATGCCCAGCACGAAGCTCAGTGCAGGGCTCGAACTCACGACCCTGAGATCCATACCTGAACTGAGATCAAGAGTCAAACCATTAACCAACTGAGACACTCAGGCACCCCTTCCCTCAGGGTTTTAAGTGCAGCTTCTACAGTGAGGACTTCCAGAACTACAGTCACCCAATCAGTTGCCAAAGTTAAAAACCTTGTGGTCACCATAGACTTCACCTTCTTCTTGGTTCGTGGCATTTGTTTAATCATTAAATCATACTGAATTTGCCTTTTTCTTGATTTTACATATTTCTTAACATTGCCATAGCTGTAACTCAAGTCTTCATCCATTGTCTGAGTTACTGAAATCATCTCTGAATTCTTAATAACTTTTGAGTCCACAAACCCTGTGCTGTCTGGTGAAACCAATAGCTTCCTTCTTATAATAATTTAAAATTAATAAATAAGCACAAATAAATATTTTATATCATAAATGCATAAAAATAAATAAATCCATTAAATAAATTTTAAAGGATTACAAGGAAAATTAATTATACTGAAATACACTTATCAACATACTTAAAAATAATTATGTGATGTGGTAATATGCTTCTTTATTAGTATGTTAAATTTAAAAAATCTAATAGTAGAATTAATAGGCAATGTAGTTTTGTAGCTGTGATAGGCCTAAATATTATTTTTAAAAAGTCACTTTAATAAATAGTGCTGGGAAAATTGGATTTTCACATGTACAAGACTGAACTTAGACTTTTATCTTACCCTAAATGTGAGAAATTAACTCAAAAAGAATTAAAGACCTAAACATAAAAATATAAACTATAAAACTCCTAGAAAAAAACATGGAGGAAAAGGTTCATGACATTGGATTTGGCAATAATTCTTGGAGCTGTCACCAAAAGCAAAGACAACAAAAGCAAAAATAGAAAAATTGTGCTACACCAAACTTAAAAACTTCTGTGCATCAAAGGACATGGTCAAAAAAGTGAAAAGGCAACGAACAGAATGGAGAAAAATTTACAAATTATATATCTCACTAGGGGATAATATCCAGACTATATAAAAACTTTTACAACTCAACAACAAAAAACAACCTAATTCAGAAATGGACACGGATTTCAAATGGTGTTTCCTGAAAGATGATATACAAAGATGATCAATATCACTTTGATTTTTTTAAAAAGACATTTATTTATTTATTTATTTATTTATTTATTTATTTATTTATTTGACACACAGAGAGAGAGAGAAAGAGAGCCCAAGTAAGCAGACCAGCAGGCAGAGGGAGAGAGAATAGCAGGCTCTCCGCTGAGCAGGGAGCCCAATGCAAGGCTCAATCCCAGGACCCTGGAATCATGACCTGAGCCGAAGGCAGCCACTTAACCAACTGAGTCACCCAGGCGCCCCATCACGTTGATTTGAAATCCAAATCTAAATATCTTTTTTTTTTTTTTTTAAGATTTAATTTACTTATTTGACAGATAGAGAGTACAAGTAGGAAGAGCACCAGACAGAGGGAGAGGGAGAAGCAGACTCCCCCCTGAGCAGGGAACCTGATGCGGGGCTCCATCCCAGGACCCTGGGATCATGACCCGAGCCGAAGGCAGCTGCTTAACCGACTGAACCACTCGGGCACCCCTGAAATCCAAATCTAAGCCATGAGATACCACTTTACAGCAGTTAGAATGATTATTATCAGAATGATAGAAAATGACAAGTGTTGGTGAAGATGTGAAGAATTTGAAACCTCTCTGCACCATTGTGGGATTTTAAAGTTGTAAAATAGCTATGGAAAATAGTATGAAGTTTCCTCAAAAATTAAAATAGAACTACCATATTATCCACCAACTCCACTTCATGGTATATATCCAAAAGAATTGAAAGCAGAGTCTCAAATCATTATTTGCACACTTATATTTATAGTAGCATTATTTATAATAGCCAAGAAGGGGGAATATCCCAAATGCTCATTGATGAAGGAATGCATGAACAAATGTGGTACACACGCACACACACACACACACACACACACACACACACAGACATACACACGTACATTATTCAACCTTAAAAAGAGAAGGCAATTATGACATGTTGCCACATGGATGACATTTGTTAAGTAAAGTAAGCCCGTCATAAAAAACTGTATGTCTACTTACAAAAGGTATCTAGAGTAGTCAAGTTCATAGAAACCAAAAGAAGAATGTGGTTACCAGAGGCTGAGAGAATTGGGAAATGAGGAGTTTCTGTTTAATGAGTATAGAATTTCGGTTTTGCAAGATGAAAAAATTTTGTAGATCTATTCCACAACGTTAACATTCTTAACACTACTAAGCTATACACAAAAAAATGGTTATGACAAGGGTGGTTATGACTGAGTGGTTCAGTCAGTTAAGCATCCCATTCTTAGATTTTGGCTCAGTTCGTGATCTCGTGGGTCCTGAGATTGAGTCCCAAGTTGGGCTTCCCACTCAGTGGAGAGTCTTCTTGAAGATTTTCTCCCTCTGTCCCTCACCCAACTCTCTCTCTCCCTCTCAAATAAATAGGTAGATAAATCGGTTTTTTAAAAAGGTTATGACAGTAGATTTTTATGTTGTGTGTTTTTACTGCAAGAAGAGAAAAAGAAAGAAAGAAAGGGGGAGGCAGGGAAGGAGGAAGGAAAGGGGAGGGAGAGAGGGAAGAAGGAGGGAGGAAGGAAGGGAGGAAGGAAGGGAGAAAAAAAGAAAAAATATTATGATACCTGTAAGAACTGGAATGCAGTATGAATACATCTATAGTTTCTAGTCATCACAGTGAAGCAGGTACACTTATCTTCATAAGTGATAAAAATCCTATATTTAATAAGATTAATGTGAATAATAATGTAAGGATTCCTCATTCAAGTTCAAGGACCTCCTAAATATATCCCTAAGCCCTTTAGGGGCTCCAGGTCTCCTGGTTAAGAGCCCCCGTGTTTAACTACTCTCCTTGCCTCCAGTCCTGACAAATCCACCTGACAAAGTGCCACCAAAAGCTCTGTTTAATGCATTATCTAACCATGACCCTGTCCAAAAACCCTGGCGCTGCAACTGACTAATGTGGGGGGGGGGGGGTCAATTCTTAACCAAACCAAAGGCTTGGAGTTTTTAGCAGATTCCTGCTTATTTCTCTCTACAATGGAATGAGTTCTTAAAATTTATTTGTCTGTATTGCCTTTCCTTTTCTGTTTGCCAGACTAGATTTTGTTCATACTTTAAGACACTCATCAATTGTTATCTCTTGTAAGAAGTGCTCCCTTCTATAGGCTAGATTAGGTAACTTTTCTCCTGTAACCCCATAAAGAGCAGTCCTGAAATCCAGCATTCTTACTCTAAAATGAAAGTCCTTGAAGACAAGGCCCAGGTCATCATTTTGTCCTGTTTTAGCACATAACGGATGGATAAAATTTTTATACTGAATAGACAAATAGATGAAATATATCAGTTCATAAATAAGAAAATCAGATGAATCTAAATACTTTCCTCTGTCCATCATTTATATGTAAAAATTATAATCCATAGATAGCTTACTCATTTTAAGTCTTTCTCAGGTAAAAAATGACAACCTACATCTGTGTGCCTAATTTCATTTATAACTATATAATTATGTCATGCCATTTATATTTGTGTGCTACTTTTATCTTATTATACTTATAAAATACGTATGTCAGATTCAGTGTAGACTGATTTGTCCTACAAGTATAGTACTTATAAATCTACAAATCATACAATTTTGAAAAGAATTTAAGAATATTTGATTCTTGGGGCAGCTGGGTGGCTCAGTGGGTTAAGCCTCTGCCTTGGGCTCAGGTCATAATCTCAGGGTTCTGGGATCGAGCCCCGCATCAGGCTCTCTGCTCAGCAGGAAGCCTGCTTCCCCCTTTCTCTCTACCCGCCTCTTTGCCTACTTGTGATCTCTCTTTTTCCGTGAAATAAAGAAATAAAATTTATTTAGTTATTTATTATAATATTATATATTAATACATATTAATATAATGTATATTATTTATTTATTTATTCTGTTTAAAAATAATATTTGATTCTTAGGTGATATTTTGCAAAGTATTTCTTACCACAGTCTTGGCTTTTTGTGCAATGCTAATTCTTAATGCAAAAAAAGCAAAATCCTTTCAAGAGCAACCTGGCTTTTTATTGACATAACTTTTGGACTATAATTGGAATAATGAAGAAAAGGTTTGATGTGTCTAGAGAAGAAATTTTAAAATAATACCACTCCTTTAAAAATACATGATTTAGGAATGATTGTAACCGAATTGTATTTTCCAAAATACTAGAGGTATCTCAATCTAAACTTTAGCAAGGTAAGAGAGAGATGAGTGTCCTTTTTATTAAAGAAATCCCTAGCAAGATTTACCTAACATTCTAATATTCTTGGATAGGTTTATCAATGGGGCTTATTCAATAAACTACTATTCAGAGTGAAAAAATCATATAGTAAATGATGTTTCACTTACTTGGAGTACTTCTAATCACTCTCATCACCATAAGAATGTCAAAATGATAGATATTAGTTGCCTTTGAAAAATTAAACAAATGGGAATATATCAGGACATAGTATCAGACAATATTTGCCAAGAAGACTGTGTAGTTAAGAGAATGGCACCAAACTGGTTGTTTGAGACCTCGCACTGCCTCTTATTAGTTATTTGACCTTGGGCAGGTCACTTAAGTTCTCATTACCTCCATTTCCGGATCTATAAAAGGAGAGTGTCAAGAGCAGAGCTGAGCTGAGCTGTTAGATTTCAGGGTTTTAAGACAAAGAACCAATAAGAAGGCACCAGTCAAGCTTTCAATTACCTAATCCAATAGCATAAGCAAGAGGCTGAACTGAAGAAAGCCTCAGCTCCCACACTGCCCATTTTCCCCCACAGAAGAGCTCCGAGAGAGCTCAGGTGGATCAGATTGGTCAGTTCACACATGGGGAACTGTTTAACTACTGAGGGAGCCCCAAAGAAAGGCCTATGAAATTTTATGGATCTAGGAGCCAGAGGGCAGGTTGGAGGCAGAGAAAAAAGGGCTAAGAGTGGAAAAGTTCTGAGTACTGAGTCAGAGTAAAGAAAAAGTGTCTTAAGGGTTCACTTCTACCCATGTCCTTTCCAGCAAAGGCACCTGAGGAGGACCTCTGTCAAAGGCATTTGATGGGGTCACCTGGGTGGCTCAGTGGGTTAAGCCTCTGCCTTTGGCTTAGGTCATGATCTCAGAGTCCTGGGATCAAGCCCTGCGTCGGGCTCTCTGCTCGGCAGCAAGCCTGCTCCCCTCACCCCACCCCCGCCTACTTGTGATCTCTCTCTCTGTCAAATAAATAAATTTTTTTTTTTAAAGGCATTTGATGAGTGGAGGAAACTGATCTAGTAAAGTAGCTATGCTTAAGAGCATGGCTTGTTAGGGAGTCCTGAATTTTCCCCGGACTCACAGCACTGGCTGTGCACCAAGTCTGGTGTGGGTAGGGCAGCTTTCCGTTGTGAGACCTGCCAGGGTAAAGCTTCTTAAGTTGCCTGTGGTCAAGCTTGAAAGATCACACATAGATTTTTGGCCAGGAGCTAATAATACCAACTTCATAGGGCTATTATGAGGAATAAACAAGTTCATATGTGTCAAAATCGGAGTGATTTCTTATGGTAAAGGAATAGAGTGACTTCCAGTTATGATTTGATTTTCCATAGGCATTAACCATACTTGGACAGAAATAATTTTATAATATGTAAGTTACATTTTTATTATATATTAATTACTTAACATTTTATTTTGTTTCTGTTTCCATGTGTTTAAGTAAGCAGAAGATAATATTTTGTAGCTTGAACTCGCTGAGGCACTGGGAGGAATAAAACTCAGACGCTCCAGGTCCTGTGGTTTCTTCCGCTTACACCAGATACACCAGTCATTCTAAGCTGCTTTCTAAAACCAAATGTGGGTTTCCCCCACTATCCAAAAAGTAGAAAGTTCCTATGAAACCTTTTGAGTCAAAATGGCTAAAGTAAAGAGTGTCCCTGGCTTTTCAAAAGTTTATATTTTATCACTTTTCTTTTACAAAAGACCAATGTTAGTACAGTAATGGCCTGTGTGTGTGTGTGTGTGTGTGTGTGTGTGTGTGTAAGTGAAAATCCTCCTCCATTTCTTTCAGATAACAAACAGGTACTAATGTAGGTCTTCACAAAGATAAAGAGGCCTATTGTGAATTTTTGGAAAGTGCGGGATACTCACACAGCCTAATGCCAGAAGAGGAAAGGTGGGAGAATTGGCAAATTCATAGAAGAATTATATTCACAAACATAATTCATAATTCCAGTACTAACCATTTGTTTAAGGCACATATGCTGCCTGCCTTTAAAACATTAGCAAAACATAGGGGTGCCTGGGTGGCTCAGTGGGTTAAGCTTCTGCCTTTGGCTCCAGTCATGATTCCAGGGTCCTGGGACTGAGCCCCGCATCGGGCTCTCTGCTCAGCGGGGGGCCTGCTTCCCCCCTCTCTCTGCCTGCCTCTCTGCCTACTTGTGATCTCTCTCTCTGTCAAATCAATCAATCAAATCTTTTTTAAAATTTAGTAAAGCATAAAATTATATTTTTCTTTTAATGACTCTCACCTATCCTATAATTGCCCACTCCTAACTTATACTGCATGTTGTGTCCCATATGGGTAATTTTCTTGAGCTAGAAAATAATTATATCTCAAAATAGAGTAGAATTAAATCTGATGTTCTTAGTTTATCCACTTTTGCTACTCCTTCAGTGTTAAAGTTTTTACGTAAGATAGGCGTACTCTTCTAAGTTTGGCATTTTGTAAATTACAGTAAAAAATAAAAGTAGCAAGAAAGTTTATTCAAAGTACATTTCAGTACAGTTTCAGCTTCCGTGTATTATATATGCACAAATCCATTTTCACATTAATGCAGATATAGAATCAAGTCATGCACTGTTTTAAAATATTTTTTAAAAATTAAAGTTTTAATTACGGGAATAGAAAATGTGAAAAACAAAAAAGATAAATGAACGTATATAAACTCTACAGATAGGTTGAAATGATTTAGAAATTACATTCTTCATGAATCCAAGCTAATAAAACAAAAAACAAAAGAACTATGTATCACTTATCAATTTAGATGCAATTATTCTAAACAGAATATTAGCAAACAGAACTAACAGAATTTAGAAATGTATTTAAAATATAAGAACATTAATATTGTTAATGAAAGAGTAAGGACTTGAAAATGATCCATAATGGAGAAGACCCTTATTCCTACATTTATAAGAAGAGGGTTTCCAGGGGCGCCTGGGCGGCTCAGTGGGTTAAGCCTCTGCCTTTGGCTCAGGTCATGGTCTCAGGGTCCTGGGATCGAGCCCCACGTCAGGCTCTCTGCTCAGCGGGGAGCCTGCTTCTCCCTCTCTCTCTCTGCCTGCCTCTCTGCCTACTTGTGATCTCTGTCAAATAAATAAATAAAATCTTTAAAAAAAAAAAAACAAGAGGGTTTCCAAATTGACTGAAATTCACTCCAGGATAAACTTATTATTTAAGAAAATTCATTGCAGGATGAAAGTACAGTATACCTACTAGCTTGTTTGTTGTTGTTGTTTTGTCCCTTAGCTTCTTAGGATAAAAGTGCATTGTTTTAATTTTTTTTTAAGATTTTATTTATTTATTTAACAGAGAGAGATCACAAGTAGGCAGAGAGGCAGGCAGAGAGAGAGGGGGAAGCAGGCTCCCTGCCATGCAGAGAGCCCGATGCAGGACTCGATCCCAGGACCCTGGGATCATGACCTGAGCTGAAGGCAGAGGCCTTAACCCACTGAGCCACCCAGGTGCCCTGTTTTACTTTTTGAATAAATTTTTCATGACAGTTCTTTATTTTCATCATATGCAATAATTTCCTCTCAAATCAATGTTTTAATCAAATATATATGTAATTAAAGAAATACGATTTTTGCTTTCTAGAAAATGACATAATATTCCTTAACAATACCTCAACCCCAGGTGGCATAACTAAAGAATTCTCTCATAATAGACCTTTCTTATTTCATCTCAGTCCTCATATTTATCACACATTGCATGTGCTATTTTATTTTATTGCAAATATGTATATATATTACAAATATATGTATATAGCTGTGTGTGTTTGTACAGAGTAAATATATGCATAAACATTTTATATAAATGTGTACACACACACACATATACACACATTATCTCAAGAGTTTATGATTATAAATTAGTTTCTACTTTACTTTTATATATAAAACATCTAAAATCTGGAATAAATTCCATAATCCCCCCACTCTGGCTTTATTCTCTTGCTGCTAACTCGAGCCTCTGCTACCGATGACTCCAATAACCTCACAACTGTGCCAAACACTCTCTCAGCTGCTTTTAACACCCACTGTGTCCCCAATTTCCTCAAAGCATAAAACAGACTAGTTATTAGCATGATTTTGCTAATAATAATAATGGGTGTTTGGAGGGGGAGAGAGGAGCAGGGAGGCCCAAACTTGACTTCTGTGTTTCTGCTTATAGAGTGAGAATATTCCTCACTACCAGGATCCTTGGACCATTTCCAAACCTCAAGGATGGATTCCTTTGTTTTCCCCTAGAGTTTTTCTCCCTTCTCCAGCAAAGGTTCATTTCATTTTCTGTTTTTGAGCTAATGAAAACATCAGTTTGTCACATAAGGAAATGCCTGCTTCAGACAAGAGAGTATACACAGCATGGCTTCCTCAGAAAAGTTTTAATAGTGCATTTCCCAAAAGCAGTGTTTCTTCAGTCTAAAATTATACCATATTAGAGGAATGTTAGTAAATGATTAATAACAACTTTTCAATTCATAGAGGAGAAACACCCCGATTTGAGGAGTTGCTAATTTCCATGGTATAAACATTCTTAATATTCTCCCTTTTAAGCATCAATGTGGATTTGGGAAGGGATGACCAGTTAGCACACCATTATGTTGCATTTCCACCATACAGATTCAATAGATGTAAATAACCTCGGTCATATAAATAATAGTAAAAATTTGTAAACTAATCTGAAAATAATGAATTTTGAGAATCTATTACCTTGGCTTTAATAAAA
Source organism: Enhydra lutris kenyoni (assembly GCF_002288905.1). Lineage (NCBI taxonomy): Eukaryota > Metazoa > Chordata > Mammalia > Carnivora > Mustelidae > Enhydra > Enhydra lutris. The sequence continues at coordinate 22,634,158 of NW_019154085.1, read as the reverse complement.
TTTAATTGTGGGCTTATGTAATTTAATATTTAGTAATGGCTATAACCAACAAGCAGATCTGAAAATTCTAGAAAATCTGACAGTCTGCTGTATCCACTACTGCCATGTGTGAACATCAACAGTCCTGTAGAGGTAAAGGCTGGGCTAAGCCCAGCCCAGTACTTATCATTTCTCTCTATAACAATGCAAAGAAAATTAAGCCTACACATCATGCATGGTATGAACTGATTGTGGCCTCTTGTTCCTGCAGGCAAATGCCAAATAAAACACACATGTACATGCACAGCTTCAAGAATAACCTATTTAAAAATAGGACAGTTAACCTAAAAATTTATGGAGGGAAAATATCTGCCCCTTCAGGGTCATATTCTGCTAACATTTTTCATTTAAATTATTAAATAGTATACTTAACTTCTGCATTCATGTTAACTTCTTGCACTAAATATTTCCTGAAGAATCCTGGATAGATGTTACCTTTATTGGACTAAAGGGCTTAATGAAATGTTTCCTCTCATGGAGTAAACTGAGATTCTTTTTATTTTATTTTATTTTATTTTATTTTATTTTATTTTACTTTCTCTGTGTTCCAGGATTCATTGTTTATGATTCATTGTTTATGTACCACACCCAGTGCAATACGTCCCTCCTCAATACCTCAAAGATTAACCTCTCTGTACCCTACAAGCATACTGCTCTAACTCTTAAGGCGATCAATTTTCTACCATCAAAAAAAATGTAACTATAGCTTCTTGGAAGAAAAATCATTCTTACGTAAAGTGACCACAGAGATATTATGTAGCATTAGAAAAGGACAAAGTTCTTTACGTCCAGAGATAAGTAGATTAGGGACGCCTGGGTGGCTCAGTCAGTTAAGCGTCTGTCTTCAGCTCAGGTCATGATCCCAAGGTTGTGGGATCATCTCATATTGGGCTCTTTGCCAGCAAGGAAGCTCCTTCTCCCTCTCCCTCTGCCTCCCTCCACCTCTGCCATCCACTGCCCCAACGTGTGCTTGCTCTCTTTCTCTCTGACAAATAGAATCTTAAAAGAGAAAGAGAGAGGAGAGAGAGAAAGAGAGATAAGTAGATTAACAGTTTCCAAAGTTGGACATGCATCAGAATCTACTCCCAGAGATTCTCCCAAGTAAATTTGGTTTAAGGATGGGAATCTACCCATCTTCAAAATTCTCCAATTGAGTCTAGGTACAGGTATAAGTAGCACTGGCTTGGTATAGGATTTCTATGCTAGTAAAAGGATTAGAAAAACATATTTTGATGAATATATTTCAGATCACATGCAGATTCAAAATTGGCCTAGAAGGTATGAGTTTGTTGCAAATGAGCCAGCTGACAAATATATGATCCCCTCTTAGAGACTACGTAGCTCTCTGTTTTTATGTAATTTTTGTCACTAATTGCAACAATAATTTGCTTTAAGGATCTGTAACTTTCTCGGCCTAATGGATCATGGGCACTTAAAAATTCCTATTTTTAATTCTTATAGAAATTCTGCAAAGTAGATATTAAGAGCCCCATTTAGGGTCGATCAGAGACTTGCATCTTAGAATTTTTAGTAATCAAAACTGGATGTCTTCCAGTGAATGATTGGAGAGATTAAAATTTCATGAAATAGGTCACTGGGATCCAATTGTCCAGTTAGGGACTGTCTTCTGATTTTCCTGTTTCTCTGAAACTTATTTTAAAATAAATTTTAACAAGCCTTTTCACTATAGGGATTTTCATCAAAAATGTATATCATTACTTAAATAAAAATTGCAGAAATTATGAAGAATATTTTTTATACTGTTCAGAAGGAATGGAAAAAGGCCAAATAATTAGAATAATCACATTTTCTTTGTAAGAGTCAAATGAAATGATAAATTTTGGGAATTGGAGATTGTTGTCACTGAAAGGCATCTTTCTTATTGGGAAAAAACGTAATAAGAGCTACATATTCTGTTTAAGTTAGATAATAATTACAGTAAATCTAGTCCATGTAAACCTAATCAAAACAAATGTTTTCCAGATGTCCATGGATAGATGAATGGATAAGGAAAACATGGTATACACATTCGGTAGAATATTACTTTGCCTTAAAAAGGAAGGACTATAAGGGCACCTGGGTGGCTCAGTGGTTTAAAGCCTTTGCCTTCAGCTCAGGTCATGATCCCAGGGTCCTAGAATCAAGGCCTGCATCGGGCTCTCTGCTCCACAGGAAGCCTGCTTCCTCCTCTCTCTTTGCCTGCCTCTCTGCCTACTTGTGATCTCTGTCTGTCAAATAAATAAATAAAATCTTTAAAAAAAAAAAAAAAAAGAAGAAGAAGAAGAAGAAGAAGGACTATCTAGCATATGTTACAACATAGATGAAACTTGAGGACATTACACTAAGTAAAATAAGCCAGTCATAAAAAGACAAATACTGTATGATTCCACTTATATGGAATACTTAGAATAGTCAAAATCAGGGACACCTGGTGGCTCAGTTAAGCATCTGCCTTCAGCTCAGGTCATGATTCCATGGTCCTGGAATCAAGTTCCACATCAGGTTCCTTGCTCAATGGGGAGCCTGCTTTTCCCTCTGCCTGTCGCTCCCCCTGCTTGTACTCTCTCTCTAACAAATAAATAAATAAAATCTTTAAAATAATACTCAAAATCATAAACATAGATAACAGCATAGTGGTTTGCAGGGGCTGGAGGGAGGGGAGAATGGGGAGATTTTGTTTAATGAGTGAATTGTTTTAGAATATGAAAAGTTATGGGAGTAGATGGTATTGATTGTTGCAAAAACAATGTGAATATGTTTAATAGTACTGAACTGTACATTAAAATGATAAATTTTGTGTTATATTTATTTTTTCACAATAAAAAAATAAAGTTAAAGATAGAAAATGAGGAGCATTAATGTGAACTGATTATCAGTAAGAGACCTCTGGTGATTTTCCATGTTGATTTCATTCTTTTTTTTTTTTTTTTCCTGCAATTAAAAAAATGTACCCATATATAAATTTTTTAAGTCATCCTGCTGTATGAGAATGAGCAAATAATTCTAAATCTGGAAGAATTAGCTGTAGGGGTTGAAATGCTAGGTTGATAAAAATGGACTTAAATTTTTAGAAAGGAAGAAACTCATTAATTTAAATAACAAGTACCTGATTAATGTAAAAGAGATTTACAAAACATTCCATAATTGATTTTTTTGTTTACTTTTAATCCCAGTTAGTTAACAGAGTGTTATATTAGTTTCAGGTGTACAATATAGTAAATCAACATTTCCATACATCACCCAGTGCTCATCATAATAAGTGGGCTCCTTAATCTCCACCACCTATTTCAACCATCCCCCCACTTACCTCCCCTCTAGAAACCCTCTCAGTTTGTTCTCTTTGGTTAAGAGTCTGTTTCTTGGTTTGCCTCTCTCTTCTTTCCCTTTGCAGGTTTGTTTTTTCTAAATTTCACATATGAGTGAAATCATTCCATAGTTAATTTTTTAAACATAAAACCTTGATTTTATATTTGGTATATAAAGCAATTATGTAAAATTTAATGAAAATTATGCTGAATCCATATAGTGTTGCTGTCTTCTATTTTTCTCTGATTTGTTTACTCCATAATGGGTTAAGAGTGATTATGTATGTGTCCGTGCCCTGTTCTGCAACCCTCATTCATAGATTTTATTACCATTCACGTATTTATTCTCATTTTACTAATGAAAGTGGTTTGTGGAACTCAGTTGCACGATGAAGTAAAATTTAAAGAGGTTCTTCTTTTTCTTTTTCTTCTCTAATTTCTCATTTAGAGAAAGCCAGAAAGTGAAAGGAAGATGTTTACAAGGAAGTGAACACTGTCTATTCAAGTTTTCCTTTCCATAACTTTTGCAAAGAAGTTTTACTTCTCTCTTCCCTCTCCTCTTGGTATCCTCTCGTGAGGCCACTTTTATTTCAAAGTTCAGAGCAGAGGTGGTTACACTGGAGAGCTGGAGCAGGGGAGCTGGCATCTCCGCAGGGGGCTGGGGAAAGATGAATAAGGAGATCAAGCTGCTAAACCCACTTCGCAATCTTTCAAGTCCAGATTATTGCAAGCAACTGTGTGCAACTTTTATTTAATTCGTTGCTGCCTAGCAAGAACAAATTATGTTCTATTTAGAGGTGATTCTTTTGGCAATTGTAGGTGCTCTTTCTAAGCAGGGAAGAAAAAAAAAGGAAAGGAAATTATGCAGTGACATTTCTCTTCAAGTTCTTTAAGTGTAAGAGAAATATATATTTTAAGGCTTGATTTAGAAACGCCCAAAGTTAAAGTCATCTCAAAATTAGATGTCCCAGACACTTTAATTCACCTACCTCTTCCCACCTTATTAAACAAAAATTTTGACCTAGTGTTTTTTTTTCCCAAAATTATTTTCTGTAGAATCAATTCCAACTCTACTCACGAAGTAGAATATGTCATTAAACTAGTTACCTATTTGCCAAAGTTACTAGTTACTTTTTAGTACTTAATTATTACTAGTTACCACATGCCAAAACGTGTTTTTCAGAATAAAGAAATTTACTTTACAAGAAAAAAAGTCAACGATAAAACTAAAAGTTTTTTAAAATTATAGATTTCTGAATAACCAATTATCTCTTTATTTCTCGATTTCATTAGCTGAATAATTTTAAATGTCAAATATTTTATTGCATTTCTAGTAGAATAAACAAATATCTAAGGGTCCATGTAGTTGTATAATTGACAGAGATCGTCTTGGTTTGACTTAATAGAAAAAAGTAAATTAAGGGGCACCTGGGTGGCTCAATTGGTTAAACATCTTCCTTCTGCTCAGGTCGTGATCTCTGGGTCCAAGTCCTACAGGGAGTCTGCTTCTCTCTCTCTCTCATCCTCTGCCACCCCCATGGCTCATTTTCTCTCTTTCTCTCAAATAAATAAACAAAATCTTAAAAAGAAGAAGGTAAATTAATGTCATGTACTTTTGTAACATTCTCATGAAATAGTAGATCATTTCAATCAATCCATACAGTGAGCACAAATGTTTTATCTGGGGGGGGGGAACAAAAACATTGTTTCCTGAATATTGAATTAATTTACAGTAAGTATAAATATGTATTACTTTAAGAATATGTAAATGAACAATCATAGAGAAAAGGGAGATATCATTCATTGTTCATTGTTCTTCCTCTCCCTTCTTTTCCTCCCTACGAAAACCTTTGATCTGACCCCATTGCAGGCAAAGCTCCCTGTGTCTTTATCCTCTTTGCACAATCACTCTTGCATTTCTTTGCTTCAAAGGGTAGCCTAGTGGCTGAGCTCAGAATCTGGATTTTAAGTGAGTTTGAATCTTAGCCCCCAAAATTTCCTCTGTCTAATTTAGCCCCTGTATCCTTCATTTTTTTAAATATGCCAGTGAATCAGGATAATAGATGAAAATGTTAAAAATGGAGCCTAACACATAGTGAGTGCTGAATAAATATTAGTTATCATTTTTAGTATTTATAATTAAGATCTGCTCCTCTTACGAAAACACCTCTTATTCTATATTGTAGCCTAAAGCTGGGACTGTAATCAGTCTTCTCTTAGCTTCCCATCATCATTTATAAGCAAATACACCTATAATTTTGTGGGGATGTGTAGTGGGTGGGGAAGGGCTTCTTTTTTTGATGTTCTTGACAGCCACCTATCATACCCTCCACTCTGCCCATTGAGGTCATTTGCTAAGTGCAGCTCATTCCCCACATACATTAAAGGTTTTGGCAAGTGACCCTCAGTCATCTTTTTTAACTCCATGCATGTCATTCCTTAGCTGATTTTGAATAAGTGCCTGTGTTAATGATCTCATTTAGCATTCTTGCCAGATGGTTTCCTGACCTAAGATCCATTGAACTTAGCTGTATTTACACTAATTCTGTAAGAAGCCAGGCTTTTTTCTGACATAAAGTTTGTCTTCCTATGAATGTTTTAATTCATTTTGTGTGCTCAGTCTTCCTCTGTCCCACATGACTGTTCTATTCTTGTATCTGTTCACATAAATTAGATACTTGGTTCTATTGGTGAAGAACATGAAATCTGGGATCGGATCTCAGGGCTATTTCAGGCGTCTCACCTTCTGTGTGATCTTGGACAAATTATTAAATTTATCTGGCCTCAGCTTCCTCATCTGTAGTAACATTTTCCTCCTAAGGTTGTCATGAGAAATAAAGCACCTAGAACAATTCCTGCCATATAAGAACACATTATGTCTAAGCCATGACATAGCTGATGCTAGCTGATATGGACTTTGATTCTACCTGGAGGACTTATATTTCAGAATGGTTACAAGAGCAACAATATATATATATATATTTTTAGAAAACAAGAAACTGGGGCAGACTGATAAGTAGTGGGGCTTATATTTAGACTTAAATCATTTTGTGATGGAATATGATAGAGGTATATGCAATGGTTTGCAAATCATTTATCTTTTTTCCTTAAATAACTCAATTTTCAGATCTAATAGTACATTGACAAGAAATGCCACTGCAATACCTGGTTGATGGAATCCTTTTTTAAAAAAGATGTTATAAACCCATTATTCTTGAATTTTAGCTTTTGTCTGTGAACTTCAAAGGCAAATTAATGAAAACATTTTACATCAAGACATTTTAGGCTTATTACTTACTGTGATGACTTTTGGGTCACTTTCTTATAAACTTCATCAATTTTAAAATCACATTTCATTCCTTAGGCTTGTGGTGGCATTTTAGAAGTGTGCTTATTTGTTAATGTGGTTGTTTTTATTTTAAGTGTGAGGACTTGGGACACACATACACACATGCATACACATACACACATACATATATGTACAGCTAAGTCCCTTTGGAGGATGAAATAATGGCAGGAACATAAGACGAGACTTCTGGCTGCTCCCCTCAGAAGAGTTTGTTTAATACAGTGCCATGGAACTACCCAATCTTCCCCAATTTGTTACCCATTTTTCTTTGTTATCTGTCTCAGTGATGTCTCATCTCCCCAACTGACTGCTACAGGCTAGCAATCTGTAACAGAAACTCAGTCTCAATATCAGATATAATAAGAAAGAGAGACTATAAGATTAATGACCCCAGCCTTAATTATAAAGTCTCAGACCACAGACATAAGACCTTTCAAAACTTACTCAGGCTGGAAGAAGTTGGGTTAGCACTACAGTATGAAGTTACAGGTCTCTTAGTAAATAAAATGCTGGGTTATTCAATCTGGGAAGCCTACTGTGTTTCTAGTACTATTAGGAACTGTATAGAAGAAATGGTATGTTCCCTTAAGGAGCTTGAAATAATTTCATCCATTTTAGTTTTCCTATGATAATACCCATTTCTTATTAATTCATAGAGGAGACAGATCTATTCTTGGAGCTGTCAAGTAGAAGGCAGATGAAAACAGAGGCTGCTTATGGAGACCATGCCACACACAGATATTGGGAATTTCTTTATATTTATAGAGAAATAAAACCAGCACATTGCTTTTCAGGTAACTACTACTCTGACAGGATTAAAAAAATGGCAAATATGGAAATAGTCATGGTCTTCCTTCCATGGCAAACATTCCCTGTTTGCCAGCCTGATCTCTTCAGCCCACTAGACCAAAAGTCCACAAACACACACAAACACACCGAGTCTTCCTAGAATGTTGGAATGCACACTTAGGATGCTAAATTGGGCAGAAAAATTTTTAAGTAGAGAGTTGGATGAAACAAAAGTATTTAGGGAAAATGGCTAAGTCAATCAATGACATAAAGTGGTACAGTGGAAGAGAGTAGATGGTGAATGCTTTATGATGGGAAAAAGGCAGGAGGAGAGTTAGTGAGCTTCGTTGGGCAGGGGGAAGGCTGTGAATGAGAGACTTCATAGGCTGAAAGTATTGTGAGAAAAGTTACAATTGAGAAAAGATTTAGAACTATTGCCACCGGCAATACTTTGGATCCCATAATGTCCTCTGAGAGGAGTAAAGTTCATTTGGTTGAATTTCAGCTACTGAATCATGCCTCTCAAATGTGACACCACTCACACACTGAACATGGAGATGGTTACAATTCCTTAGGGATCCATTAGCTCCTCTGACTAGCAGTCTCACAGATGAGGGTCATGGAATGGGCAGGAACCCCAGCATCAATGACATCTGATCCTCTCTAGCATTCCAAAAACTGTTCCACCATGGGTTTCTGTCTGCTTTTTTGTCACATACCTTGAAATATTATCTGCTCTTTTTTCCTCCTTCCATGTACACTAGGCTGAAAGGTATAAGAATGTGATATCCCAGTAGCAGAATGAGCTTTCACTGTATTTGGATTATTAGTAACATTCCTGCTGAGACTGTGGCTTCTCAAAGTTTGCCAAAAGTATGCAAAGACCTCTGAAATCCACTTGTCCCAGTCTGCCAAGCCTGTCCAAATTTCTGTGATGTTACACCCTCCCCCTTTCCTATTATTCAACTGTGATACCTTACTGATCATTTCAGCTCTGTCTGCATAAACACTTCTGTCTCCAGATAACTTGATTTTTCTGCCATATCACCTCTGCTGACTGTCTGCATTTCTTTGTCTCCTTTGTTGTTCTTTAATATTTTCATATACAATATCTTGAGGGAGGAAAAAGGGGACTAACATTGATTGATGCTTATTACATGCCAGACATTTTACATATGCTATTCTATTTAATCACCCCTAATGTATACAAGAGCTATCATCATCTATATTTTATTAATAAGGGAAGTCAACTCTGAGGTTACCCAAGATCCTACCAATTTTAAATAATGGAGGATGAATGCAGATAAAAATGATTTCCAAGTTTGTTTTCTGCATTTTGCCAGCACTTACATGAACACTTAGTGCAGTGAATGACATTATTCTAAATTGGTTGTGTACACAAAACTTTCAAATACTTTGTCTTCCCTAAACTATAGGTTAATTTCCTACCACAGTTATAAATGCTAATCACTAAAATATGTTTGTATTTAATTGACATTTATTTTAGCCCCATCTACTGTTGAACCTCAATAAACAAGTAATAGAATCAAAGTAAAGGCCAATTAGAAATTTGAAAGTGTACAAGAACAAAAATTTGTGATAAGCTAACATGCTATGTATAAAAAGGGCTGACATGCTATAAAGAGCAAGTTTCTGGTTCTGCTTAAAGAATGCTTCGGTTTTCTTATCTATAAAGTGAAATAAATAATAGTATTTATATTATAATATTGTTGTTCAAATTAAATGAGATACTAAGTGTAAAGAACTTTGTCTACTTGTTAGAATGCAGAAAGTGTCCAATAACTGGTAAATGATGTGGTAAGGTTGATGATTTTGGTAATGATGTCTAGATTTCATTATGCAGCACAGTGTGAATTTCCATGTATAACATAAACACTTAAATACAAAATAATAAAAATGGCATCAGAGAAGTTAACCTACTGCCTGAAGAATGAAACAGACAAAAGCAGAGTGAGAACCAAAATTCTAACCTCTCTCATGCCAGATAGACTTCATATGTGTGTATATCTGTTGATACGTCCAGGAAATACTGATTTAGAACCACAAATGTAGAAATTTACATTTATTCTATTACATTTTATATTATTAACTTGGGCTCATCATTTCATTTACCAAGTGCTTTTTAAAATCTGAATTTTTTTTTTAACATTTCCTTAGCAATTCGGGGTCTCTTCTGATCCATACAAATTTTAGGATTATTTGCTCCAGCTCTTTGAAAAATACCAGTGGAATTTTGTTTGGAATGGCATTAAAGGTATAGACTGCTCTAGGCAGTATAGACATTTTAACAATGTTTATTCTTTTGATCCAAGAGCATGGAATTGTCTTCCATCTTTTTGTGTCTTCTTCAGTTTCTTTCATGAGTGTTCTGTAGTTCCTCAAGTACAGATCCTTTACCTCTTTGGTTAGGTTTATTCCCAGGTATCTTATGGTTCTTGGTGCTATAGTAAATGGAATCGATTCTCTAATTTCCCTTTCTGTATTTTCATTGTTAGTGTATGAGAAAGCAACTGATTTCTGTACATTGACTTTGTATCCTGCCACATTACTAAATTGCTGTATGAGTTCTAGTAGTTTGGGGGTGGAGTCTTTTGGGTTTTCCATGTAAAGTATCACATCATCTGCGAAGAGAGAGAGTTTGACTTCTTCATTGCCAATTTGGATACATTTTATTTCTCTTTGTTGTCTGATTGCTGTTGCTAGGACTTCTAATACTATGTTGAACAAGAGTAGTGAGAGTGGGCATCCTTGTTGTGTTCCTGATCTCAATGCTAAGGCTGTGAGCTTTTTCCCATTGAGGATGATATTTGCTGTGGGTTTTTCATAGATAGATTTTATGAAGTTCAGAAATGTTCCCTCTATCCCTATACTTTGAAGCATTTTAATCAGGAACGGATGCTGGATTTTGTCAAATGCTTTTTCTGCATCAATTGAGAGGACCATGTGGTTCTTCTCTCTTCTCTTATTGATTTGTTCTATCACATTGATTGATTTGCAAATGTTGAACCATCCTTGTAACCCAGGGATGAATCCCACCTGGGTGGATAACCTTTTTAATGTGCTGTTGGATCCTATTTGCTAGGATCTCCTTGAGAATCTTAGCATCCATATTCATCAGTGATATTGGTCTGAAATTCTCCTTTTTGGTGGGGTCTTTGCCTGGTTTGGGGGGGAGATGAACCATTAGAGACTATGGACTCTGAAAAACAACCTGAGGGTTTTGAAGGGGTGGGGGGGGTGGAAGGTTGGGGGAGCCAGGTGATGGGTATTATGGAGGGCACGTATTGCATGGAGCACTGGGTGTGGTGTATAAACAATGAATTCTGTTACGCTGAAAAGAAATTAAAAAAATAAATAAAAACTAAAACTAAAACAAAACAAAACAAAACTTCTGCCAAGTTTACGAAATACACACACACACACAAATCTGAATGGTTATCTTATGTATGAGCAGTCACTCCCCCTGCCAAACTTGTGTCATAAACAAACATGATAAGCATATTTCAGTTGTTTTATCTAACTCAGTGATGAAAAAGTCAATATGATAGATATGTACAGAGGCCTTTAGTACACTGCTAGGACCAGCACATCAATCTAGATCTTCCAATCCCCTTGTCAAATGTTCTGGTATATGTGCCAGTCATCTGCACATCTACCAAGTGTTCCAGATCCCATCAGTGTTTTCCAGAGAACATAAAGAATGGCATGGTTGAGTTCTTTCTGATATCCAAAGTATCTTTCCATGAGCTATAAGCCTTCTTAAAAATATAATATGAAATAAGTATTTTCTTTTTTTTTTTTTTTTGAATTTTATTTTTTTGTGTTCCAAAATTCTTTGTTTGTGTACCACACCTAGTGCTCCATGCAATACGTACCCTCCACAATACCCACCACCAGGTTCACCCCCACCACCACCCCCAAAACCCTCAGTTTGTTTCTCAGAGTCCACAGTCCCTCATGGTTAGTCTCCCCCTCTAATTTCCCCCAACTCACTTCTCTTCTCCATTCTTAATGTATTTTCATTTAAAAATATGTCTTGGTTTTCTTCATTTACTGGGAGGCAAATTCACATACACATGCACACACACACACACACACACACACACACACACACTTGCATTAATGTAATGTAACCTGAAAATGTTAAGAGTAAAGTACAATGTGAAAATAGCAGGTTAGATAGACTATTATACTGTTTAAAAAACAATATTAATATACTTCAAAAAATGAAAAACACCAAAATGCAAAGTTTATGAATGACTTTTATTTTCCTTTTATATTCTTCTATACTTTACAACATTTCTAATTTGAATGTGTATTAGAAGTAGAATCTAGCAAATCCATCTGGAATATTTAAGAGTAGGGAGAGGGAATGGGAGGGACTTAAGTAGAGGGTGCACGTTGTACATCCCGTGAACAGAAGATGAGAGTGCTCAGAGGAGTGTTCCAGGAAAAAATATTAGGAGATAAGGTTATGGATGCATGGCATGCATGGAGACATGCCAAATATTACGGGGCCTTCAAGACCATTGTAAGCATTTTGTCATTTTTTACTTTGAGATAGGAAGTTATTGGAATTTGACCTGGTATGACTGAGAAGATTGCTCTGGCTAAGAGATTTTAAAGAGGCCAAGGTAGAAGCTAGGACAAAAGTTAGGAGATTATTGCATTATTCCAAGCAGGAGATAATTGTGGCTTAGTGGTGTGGGTGGTGGGAAATGAATGGAGATTATATATATATAATATATAATAAATTATTATATATTATATATTATTATATATTCATTATATATATAATGAATATATAATCTCCATGTATATATATATATATGTATACACACACACACACACACACACACACACACATTAGTGGTAACTAGATAGGCTAATGATTTTGGATTCAAGCTGTGAGAGAAGGAGAGGAGCTGAAAATGATGACCTCAACTTTTTCAGCATGAACTTCTAGAAGTTTTGATTGATATGAAGAAGGATTGTTTTGATTGATTGATTGATTGAAGATGACTTTACAGGATAATTTTTGACTGGGGCGGGAAGATCAAGGATTAAAATTTAAACATGTAAATATTTTGAATGTCTGCTAATTATGCAGGTGGAAATGTTTTACAAACAGAAGTATAAGCCTGTACCCTGTGTGGTCTGGACTGGAGATATAAATTTTGGAAGGTGTCAGACTATTAGTGTCCCGTGAGGATCAACTGAGTTAATATATGTAAGAACTTAAGATTCCTAGAAGGACCACCATCACATATAGCTGAACAGGTTGTACACTGTAGACCTCTGAGGGGGTATCATCTAGGTAGAATATACTCTGAAGGATGTCATGGATGCTCTTGGTGGCCTTGCTGGTTCATCTTGAATGCTCATAAATGTACTTGTCATTAATACTATTGTTGATGGTGAACAGCAGACACATCTTAATTTATTATTTACTTCAGCTGGTAAGGTTTTCCAGTTTGTTCAGACCCCTTATTTATATGTTCAGAAATGTATTTGACATTGATTAGAACTAATTTTGTTCCACAGTAGGTGGAATTCCTGTATTCTGTTCTGTGCTAATAGCTATAAACAGTGATAATTGATGCTTTCTAAGTACTTGGAAGAAATGCTTGACAATATCAAATATGTAATATTAAAATGTATCAGTATGACAATATCAAGTATGGAATAGTTTTTTCAGGAAATATTTAACTTCCTTATAATTTGAATCACTTTTTTTTGTTACTGATAGTATGACTTTTCCAAAAACCATTTGGGCCCTGCTATCAGTATTCTAAGTTCCTGTCTATTAATTAGAGTAGCCTAAAGAATTGTGGAGGTGTGCTAAGAGTATAGAATTTACAAAACAGCATTAATAGAGATATTTATCAGATCTTTCCATTCAATGGGAGATATAATTCATTTTGTCTGTTAATATCTATTTTACTTTGGCATATGTATTCCATTGCTTCTAACTATCAGTAACTTATGATGACATAAGGCTATAAATGTAAATGATGATCAAAAATCTTAAGTTGTAACTCATCAGATTTCCTCTTGTTTGTGAACTTTGTGTAGATCTGGCTGTTCTGCCTGGATATGTGGAAGCAAATCCAAATTGAGTATGCTAATGGAGTAGCCAGTTGCTCCTACGCACAATTAAAGAGGTTTTTAAAAAGGCACTCCTATAGGTTTTCCCACCCCACGCTGTCCAGCTTCTACCTGCACATGAGATTTCTGCCATTATGATTTCTCCTCTAGATTGATTTGTATTTACACAAGGCTTCAGAAAAAATAGAAATTTGCTAAATAGGATCAGTACTTCAAACCTTTACACAATTCTGTGTGCCAGATAGCTGGTCCATCCATTAGCCATCTGTCTGTAATCCTATCTGAGGTGGTATGGGGGTTAGGTGGATGGGGTGGGGGGAGATACTGTGTGCTCTGGCAGTTACAGATCACCAGTGGGGAGTGGAATCCCTGGGAGGGTGGGTGGATAGACGGTTTCAGACTAAACTTGATGTATTTTACACTTCTGTTCAAAATTAATCTTGATCATATAAGTATGTATGCTACTCTAGATTTTTGGACTATAGATTGCTTGACTGAATAATGTGATGGTGCATGTAGAAAAAAACAAGTTTAATGATGTTGACATTATCTACTTTTTTCAACCCAGTGATTACCTAAAATACCTTAAACTGCTAACTCCTGACTTAATTTATTGCTAGATGAAAAATTCCACCTATATGTATATTTTCTTAAATTTAACTTTGTCTTCCCAGTTAGTGAAAATAATTGCCCATCATTTTTTGAATAGCAAATGTTTAAAATTTAAAGCTTTCATCTAGTAGTTAACTTTCAAATCATAGGCAAGGCAGGAAGATTAATTTGAGATTGGAGGAAAGGGGCAACAAAACATTTACATAACAAAAGTGTGGGGATTAACAAACACAGGACAGTGAGAGGTACCAGACAAAAATAAGCAGAGTATCAACATTTGGTTAAAAAAAGGCAATTCCACATTACAGTAATATCATTAAATAATGATACTAACATACCATTTGCTGGAATCATATTGTGACTTTACTATCATATGGGCGGTTTAAAATAATTTAAACTTGAAAAAAAAAACATGTTTTTTAGGACTGCTGGGGGGGAAAATGCAACTTGCTGGAAATATAGCCACAAAACAAGGAGTTTATACTGGGAAATGAGAGACTCCTAGACTTTCACACCATTTAATCCGGTCAGTTTGGTTACCAACTATCTGATCAGATGTTACAGTTAAAGTATTGTCTCAAAATATGACTATGAGACTTGGAATTATATGCCAAACCATAATTTCTTAGATATACTTTGTCCTCTGCAAACTTCATCATCAGAATCCCTGGGATTGCTTTTTTAAAATATGGATTCCTGTACCTCACTCACCCCGGACTATAAAATCAGCACTTTGCACAGGTTCTCAAATCTCAACACTAACTTTTGGGAACCAGTGTACCCTGCAGATCAAACCACATAATTTCAGTTTTTAAGAAAATGTGACCAACTCCATAACACCTGCACCGAATAAACTCTAACCTGTTTAGAAGATTTTCAAGACACTTTGTAAGCTTACCCTCCAGAAGCTGTCCCTATGCAAACAGCTCAAAGGACTATGAAGTATTCATTATGGCCCCAAAGAGTTGAGGGCATCCATGCCTCTGTGTCATCCCTTAGGTGACTCATTCAGCCCAGAACGTCCTTCCTCTTCTGACAAACTAGACATTTAAGCCTGATTGAAATGCCTGCCCTTCCGTGGAGCCTTTTTCAAATCCATCCTCTCCACTTTATGCATACCTATATTTTAGCCCATATTATAATTATCATAATTATTTGCCTCTTTTTCTACTTATTTCCTGATCCTTGAAAGCTCCTTGAGGTCAGGGCACTTACTTATTCATCTTTTTATCATCCACTCACGAATAGGGACTGATGTAGTATAGACTTCCTATAAGGATTCCACTTCTTTCTGAATGATAGGGTCATGAAAAAGATACTATTCTCTCACTCTTTCCCCAGTAAAAGAAATTTTAAGAGGTCAAGACTGCCAATTTTTTTAAAGGACTAAAAGGAGAATCCAGGGATATAACTGCATTGCCTTTAGCTAGAGGCAGTTTGAGGATATAATCTTTTATGGTTGCTAGTGACTTCATACTTTGTTACTCTTAAACTGTCCTGGCATATTACTTGCAGAAAGCAGTTCAGAGGTACATATTAAATCCCATCTCTGCTGTCAGGTAGTCCCACAAACAAGCAAAACTTCCAGCATGAATTTAAGACTCTTAAAAATATCAAAGTGGCTCAGGGACTCTAGTTCCTAAAAAAAAAAAAAAAAAAAAAGAATGCAGAAGCTACATTTTTAATAACTTCTGCTGGACAAGCATAAAAGATGAATTTAGTCATATTTGCTAACTACGGTGATGAATAATGCGTTGTCAAACCTGAGGTGATTGTGAATTAAAATAATGCTGATGTGCAGTAATCAGCTCTTACTTTAAAAGATTAAAATGGTTGCTAAAGTGAACAGAAATATTTGTTTAAAATTGTGTTTTATTTTATATTTCCCCTCTTTGAGTGAGAGTGACAGGAGGTAGGAATATTAATTTAAATAACTATGCTATCACTAAGCTGAATGGAAATGTCAGATTCTTATTTTTAAGTGGCATATTTCCTCATATAGTTTTAAAAGAATCATTGCAATAAATAATGGAAGAGAATCATGTAGCCAATTGAGACTTGGAAATAGGCAAATGTGGACAACACTGACCAAGTTTCAGTACCACAAAACATTTTTTCCATTTACATAGGCTAGTATCTATCTCTTCTTTCTGTTGTCCTCATTTTAAAAACATACTACGAGAGAAGTGGTTTATAAAATTAATTCACAGTAAAATAGTGTGAATATATGGTCTTTTTTCCTCTTGAAATCAGCTGTCCTGAGACACTGCACCCCTGAGAATAGAAGAGAGAAAGTTCTCAGTAAGATATTGGGCCATCGTTAAAGCTTTTTTCTTTCTGTAGAGGACACACAAGGGATCTTTCATGGGCCATACTTACCCTCTCCACTGAAATGCTCTGGGCTGATCTCACATAGATAAATCACTGTATAAGGAATGGAGTGGATTTCTAAGCCACCAGGCATTACATAGGAAATTGTCCAACTCAACCCAGCCGCATCCAGCTCTTCTTGCCGGAGTAAGAGGACTGTTAAAAATTTAGCTTTGTTGGCATCTTTCCTCAAACCCCATAGAAGGTGAACATTAGAGAGTGATAAAAATCCTTTTCCCTTAAAATAATGTTGAATTAATTTTAAACTCTATTAGAGAAGTCACCATGTCTGTTTTGATACTTAACATAGTTCCTAACACACAGATGCAGAAGTAACTGAAAAAAGTACTTTTGGATAAATAGATGGAAAGACGGTAGGGAAGAGAGTCTAGTTTTTTTGTTTTGTTTTCGTTTTTTTTCCTAGTCTCAATAGGTAATTAATAAAGAAACCCCTTATCGAACTCCTCATTTTTTGACACTTGGTTCCTCAGAAATGTTGGAAATAAAAATCTAAAAACATATTTTAAAGTGCATTAAACTAACCCAGTTGTCTACAGGAATCAAATTAAGGTAGCAGACATGAAAGTATGGCAAATATGTTAATTCAGGAATATCTCCAGTCAGATTTGGTCCGATATTTTGATGCTTACTAAATTGCAACAACTCAGTGAAAATAGTGTTTTCCCAAGGGCCATATATGTCAGAGTTTTGAAAACTAAAGCTGAACTAAATGTACTGGCAGGTTCCATAGAGTCAAAGACAGTCAAATGAAGGGCAGGCCAGAATGAGCAACCATTTGTGGAAGCACATTGAGGTCATCGTTCCTCCCGCATATGTGTGGTAATAGAATTCTGAAAGGTGTGCACCAAGTGCTCCTCCTCCTCTTGGTTTCCAAAAGGGTTGAAGGGAATATAAGACTGAGTAAAATCCCAGAAGAGAGGCAGTTGTTAGCTTTCTTTTATAGCAGTAATAGATATTTTTGTTTAAATCTGAATAAAAAAATGGAAACCTCCAAACAAAATTTCCTATCAACATGTGCATAGTGAAGGTTAAATTATTTAAACTTTGTGTGTGTGGGAGTAGATTATTTGTTTCCAACTGGGTGGGTCTTGCCATGATACTTTGTCAAGAACCATAACCCAAATTTCTAGTAATATTCCTTTTTATATTGGATCTAGGCAAAGGTCTTTGGGTGGTAAATCAAAGCTGCAAGAATAAGAAGGTAGAAAATATGTAATCTAATAAAAATGGAACACTGAGTATATTAAAATGTCCAATGTTACTTAGCTTCCCTCATAGCTTCCCCCGTAGCTACCGAGAGTGCTCTGGTCACAGTAAATACAGCTGAATATTTCACTGGCCACTAACACAATTAAAGAAGTCATAGATTAAATAATAGATCGTCTTCTGCTTCAGGTATCTTTAATTAACAGAACACTTAATAGGTCGATTTAAAGGATTTTTAACACATCTAAAGAAATATATTAACCTTAGCTACTTTCTCATAAAAAGTTTGTATTCAGAGTTTTCACTGCTTCCCATTTTTTTCTCACAGCCCTTTCTAATTTCCGCTGGTATAAATCAAATTAGATTTATTAGCATCATACAAAAGAGCTCCAGTAGGTTTTTAATAACAATTATCATTATCACTGATTAAAGTTATATTGTTCAGGCCAGATGGAGTCCTTTTCCTGTCAGCTACAATGAGCTTGCATTATGTGGTTATAATGTGTTTTGATCTAAATAAACAGATGGCAGAATGACAGGATATTATACGCTGGTGATGTCAGCAACAGGGCTTCACAAACAGAATTCCTTTAAATAAACTCTGTTGCGGCAAGGATCCTGATACTTTTAAGAAGGTGACTGGAATTGAACCTATCTGTTACATTAACTTGGAAATGGTACTGTTCATTGCAGAAGGGTAGACCATTTGGATGGTCTGAAGTTCAGCCTGAGAAAGTGTCTGCTGAATCTGCTCCTTAAATATGAAAGCATTTAGCATAACAAGTTCACTCAGGCAGTCTCTTAAGGAGAGAGAGAAAGAAACAAAACAAAAACTGCTCAAGTTGTAAGATCCTTCAAGCTGAAGAGCTGAAACCTGAGTCAAGGAAAGAGGGAAACATTTGATATAAAGCTCTTTCATAATTTTTATAATGTAGTTTATTACATCAGAATACACATCTTGTATAATTGTATATACCCACTCACAATGAATATTAGAAAATTATCAGAGAAGGTTTAATAAGAATTACCTTATAGGAATGCTTTAGTCTTTAATAGATTTTCATGTGTACTTTTTATTCTAAAAATAAGCACTTCTAAACCCTTATACCCACAATTAGAGTGAACCTTCTATGAAATTCAGAAGCAACCTTCAAAGAAAGTCATTATACATGACTTCTCCTAACTAATATTCTTTTGCTGAGTCCTTAGGAGAATTTCTTTGTGGGACAACTGTATTGGCTCAGACAAATACGTAGAGTAGCAAACTCCTTAAGAGGAATATAGAGCTACAGGAGATAAAGGCTTGTATTTGAAAATGAAGGGAATACAAAAAAAAATTTAAAAGAGGGTATCAAATAATTGAAATTAAACTTTCTAAAAAGTTTATGTTTTAAATGCTTGAAATTTTTTTTAAAGATTTGTTTGAGAGAGAGAGAGAGCACAAGCACGGGTGGGGGGTGGGCAGAGAAAGACAGAATCTCAAGCAGACTCTCCGCTGGTTGCAGAGGCTGATCCTGGGCTCTGTGTGGGGCTCCAGGGCTCGATCTCATAACCCTGGGTTTATGACCTGAGTCAAATCAAGAGTTGGATGCTTAACAGCCTAGGCCACCCAGGTGCTTCTAAATGCTCGAAACTTCTTATAAAATGATGAGAGGATTTTGAGTATCAGGAGATTGTGTTTCAGCTTCTTATGCATTTGACATTCAAGTTTTGCTACTCAAGTGGGCATTTTATGAGCTATGTTTCAACTATAGTGTAACATAAAAATCCCCATAAAAAAGCAAGAATATTTTCATTGAAGAGTTACCCCTAGTCAAAGAGTGAAAGATTATAATGGACATATGCTTTTTCTTTTCCTACAGGTGGACGTTGTCATAAGTCCTGTACTGGCCGATGCTGGGGACCCACAGAAAATCATTGCCAGACCTGTAAGTGTTCAACACCGAGAAGGCATAGAGGCTTGAGACGGTGAAGGAATTTTAATAATCAATGCTTTTCACACTTCTGGGTCATCAGAAATATGAAAATGAGCTTTTACTTCTTTGTGGTGGATTTGCTTCTATTCAAGTAAAGTGCCTAATTTCATAGCTTTCAAATGAAACATAATGTATAATTATTTCTTATATTTCTTTCTGGTTTCCAGGTTAATGCTATCAACAAAACAGATGTGCTGATTTTTTCAAACTTTTTTTTACTAATATATAATGTATTATTTGCCCCAGGAGTACAGGTCTGTGAATCATCAGGCTTACACATTTCACAGCACTCATCATAGCACATACCCTCCCTGGTGTTCATAACCCAGCCACCCTATCCCTACCCTCCCACCCCCCAGCAGCCCTCAGTTTGTTTCATGAATGTAAGAGTCTCTTATGGTTTGTCTCCCTCTGGATCCCATTTTGTTTCATTGTTTCCCTCCCTACCCTACATGACCCCCCACCCTGCCTCTCAAATTCCTCATATCAGAGATACCATATGATAATTATCTTTCTCTGACGGACTTATTTTGCTTAGCATAATACCCTCTAGTTCCATCCATGTCATTGCAAATGGCAAGATTTCGGGGGTTTTGATGTCAACATAGTAATCCATTGTATGTATATACCACCTCTTCTTTATCCATTCATCTGTTGATGGACATCTAGGTTCTTTTCATAGTTTGGCTATTGTGGACATTGCTGCTATAAACATTGGGGTGCATGTACCCCTTTGGATCACTACATTTGTATCTTTAGGGTAAATACCCAGTAGTGCAATTGCTGGGTTGTGGGGAATCTCTATATTAAACTTTTTGAGAAACATCCATACTGTTTTCCAGAGTGGCTACACCAGCTTGCATTTCCACCAACAGTGTAGGAGGGTTCCCCTTTTTCTGTATCCTCACCAACATCTGTTGTTTCCTGACTTGTTAATTTTAGCCATTATGACTGGTGTGAGGTGGTATCTCACTGTAGTTTTGATTTGTCTTTCTCTGATGCCAACTGATGTGGAGCACTTTTTCATGTGTCTGTTGGCCATTTGGATGTCTTCTCTGCAGAAATGTCTGTTCATACCATCTGCCCATTTCTTGATTGGATTATTTGTTCTTTTGGTGTTGAGTTTGATAAGTTCTTTATAGAATGTGGATACTAGCCCTTTATCTGATATGCCATTTGAGAATATCTTCTCCCATTCTGTCAGTTGTTTTTCGGTTATGTTGACTGTTTCTTTTGGTATGCAAAAGTTTTGATCTTGATGAAGTCCCAATAGTTCATTTTTGCCCTTGCTTCCCTTACCTTTGACAATGTTTCTGGGAAGAAGTTGCTGTGGCTGAGGTCAAAGAGGTTGCTGCCTCTGTTCTCCTCAAGGATTTTGATGGATTCCTTTCTCATATTGAGGTCTTTCATCCATTTTGAGTCTGATTTTTTTGTGTGTGGTGTAAGGAAATGGTCCACTTTCATTCTTCTGCATATGGCTGTCCAATTTTCCCAACATGATTTGTTGAAGAGACTGTCTTTTTTCCGTAGGACATTCTTTCCTGCTTTGTTGAAGATTAGTTGACCGTGGACTTGAGGGTCCATTTCTGGGCTCTCTATTCTGTTCCATTGATCTATGTGTCTGTTTTTTTGTGCCAGTACCATACTGTCTTGGTGATTACAGCTTTGTAATAGAGCTTGAAGTCTGGAATTATAATGCCACCAACTTTGGTTTTCTTTTTCAACATTCGTCTGGCTATCGGGGGTCTTTTCTGGTTCCATGTAAATTTTATGATTATTTGTTCCATTTCTTTGAACAAAATTGATGGTATTTTGATAGGGATTGCATTAAATATATAGATTGCTTTAGGTAGCATAGACACTTTCATAATATTTGTTCTTCCAATCCATGAGCATGGAATGTTTTTCCATTTCTGTGTGTCTTCCTCAATTTCTTTCATGAGTACTTTATAGTTTTCTGAGTACAGATTCTTTGGCTCTTTGGTTAGGTTTATTCCTATGTATCTTATGGTTTTGGGTGGATTGTAAATGGGATCGACTCCTTAATTTCTCATTCTTCTGTCTTGCTGTTGGTGTATAGAAATGCAACTGATTTCCGTGCATTTATTTTATATCCTCACATCTTACTGAATTCCTGTATGAGAGCTAGCAGTTTTGAAGTGGAGTCTTTTGGGTTTTCCACATAAAGTATCATATCACCTGCAAAGAGTGGGAGTCTGACTTCTTCTTTGCTGATTCGGATGCCTTTTATTTCTTTTTTGTTGTCTGATTGCTGAGGCTAGGACTTCTAGTACTTTATTGAATAGCAGTGGTGATAGTGGACATCTTTGCCATGTTACTGACCTTAGGGGAAAAGCTCTCAGTTTTTCCCCATTGAGAATGAAATTTGCTGTGGGTTTTTCATAGATGGCTTTGATGATATTGAGATATGTACCCTCTATCTCAACACTTTGAAGAGTTTTGATCAAGAAAGGATGCTGTACTTTGTCAAATGCTTTTTCAGCATCTATTGAGAGTATCATATGGTTCTTGCTCTTTTATTAACGTATTGTATCCACTGATTGATTTGTGTATGTTGAACCAACCTTGCAGCCCAGGAATAAATCCCACTTCATCGTGGTGAATAATCCTTTTTTTTTTTTTTTTAAGATTTTATTTATTTGACAGAGAGAGAGAGATCACAAGTAGGCGGAGAGGCAGGCAGAGAGAGAGAGAGGAGGAAGCAGGCTCCCCACTGAGCAGAGAGCCTGATACGGGGCTCGATCCCAGGACCCTAGGATCATGACCTGAGCTGAAGGCAGAGGCTTTAACCCACTGAGCCAACCAGGTGCCCCGTGAATAATCCTTTTAAGGTACTGTTGGATCCTATTGGCTAGTATTTGGTGAGAATTTTTGCATCCATGTTCATCAAGGATATTTGTCTATAATTCTCCTTTTTGATGGGGTCTTTGTCTGGTTTTGGGATCAAGGTAATGCTGGCCTCATAAAATGAGTTTGGGAGTTTTCCTTCCATTTCTATTTTTTGGAACAGTTTCAGGAGAATTGGAATTAATTCTTCTTTAAATGTTTGGTAGAATTCCCCTGGGAAGCCGTCTGGCCCTGGGCTCTTGTTTGTTGGGAGATTTTTGATGACTGCTTCAATCTCCTTACTGGTAATGGGTCTGTTCAGATTTTCTACTTCTTCCTGGTTCAGTTGTGGTAGTTTATATGTCTCTAGGAATGCATCCCTTTCTTCCAGATTGTCAAATTCGCTGGTGTATAGTTGCTCATAATATGTTCTTATAATTGTTTGTATTTCTTTGGTGTTGGTTGTGATCTCTCTTCTTTCATTTTCTTACATTTATGATTTTATTAACTTGGGTCCTTTCTCTTTTCTTTTTGATAAGTCTGGCCAGGGTTTTATCAATCTTATTAATTCTTTCAAAGAAACAACTCCTAGTTTCATTGATCTGTTCTACTGTTCTTTTGGTTTCTGTTTCATTGATTTCTGTTCTGATCTTTATTATTTCTCTTCTCCTGCTAGGTTTAGGCTTTCTTTGCTATTCTTTCTCCAGCTTGTTTAGGTGTAGGGTTAGGTTGTGTACTTGAGACCTTTCTTGTTTCTTGAGAAAGGCTTGTATTGCTATATATTTTCCTCTCGGGACCACCTTTGCTGTGTCCCACAGATTTTGAACAGTTGCGTTTTCATTCTCATTTGTTTCCAGGAATTTTTAATTCTTCTTTAATTTCCTGGTTGACCCACTCATTCTTTAGTATGATGCTCTCTAGCCTCCATGTATTTGAGTTCTTTCTGACTTTCCTCTTGTGATTGAATTCTAGTTTCAAAGCATTGCGGTCTGAAAATATGCGGGGAATGATCCCAAACTTTTGGTACTGGTTGAGACCTGATTTGTGACCCAGGATGTGATCTATTCTAGAGAATGTTCCATTTGCACTAGAGAAGAATGTTTATTCTGTTGTTGTGCGATGGAATGTTCTAAATATATCTGTGATGTCCATCTGGTCCAGTATGTCATTTAATGCCTTCATTTCTTTGTTGATCTTTTACTTAGATGATCTGTCCATTTCAGTGAGGGGAATGTTAAAGTCCCCTACTATTATTGTATTATTGTTGACGTTTTTCTTTGATTTTGTTAGTAATTGGTTTATATGATTGGCTGCTCCCATGTTAAGGGCATAGGTATTTAAAATTGTTAGATCTTCTCGATGGACAGACCCTTTGAGTATGATATAGTGTCCTTCCTCATCTCTTATTATAGTTTTTGGCTTAAAATCTAATTTATCTGGTATAAAGATTCCCACCCCACCTTTCTTTTGATGCCTATTAGCATGTTAAATTGTTTTCCACCCCCTTACTTTAAATATGGAGGTGTCTTTGGTTCTAAAGTGAGTTTCTTGTAAATAGCATATCAATGGGTCTTGTTTTTTTTTTTGTTTTGTTTTATCCATTCTGACACCTGGTGTCTTTTGATTGGAGCATTTAGCCCATTTACATTCAGGGTAACTATTGAAAGATATGAATTTAGTGCCATTGTATTGCCTGTAAGGTGACTGTTACTGTATATTGTCTCTGTTCCTTTCTGGTCTGTTACTTTTAGGTTCTCTCTTTGCCCAGAGGACCCCTTTCAATATTTCCTGTAGGGCTGGTTTGGTGTTTGCAAATTCTTTTAGTTTTTGGTTGTCCTGGAAGCTTTTTAACTATCCTTTATTTTCAATGACAGCCTAGGTGGATATAGTACTCTGGGCTGCATATTTTTCTCATATAGTGTTCTGAATATATCATGCCAGTACTTTCTGGCCTGCCAGGTCTCTGTGAATAGGTCTGCAGCCAATCTAATATTTCTAATGTTGCATGTTACAAACCTCTTGTCCTGAGCTGCTTTACGTATTTTCTCTTTGTCACTGAGACTTGTAAGTTTTATTATTAGATGACAGGATGTAAACCTTTTTTTTTTTTTTTTTTTTTTTTTTTAATTTTGAGGGGAGGTTCTCTGTGCCTCCTGGATTTTGATGCTTGTTCCCTTCTCCAAACTAGGGAAATTCTCTGCTATGATTTGCTCCAATAAACCTTCTGCCCCTCTCTCTTTCTTCTTCTGGGATCCCAATTATTCTAACATTGTTTCATCTTATGGTATCACTTATCTCTCAAATTCTCCCCTTGTGGTCCTGTAGTTGTTTGTCTCTCTTTTGCTCAGCTTCTTTACTCTCCATCATTTGGTCTTCCTTATCACTAATTCTCTCTTCTGCCTCATTTATCCTGGCAGTAAGAGCCTCCATTTTTTTTTCCAAAGATTTTATTTATTTATTTGACAGAGAGAGCTCACAAGTAGACAGAGAGGCAGGTGGGGGTGGGGGGCAGCCTCCTCGCTGAGCAGAGAGCCCAATGTGGGGCTTGATCCCAGGACCCTGGGATCATGACCTGAGCTGAAAGCAGAGGCTTTAACCCACTGAGCCACCCAGGTGCCCCAAGAGCCTCCATTTTTTATTGTACCTCATCAATAGTCTTTTTTATTTCAACTTGGTTAGGTTTTAGTTCTTTTATTTCTGCAGAAAGGGATTTTATTACACCAGAAATGGATTTTCTAGTATCTTCCAGGCTTTTTTAAAGCCCAGCTTGCACCTTGATAATCGTCATTCTGAACTCTAGTTCTCACATATTACTAATATCCATATTGATTAGGTCCCTAGCTGTCAGTACTACCTCTTTATTTTTCCCCCTGTGGTGATTTTTTTTTCTTATCATTTTATCCCGATAAGAATAGATGAATGAACAGAAGGGTAGAAACAAGCCCAGAAAAATATACACTAACCAAAGCAGAAGAAACCTGAAACCGGGGAGAGAAGAAAAGGAAAAAAAAAAAAAAAAGAAAAAAAAGAAAAAAAAATATATGTATATATTAGACTGGTGAATAGAACAAAACCACATACTTGATATTGGGTGTATTCTGGTCTCTGAGAAGAAACTACCTCGCAAAATTTTAAAGAGGGGTGCCTGGGTGGCTCAGTGGGTTAAGCCGCTGCCTTTGGCTCGGGTCATGATCTCAGAGTCCTGGGATCGAGCCCCGCGTCGGGCTCTCTGCTCAGCAGGGAGACTGCTTCCTCCTCTCTCTCTGCCTGCCTCTCTGCCTGCTTGTGATCTCTCTGTCAAATAAATAAATAAAAAATCTAAAAAAAAAAATTTTTAAAGAAAGGAAACTTATACAAAAATAAGGGTAAACATGACGAAAAGATGGAATATGACTGTGAAGATGAAAATTTAAAAGGATTCTGAAAAAGGAATTGATCAGAAGTTGGTTGAAAAAAGTGGAAAAAATGTGATCAGGCTGGAGACTAGAATAAAGCCATGTGCTAGATTTAGGGTATATTTTGATCTATTAGTAGAAACTCTATACCAAAATTTTAAAGGAAAAAAAAAAACCTATATGTATACAAAAATAAGGTTAAATACAATGAAGGGATAAAATATGATTATAACAATGAAAATTTAAAAAGATTTTTAAAAAGGTATCGATAAGATAGTTTAAAATGTTACAATTTAACATTAAAATTAAATTTAAAAAATTAAAAAATAGAATATATATATATATATATATATATTTTTTTTTTTTTTAATTTAACTTTGAAGGTCTAAAGAATCATGGAAAAAAAGACATAAAGTCTATGCATTGCTTTCCCCTAGCTCTGAATTTCCACAGTTCTTATTGATCAGTGAACTTGGTCTTGGCTGGATGTTCTTGCTAATCTTCTGGGAGAGGGGCCTGTTGCAGTGATTCTCAAATGTCTTTGCCTGAGGTGGAATTGCACCACCCTTGCCAGGGGCCAGGCTAAGTAATCTGCTCGGGTTTAGTCTTGGGAGCTTTTGTTCCCTGAATGCTTTCCCCACAGCTTTGGAGGAGGACAATGAAGATGGCAGCCTCGCAATCTCCAGCCCTGTAGGACCGGAGAGCTCAGTGTCCCACTCCTTAATGTGCCCTTAGAGTAAAACAGTCAGTCGCTCCCCTCTCCCTGGTCTCTGGCCACACTCGGTGTTCACTGGGCCAGTGACCGAGTGTTTCTATCTCTGGCACATGGCCCCGTTTGTAATCTCCAAACCCAGCAGATTCCTGTAGTGTGCTTCCACACCACTCCTTCCAGAGGAGGAAGGAGGGGGATCTCTCCGGATCTGCCACTTGTGGGATCTCTGCCTTGGATCACAGTTTAAGGTAATCCCGAGCTGAGCGCTTCCTTCTCTGCTCCATCTCTGCAGCTGGCTCCCCCATTCCATTACTTGGGAGCTCTGCCACACTCAGACACCCCTGGTCTTTTTGTGATCCTGAGACCACACTGTCTCCATCCCTTGCTTAGTCTCTAGAGCAACGTCCCTCAGTGGAGCAGACTTCTAAAAGTTCTGATTTTGTGTTCTGCTGCTTTCTCACTTGCTGAGAGCTGCCCCCTCCTCCCGCAATCTATCTTCCTGTCACTTCGGATTCATTTCTCCGCACATTCTATCTTCTGGAAAGTGGTCGCTTTTCTGTTCCTAGAATTGCTTCTTTTCTCTTCTATCTCCTTTTGAGTTTGTAGGTGTTCAGAATGGTTTGATAACTATCTAGATGAACTCCTGGGACCTAATGATATTTAGGTCCCCTACTCCTCTGCCATGTTGCTCCTCCCCCTCCAGATGTGCTGATATACAGACTCTTAAATCATGCTTAATATCAGAAAAAGTAAGAAATCCAAATGTGCACAAAATGGTAACTCAATTTCAGCTTAACTGAATATCTCAGTACTTTTCCCAAGTTATAATACCATCCCTTTATTAGAAAAAGAAAAAAGAAAGGAAAAACAGAGGACTATGTCCCCACTCTATTGTAGGCACAGAGATATGGACTATATGAATTATGGATATAGATTCACTATTAAGTAACGGTATATCTTGCCCTTGCATATATTGTTTCTTGCATTAGTCATTAAAGTAAATATAAGCTATCATCACTGCTACGACATTTAAAAACAAAGTATATTGAATACAAAGACAAGTATCTATTTTTTTTTTTTTTAGCATTCTTAAAGCCATACTTAAATCAGCACTGAACTTTCACTAATCTTAAGGATAAATGGTTTCTTTAAAAAGGAAAAGCAAAATGCTCTATATAAATGGTAAAGATTTTTCTTCCTAATGCAATAACCACAGCTGGAATAATATATGGAAAATAGTGTGGTGGCAATTTGAAATGTATTCCTTTATTAGCATAGAATACAAATATTAGATATTGTGGAAAGTTATTATACTGTTGGATGAAAGTCCAGATATTTCTAATTTGTCTCAGTTCATGTTTGTTGGATTCTGTTTCAATAAAGAAATGCAAAAATAATTACTTTACTGTGAGCCACCAAAGAAACAATGTATAGGAAATAATATTCTCTCATTGGTAAATGATTTCTTTCTTTTTTAAAAAAATAATTAATGGACATTTTCATGTTCAACATTCATAAAATATAAAAGAACCTAAAGTAAAAATGTCTTCCCACTTTTGTTCTGCCTCTGTCCTTCAGCCACCCCTAGGTAACAAAATATTACTGGCTATTTTTGTGTATTCTTCCAGAGACTATTTATGTTTATGGTAGGAAATATGTGTATGTTCCAGCCCATTTTTCACTCAAATGCTAGCATGTTTTACATGCTATAATGTGCCTTGATTTTTTTTTTTAATTTCATGCATTTTTGTGCCTGAATTCTAGTGTTAATTCCTAGAACTAGTAATTACAAGGTCAAGGACATGTGTTTATGCAGTTTGATAGAAATCACTAACATGGAAATCTTGTTCTCTGTAAAGTTTGTGAAAGTTTTCTGTACTAGAAGCAATGTATGTGAATGCCTGTTTTCCTATTCCCTGGGTAAAACTGTGTATTATTAAACTTTCCAGTCTTTGTCAAAAAATTAGATGAAACATAGTATCTCAGTGTAGACTTAAATTAACTTATTTGACAGAAATACTGTTTCGTGGCAGCTATGTTTTGGCAAGAATTTTAAGCAGGATTGTAAAGATTAGATTAATGTGTGAAATAAATTCACTACAATATTTGTAGACAATGTTTTAACAGCAAAAAAATTGCACACAATGCTGAAATAACATTGATGTGGTCATTTGCATAAAGTCAAGATTTCTAAAATATAAAAGAATGATTGTAATACTCTTTGATGAAGTGGCAAGTAACCATGGAAATTGTTAAAGTGTGCAGAGGTCCTCAGGTCCTTTCATGGCAAAAACAACAACAACAACAACAACAACAACAAAAAACCAACCTTGAGTTGTCAAATTTAAAAATGAATTTTTGCTCACTCACTTCCTTTTTTCACAAATGGATCAATGACACTTCCCAGGGTGGCTGTTTGTTGTGGCTGAGACCCTCTGGTGCATCCACCCACCCACCCCTGGTCTTCTGGAGGGGGAGGGTACTCTCAGGCCAGCCAGCATCACCTTACATTTTTGAGGCCCACAGGTTAGATCTGGGGAATGTATAAACCTACCTGGGCTTTCTGTTGCCAGCTTACATTTAAGATATGCTAGTTTGGACTCCTTTCTTCTGTTGTGTAGGGTGACATAAGATGCCTACTACTGTGTTGTTCTTCCAGTTCAGTGTCCCAAACTCATTTGCCTTTGTCTCAACACCTTTCAGAGTTCTCCTTAGCATTATTGCCTTTGCATTAGTTCCATGGCATGGCTGTTTTTAATAAGGAAATGCAAGTAAAAGCAGGTTTATGCCATTATTTCTGGATCAGAAGTCCCATGTAATACTTTTAATAATACTATATTAGTGAATGAAATCAAATAAAATTATCTTAATTAATTTAATATTTGTTGCAATTTATATGTATTTTTGTAGACTAGAAAAATATAGTACAAAACTGTTCTTTCTTCGTAGTAGTAGTAATAGTAACATTTTAGCGCTGAATGATCATTCTTTAACTGATAGGGAGCCAAAGTTTTGGAAATCACTCTATTAAAAGATAGACTGAGAAAACACCACGCATGGGTGTTCTCCAACTTTGAAAATTAAATATGCTTTCAATTCGTATAGCATGCAAAATTCTGAAACTTTTAATTATTTTTTTAAGAGATTTGGTTATGTTAGTAAAAAAATATACAGATGTTAGTAAAAAAAAAAAAAATTTCACCAGCATCTTTTATTCTTAAAGTAGACAACTTTTGGGATAATTGCCAAGCAAACACTGGTCTTCCTCTGAGAACTACCCCCTTCTAGAGGGGTGAGCCATTGAACCCATGTTTGTTTTGTGTAATGCTCTAACCTTAGTCACAGAGCAGTGTTTCTCAACCAGAGGTGACTTTGCCCCCAGGGGACATTTGATAATGTCTGAATATTTTTCGTGTTACAACACTGAGTCAGAGTTTTTTTTTGTTTGTTTGTTTGTTTGTTTTTTTTAAGATTTTATTTATTTATTTGACAGACGGAGATCACAAGTAGGCAGAGAGGTAGGCAGAGAGGCAGGCAGAGAGAGAGGAAGGGAAGCAGGCTCCCCGCTGAGCAGACAGCCCAATGCGGGGCTCTATCCCAGGATCCTGGGATCAAGACCTGAGCCAAAGGCAGAGGCTTTAACCCACTGAGCCACTCAGGCACCCCATACACTTGAGTCAGAGTTTGTGGAGCTTCTATTGGCATCTGATAGACCAGGGATGCTGCCAGACATCCTGCAGTGCACAAGAGAAACTCATTCCACCCCCACCCAAACAAGGAATAATTATTCAGCATGAAATTTTTTAAACTACTGAAGATTGAAAATGAGAAATCTTGTAATAACAGTAAATATCGCCCAACACTGGGCCAATGAGATCCTCTTCCCAGAGAATGTGGACTTGGGATCCAGAAATTCTGAGTATACTACCTTAGAAATTTTAACTTGAGGAGATATAAAACCGAGTGGAGGTTTCCATTTTGAACCTGGTAAATAAATCAGTCATAAAAAGGCAAACAAAAATCAGAGACACAGAGAGAAACAGTTCTTACCTACTGATCCTCTGGCCTTCATGAGATACAACTGCACTTCTAATCTTGGGTGCCTTAAGAAACACAAGGTTCTTCTAGTGAATTTAAATGAGTTTTTTACTTGCCACCAAGTGGGGGTGGGAGGCAGTCTTGACTAAGAAAAATCATCAGGTCTCATCAAAAGATCAGCATGAAGTCATTTAACTCACCTAATTTTTCAGCATAGAAATTATGCTTATTATGATGACATAAGACTGGCTTAATGGCCACTGTGCCTACTCCACAGAGTATCAAAATTAAATTCAACAAGTACTTATAGGTATCTGATATGTGCAGAAATAAACTTTAGAATAGTATTTATTTGCAAGAATCTTTATAATTTATAAAAAGCTTTCCTTTTAAAATTCACTTTCACTATATTCCTGTGAATTAAAGAAGACAGTTGTCATTTACCTCATTTCACAACTAGGGAAACATACACTGAGGAAATGATAAGGGACTTGTTAAATTTACACAGCTAATACCGGGGATTTCAGCCTAAGTGTCCTGAAAATAAAACCGTTTCCTGTATACCGTATTATACAGCACAGCTTACTGGACAAGGACATTGGATTTGAAATCAGCCAGATGATACAAATCCCAGTTCTTTCCATTTTCTGTCATGGGGAACTGACTTAATCTTTCTAAATCTCAGTTATCAAATAAAAAAATGGAGATAATTACACTTACCTCAGAGGGTTGTTGTTTTGGAATCAAATTCAATGTAGTGATATTCTTTAGTAGTGATATTCCTTAAATATCTTTTGGCATACACTAAAGACCTTATAATAGCTAATATTTTAATAAATTAAAGGAGATACCATTGGAAAACACAATCCATCTTAAATATGAATGAATAGATGTGCAAGTGAAATTCCTGTAGGCTAGTTCCACCTTGCGAAGACTACTGATACCCACAGCTGAGAAATAAAAAGACAAAAACCCTGGGAGTAAAGTGGAGGCTACTTGCCCTTGTCATTTGCTCCTATTATCTCTCTCCCTGTTTGAGTTACTTGAAAAGTAAATTACTTATCCATATTTAAAGTGCCCACCTTCCTGAACCAAAAAGGTATTTTGGAACTACTCAAAGACATACATAAATTTTAAGAACTGAATTTTAGAAATATGGTCTTTTTTTTTTTTTTTTTTAGAATTAGACTTTGTGAGAGATTCTATAGAGAGTCTAAATTCTGAATTTGATCATACGTGATCAAAACTTTTTTAAAATGTAAAATTTTTCAGACTTCCTTTAGATTTCTCATAGCCTGTTAGTTAAAAAATATTACTTAACCTTAGGCCCACTTGAGAGACACTTTTCTCTGAACCCTAACTGAACTTATTAAAAATCAGAAAATCTACTGAGCAAGTTTTTGTTTGTTTTTTGTTTTGAAGATTTTATTCATTTATTTGAGAGACAGAGAGCAAGCAGAGGGAAGGAGAATAGGGAGAAGCAAGGTTCCCACTGAGCGCGGAGCCCATTGTGGAGCTCTATCTCAGAACCCTGAGATCATAACTGGAACCAAAGGCAGACACTTAACGGAATGAGCCACCCAGGTGCCCCAAGGCTATACAAGTTTTTGAAATATTCTGTTTTTATTGATTGGCCATACAAACGTACGTCTTAGTATCTAAATGTGGTCTTACATTGTTTAGAAATGATTTCTTTTCTGATGACTGAAATAAATTCACTTCAGTGAGGGCTTCTCTGGAGATACTCAGCTTCATGATTTGCCAAGTATTTCCCTGTCATCTGTGGATAATTATTTTTGAGACTTACTGTACATTAGGGAAAGAAGGTCAAAGTATTTTAAAACCTCGCAAGTCAACTCAGGAAACAGAAGTTAAGAATACATTTCACTCACCACAGCGTATCAATGCTGACATTTTCCCACAGGTGTCTCTTCCTAACAGCAAATGTGCCAGGAATTATTCTCTGTGTCACTAAATGGCAAGAAGTCTTGGTAGAGACAAAAGATTCAGGCTCTGAGAGAACAAGTCGCCAATAATGAATGCCTTGTTAAGGTGAAATGAAGCAGAGTGGTAATCACAGTGAAAACATCTCTGAATAGAGAAATGGCAAAACAAAAATGCTGAGTACAACAATGGTAAGCTTGAGGGGAGGTCTGCTGGAAGCAAGAGTTTTAAAAAGAAGAAATGAAGAAGAAGTTTTTGTTTTTGTTTTTAATAGATCTAGCAAAATGGAGAGTGTGAATAAATTGACAGCTTGCTATGGACAATAGCTCCCTATGCATACCTGTAGATATTGCGATAGAATTATGCACATTTTAAGAAAAATTTAGTAACACTTTGCAATTAACTTTGTATACTGGGTTCGGTGCCACCACGAACTTTGGTTACATGTTGAATAGTGTTAAGTGTGTCATTTTCCCCCTATAATATTTGATAATGTTCAGACTATCAACTCCAGAGCCAACAGCTATTTTTTTAATCTTTTTTCAAAATATAAAATATTTTTCTAAACCAATTCCTTAAAAACAAATCCTTAGACAATCTAAAGAATTTTATAAATTTTAAAAGTAAGTAAAATTTGTTTGTAGAATGTAGTCAAGTGTTCCATTTTTACTGCTGAATCTGACTTTCTAAAGTAACTGAATTCGTTCTCCTTAAATCCTTTGCCATGTTAATGTTAGAACTGACCCTGTAAACCTAATAGGAATATTTCTGACAGAGATGCTGTGAAAGAAAGAAGAAAGAAAGAAAGAATACAACTGAGTAAATTTAAAGATCTAATTAGCTCTATTCAATGATTCATGAATCAGGCAACATCTTATGTAGCAAACAGAAGGGAACTCTTGAGGTGCTTTACAAAATGGAAGGATTTTTATAGGCTGAAGAAGGGTGGGACAAGGAAATTAAGAGTGTATTGTTTCAGGCACGTTCACCTTCCTGTAGAAGAAGGCAGGGGGTCTCATCAGGCAGATTTCCTCAGTAGTTTTGACCAAGAAATTTCAGACTGATTTAAAATTCCACTCCTGAGAGAATCTGAAACTGCAGGTAGGTTAGGCATTCAGTCTTGGTGGGGCTTAGCAAGAGTGACTCTATTTTGGGCCTGTTGTTTCTTGTTAACATGGCGGAAGGTCGAAACAGAACTCAGGATGGGACCCCGAGAGCTGCATTGCGTGTGGAGCAGCGACTCCAACTTGCAAGTACGTCTCAGCTCAGTTAAATTGTGGCCGCATTGCTCCACCGCACAGCTTAAGTAAATTGATTCAGTGGATTAATGTAGTCTATGTCAGGGGAGACAAACTTATCTGCTGTGTGAAGTCTGAAGCTTAGACGAGTATTACTTAGCAAGCTTACTGGTAAGAATGACAACTCTCTCTATGCGTAGGAACTGCAGCCTAAGGTCTGAGCTCTAGAAGTTTAGGTGTGAGAGAGACTAAGCTTTAAGAAATAAATAATAATGATTAAAGGAACAAAGTTATCTCTGTCCCTGCAAGATCTATGAAGCACGCTTATCTCATTTAAAATAGATACTGCTTGTCCTTTTTTATCTTTCCACACAGTATCAGGCCAGCTGTCTCCTGCCTCCCATTATCAGGCAAGGTGTTGTTCATTTTACACATTCCTTTACCCTTCTAGACCCAATGCCGTCTCAGTTAGGCACTGCATTTTGAGGAAGGAGGGAGGAAAAATCTGTATCGAAATATTATAGCTTGATTCTCCCAACCTTTGTACATTTTGTATTAAAGGAGTTATGCCTTAAACTGCTGATTATGTAACTAAAAGTTGCTAGGCTGATTCCCACCCATATACTCTTTAGTCTTCTCAGTTCCTTTACAGGTGACATTCCTGGCTTAGAAACAAATTGAAAAAGGTAAGTGCATTTGACAATAGGCAAAAAAAATAAATAAATAAATAAAAATAAATCTCCTAAACCAAAATATCACACCACAAAAATTAACGAGGAATATATGTTTCAACTACTGGAGTGAACAAATATACTTCTGTTCATGGAAATGTCCATTAAATCAATTAATGCCAAGGCATTATTTTAATGAAATGAAAACTTCTGCTGGAATTCACCCCTTCTATAGTATTATCCCTAGTAGCATAATCCTTTATATTACATTTAAAATAGAATGTCATTGAAATTAACAGAAGCTGTGTATTTGTTCTGTTGTAAACAACTATAAATGGAGGGTACTTCTGTATTGGTGAAGTAAAAACTTACTCCAAACAACACTTTATGTTATTTAATGTTTCTATACAGACATTACTACAGAATATACTATACTAAATTATTACAGAATATACTAGAAAATATTAAAATTTTTTTGCATTTTCCTCAGTAATTTGTCATATTATGCATCAAGAAAATTACTTTCAGTAGTTGCAATATACAAAAACTTTCAGTTTAATAATAGAAAAATAAATAACTTGGCCTAGCTTATGGATTCTATTTACTTTTAGTGCAAACTTTAGAAATATATATATGCAGATATATACATTTTAGATAACAGTATATAGCTTTTTATTCTAAAATATGTCTGAAATTTAGAATATTAAAATCTAAGAAAATAATTATGTATTTTTGTTCCTCAAAATTTCAGCAAGACACTGTAGCAGCTGAAAACTAAATTGTACTTTTTTCCATGAAATTTCCAAAAATTTTCTGTAGTTTATAAAATCAAAATGACAAATTATGAATATAATAAACTAATTATACCCAGGTACACGCATACACACAATTTGTCTAAAGTGTAATTGTATTTACAACCTTTGTGGAACAAATGTTGTTTAAAAAGGTAATTCCAATATGGTAAATATCCAATTAGGGCAGAGAAAAAGCAAATGGGAGCTAATGGGGAAAAGAGAAAGAGCTGAGCCAGCAGGCTCGATCAATCAGGATAACAGCGAGCCTTTGTAAAAAGCCAACATCTTTAATTAAAACCCTTGTATTTTACTAATAACTTTGCATGTCCATAAGCCTTCTTATCGATTTCAGTTATTTCCTGTTTTCCTTTTTTGCATTTGTAGTTTTTGGAGATGTTGTAAAATTAAGGGAAACATTACAATGGATTGATTACTTGCATACATTGCTAAAATTGTGTCTATCTAAAACATTTCCAAAAATGACCCAATAATTAATTTACTTGTAGAAAAGAGAATAATCTCTCCTAATGTGGGTTTATTTTGATGTAAGGTGATAATATTTGCTGTAATGTGGTGGTGTTTTTCAAAGATTTAATAGAAAGGGAATTTTTTTTTTGTTTTAACTACAGGAGATACAGTTATTTGAAATGCTTTATATACTTGTGCCTGTTCTCTGGAAATGCTCTGGGTACAAGACAAAATAAGGAATGTTTGAAAAGCTCAAAAAGAATACTGAACTGGGGGCATCAGGAGAGCAGAGATAGGGTCCTGAACAAACTCAATTTCAAGAATGTCAGTTTTCTCAAGTTCTCTCACTTATACAATGAAAAGGTTGAAAAAGATGATTTCTGTTCAAGCTCCCTTGCCTGATTCAGATGTTTGTGTGCATGTGTTCCTGTCTGGGCAGTGATTAGCCATAGATATAGATGATGCAGACATAGATAGACATAGGCACAGATAGTTTGGGGAAGCTCTTCTGTGTTGGTCTCAGCCTGTGGACAATGATGCTCTTGGCTAGGAATGCTCTTGGATACCCTTTTGATCCCGTGAGGCCCCAAAACTTTCCCCCAACCTGAGCCAGTGTGGTGGCTGGACCTTCCCTTGAAGTTCTTTTTATGATTGCAAAGTGCACCACAGCAACAACTCTCAGGGAACTTTGAAAATACAAGGTTTACTACTCACAAGTCCTGCAGGGCACATGGTGTGTACTAGGGCCATGAAGTAAGTTCATGAGTATAGAAGATAGAAAGCACAGAGCTGGGGCTCTGCTTTTACTGGGGCCAAGGATTAGGGTGCCTACGGTTTCACAGGTTTATTTTTCATTTGTGAATTTCGAGCATAGGAGTGGGAATTAGAGTGTGGGAAGGGGGAAAGCTGGGTCATTAGAGTGGTCAATTATCCAGTTCACCCAGGGATTTCTAAAAGGGGAACTCCGTGGTTAGGGGTAGCCTGTCTTATCTAGGTGTTTTACTAGTAACTGTGTCATACAGCTGCCATATATTTATTTTAAACGGATGACTTAGAAATGAATGTGTTAGCAAATAAAAAGTTAATGTCAGGCACTCACATTACAACCAAAAAGCTTAATGTCAGACACTTACATTGCAGGAATGCAGACTGTGGAGATGGGTAATCTAATCAGAAAGATTCTAGAGTGGGAACTATACATTTGAAGGATTATTGAGAGGACACTGGAAAGAACAGTCAGAAATACCTGGAATTGTTACCACTAGAAGAATCTTGCTATTCTGGTAGTGATGACAATTTATTCTGAATGATTTATATCTTTGCAGCCAAAGAGCTGACTATCATTAGAATGACTATATTTGACTATTGAAAAGAAAATTTCAAAATTATCTATGTGTGACATCAGACTATCCATTAATAAATAGGACATTCATACTCACTAATTCAGGAATAGAAGAAAAGTGTGAGATTTCATTCTTGGAAAAGCAAATACTTACATACCACTCTCATGGTTAAGGAATTGGGCAAGTTTAAAGAAAAAGAGCCTCCTTAGAGTTCTTCCTTGCATTAATCCGAGATGTCTCATCTGTTTATTGACTTAACTGGTCTGACTAGAGGAAAATTAAGTAAATGGAATGTGAATGACAAAGGAAAGGAGAGATGACTGGATACTTACCAATTTCTCTGTGTCAAGCCACATTTTTACACATTATATTAGAAGAATTGTGAATTGCCTAATATCGGACATATTCCTTTTCTCAAGCAAATATAAATTTTATCCATTACTGGATAATTTATAATATTATCATGGCTGCTTCTCTCCATCAGTATTGATATTTTCAAAAGAAATAGTCACTGTATTAATTTATGGTGAAGTTATAAAAAATATACCCCAAAATATAAGTTTTGCATATTGCTACTTCCCTGATGAATTTTGTTTTGGCTTATCTAAAGTCCTTTTGCCGATGAATTTTGTTATGATAGAGCTGATAGAGCATTATGAGTACAAGAATACCGTCTGGTTTTGTTCTTTTTAAAAATGACTATTTATTTGAGAGAGAGAGAAAGAACACGCACACGAACGAGCATGAATGAGGGAGGGGAAGAGGGCTGATTAGGGAGCTGTCCTTGGGGCTTGATTGAAGGACCCCTAGATCATGACCTGAGCCAAAGTCAGACAATTGACCAACTGAGCCACCCAGGTACCCCCCTTCTGGATTGGTTCTATTTTGAGTATTTCTTGAACTCAAATAACTGTTACCTAAAGTGATTATTTTCCTCAGTGTTGTATGTTTTTAAGACATATTTAATTTCATTGACTAGAACACAGAGAGTGTTGGAGAGAAAAGGACAGAAAGAAAGACTGACACAAGTAGTTACTGATTATTTAAAATAAAAATAAAACTACAGTATTGTGCTAAGACATAACAGAAAACTTAAATGAATGGAGAATTACTATATTCCAAAATGAGAAGATTCATGGTATGAAAACGTCAGTTCCTCTAAAATTAAGCTACACATTTAACAATCTTCAGTCAACCCCTATGCCTTATTTGAGCAAAAATAGTCTAAAATATCTCTGGAAAATACAATTAATAAGAATAATAAGAAACCTGTATGTTTGAAAAGAAGAACTATGTCAGAGAATTTCCCCCATCAAGTATTAAATGATTATAAAGTAATATAAAATGTGTTAAATGATAAAATTCAGCTAAGTAAATTTAAAGAGAAAATTGACTTTACTACACAGTTCATGACTCTGGCAACATCACACCTATAAATGGAAGGAGCTCTGTCAAGCTGTAGGAAAAAAAAAAAAAAAAAAGAATTTTAAGGTTGGAAAAGGCGTTGAAAAACGAAATTGTTAAGAACCATTTCAGGCGGGGAGGAGTCAAGATGGCGGAGAAGTAGTAGGCTGAGACTACTTCAGGTAGCGGGAGATCAGCTAGATAGCTTATCTAAAGATTGCAAACACCTACAAATCCAATGGGAGATCGAA
Source organism: Enhydra lutris kenyoni (assembly GCF_002288905.1). Taxonomy (NCBI): domain Eukaryota; kingdom Metazoa; phylum Chordata; class Mammalia; order Carnivora; family Mustelidae; genus Enhydra; species Enhydra lutris. Next base: position 22,595,257 of record NW_019154085.1, on the reverse strand, counting down.
GAGAACAGCAACTCTAGAAACAGAAAATCAACCACTTTCTGAAAGGTAGGACTGGCGGAGAAGTGAATCCAAAGTGACGGGAAGATAGACTGCAGGGGGAGGGGCCGGCTCCTGGCAAGTGGCGGAGCAACGGAGCACAAAATCGCACAAAATCAGGACTTTTAAAAGTCTGTTTTGCTGAGAGACATCGCTCCAGAGGCTTAACCGGGGTGAAGCCCACGCAGGGTCAGTGTGGCCTCAGGTCCCGCAGGGTCACAGAAGGATCGGGGGTGTCTGAGTGTCGCAGAGCTTACAGGTATTAGAACGGGGAAGCCGGGTACAGAGACAGAGCCGAGGAGTGAGCTCTAAGCTCGGGGTTACCTTGAACCGGTCGCAGGCTCGGTCAGCTCGGAGCGCGGCCGGAGGCCAGGGTGACAGGAGTAATTGGGCGCCGTTCTCTGAGGGCACACTGAGGAGTGGGGCCCCAGGCTCTCGGCTGTTCCGGGCCGGAGACCGGGAGGCCGCCATCTTCATTCCCGCCCTCCGGAACTCTACGGAAAGCGCTCAGGGAACAAAAGCTCCCGAAAGCAAACCCGAGCGGATTACTCAGCCCAGCCCCTGGTAAGGGCGGTGCAACTCCGCCTGGGGCAAAGACACTTGAATCACTACATTAGGCCCCTCCCCCAGAAGATCAACAAGAAACCCAGCCAGGACCAAGTTCACCTACCAAGGAGTGCAATTTCAATACCAAGGAGAGCAGCGGAATTCCAGAGGAGGAGAAAGCAAAGCACGGAACTCATGGCTTTCTCCCCATGATTCTTTAGCCTTGCAGTTAATTTAATTTTTTTTTCTTTTTCAATTTATTTTTCTTCTTCTGCTAAATTTTTTTAACTTTTGCCCTTTTCTTTTTTAACATTTTTTAACTAGTTTATCATATATATATATATTTTTTCCTTTTTTTAATTGTTTCTTTCTTTCATTTATTTTCTTTTTTTTTTCTTTCTGAACCTCTTTTTATCCCCTTTCTCCCCCCTCACGATTTGGGATCTCTTCTGATTTGGCTAAAGCATATTTTCCTGGGGTTGTTGCCACCCTTTTAGTATTTTACTTGCTCCTTCATCTACTCTTATCTGGACAAAATGACAAGGTGGAAAAATTCACCACAAAAAAAAGAACAAGAGGCAGTACCAAAGGCTAGGGACCTAATCAATACAGACATTGGTAATACGTCAGATCTAGAGTTCAGAATGATGATTCTCAAGGATCTAGCCGGGCTCGAAAAAGGCATGGAAGATATTAGAGAAACCCTCTCGGGAGATATAAAAGCCCTTTCTGGAGAAATAAAAGAACTAAAATCTAACCAAGTTGAAATCAAAAAAGCTATTAATGAGGTGCAATCAAAAATGGAGGCTCTCACTGCTAGGATAAATGAGGCAGAAGAAAGAATTAGCCATATAGAAGACCAAATGACAGAGAATAAAGAAGCTGAGCAAAAGAGGGACAAACAGCTACTGGACCACGAGGGGAGAATTCGAGAGATAAGTGACACCATAAGACGAAACAACATTAGAATAATTGGGATTCCAGAAAAAGAGGAAACAGAGAGGGGAGCAGAAGGTATATTGGAGAGAATTATTGGAGAGAATTTCCCCAATATGGCAAAGGGAACAAGCATCAAAATCCAGGAGGTGCAGAGAACCCCCCTCAAAATCAATAAGAATAGGTCCACACCCCGTCACCTAATAGTAAAATTGACAAGTCTTAGTGACAAAGAGAAGATCCTGAAAGCAGCCCAGGAAAAGAAGTCTGTAACGTACAATGGTAAAAATATTAGATTGGCAGCAGACTTATCCACAGAGACCTGGCAGGCCAGAAAGTGCTGGCATGATATATTCAGAGCACTAAACGAGAAAAACATGCAGCCAAGAATACTATATCCAGCTAGGCTATCATTGAAAATAGAAGGAGAGATTAAAAGCTTCTAGGACAAACAAAAACTGAAGAATTTGCAAACACCAAACCAGCTCTACAGAAAATATTGAAAGGGGTCCTCTAAGCAAAGAGAGACCCTAAAAGTAGTAGATCAGAAAGAAACAGAGACAATATACAATAACAGTCACCTTACAGGCAATACAATGGCACTAAATTCATATCTCTCAATAGTTACCCTGAATGTTAATGGGCTAAATGCCCCAATCAAAAGACACAGGGTATCAGAATGGATAAAAAAACAAAACCCATCTCTATGTTGCCTACAAGAAACTCATCTTAAACCCGAAGACACCTCCAGGTTTAAAGTGAGGGGGTGGAAAAGAATTTACCATGCTAATGGACATCAAAAGAAAGCAGGAGTGGCAATCCTTATATCAGATCAATTAGATTTTAAGCCAAAGACTGTAATAAGAGATGAGGAAGGACTCTATATAATACTCAAAGGAACTGTCCAACAAGAAGATCTAACAATTTTAAATATCTATGCCCCTAACGTGGGAGCAGCCAACTATATAAACCAATTAATAACAAAATCAAAGAAACACATCGACAATAATACAATAATAGCAGGGGATTTTTAACACTCCCCTCACTGAAATGGACAGATCATCCAAGCAAAAGATCAACAAGGAAATAAAGGCCTAAATGACACACTGGACCAGATGGACATCACAGATATATTCAGAACATTTTATCCCAAAGCAACAGAATACACATTCTTCTCTAGTGCACATGGAACATTCTCCAGAATAGATCACATTCTCGGTCCTAAATCAGGTCTCAACCGTTATCAAAAGATTGGAATAATTCCCTGCATATTTTCAGACCACAATGCTCTGAAGCTAGAACTCAATCACAAGAGGAAATTTGGAAAGAACCCAAATACATGGAGACTAAACAGCATCCTTCTAAAGAATGAATGGGTCAACCAGGAAATTAAAGAAGAGTTGAAAAAATTCATGGAAACAAATGATAATGAAAACCCAATGGTTCAAAATCTGTGGGACACAACAAAGGCAGTCCCGAAAGGAAAATATATAGCGGTACAAGCCTTTCTCAAGAAACAAGAAAGGTCTCAGGTACACAACCTAACCCTACACCTAAAACAGCTGGAGAAAGAACAAGAAAGAAAGCCTAAACCCAGCAGGAGAAGAGAAATCATAAAGATCAGAGCAGAAATCAATGAAATAGAAACCAAAAAAACAATAGAACAAATCAATGAAACTAGGAGCTGGTTCTTTGAAAGAATTAATAAGATTGATAAACCCCCGGCCAGACTTATCAAAAAGAAAAGAGAAAGGACCCAAATAAATAAAATCATGAATGAAAGAGGAGAGATCACAACTAACACCAAAGAAATACAATTATAAGAACATACTATGAGCAACTCTACGCCAACAAATTTGACAATCTGGAAGAAATGGATGCATTCCTAGAGACATATAAACTACCACAACTGAACCAGGAAGAAATAGAAAGCCTGAACAGACCCATAACCAGTAAGGAGATTGAAACAGTCATCAAAAATCTCCAAACAAACAAAAGCCCAGGGCCAGATGGCTTCCCGGGGGAATTCTACCAAACATTTAAAGAAGAACTAATTCCTATTCTCCTGAAACTGTTCCAAAAAATAGAAATGGAAGGAAAACTCCCAAATCAAGGCCAGCATCACCTTGATCCCAAAACCAGACAAGGATCCCATCAAAAAAGAGAACTACAGACCAATATCCTTGATGAACACAGATGCAAAAATTCTCGCCAAAATACTAGCCAATAGGATTCAACAGTACATTAAAAGGATTATTCACCACGACCAAGTGGGATTTATTCCAGGGCTGCAAGGTTGGTTCAACATCCGCAAATCAAGCAACGTGATACAACACATTAATAAAAGAAAGAACAAGAACCATATGATACTCTCCATAGATGCTGAAAAAGCATTTGACAAAGTACAGCATCCCTTCCTGATCAAAACTCTTCAAAGTGTAGGGATAGAGGGCACATACCTCAATAGTATCAAAGCCATCTATGACAAACCCACCGCAAATATCATTCTCAATGGAGTAAACTGAAAACTTTTCCGCTAAGGTCAGGAACACGGCAGGGATGTCCGTTATCACCACTGCTATTCAACATAGTACTAGAAGTCCTAGCCTCAGCAATCAGACAACAAAAGGAAATTAAAGGCATCCAAATTGGCAAAGAAGAAGTCAAACTATCACTCTTCGCAGATGATATGGTACTATATGTGGAAAACCCAAAAGACTCCACTCCAAAACTGCTAGAACTTGTACAGGAATTCAGTAAAGTGTCAGGATATAAAATCAATGCACAGAAATCAGTTGCATTTCTGTACACCAACAACAAGACAGAAGAAAGAGAAATTAAGGAGTCAATCCCATTTACAATTGCACCCAAAACTATAAGATACCTAGGAATAAACCTAACCAAAGAGACTAAGAATCTATACACAGAAAACTATAAAGTACTCATGAAAGAAATTGAGGAAGACACAAAGAAATGGAAAAATGTTCCACGCTCTTGGATTGGAAGATTAAATATTGTGAAAATGTCTATGCTACCTAAAGCAATCCACACATTTAATGCAATTCCTATCAAAGTACCATCCATTTTTTTAAAAGAAATGGAACAAATAATCGTAAAATTTATATGGAACCAGAAAAGACCTCGAATAGCCAAAGCAATATTGAAAAAGAAAGCCAAAGTCGGTGGCATCACAATTCCGGACTTCAAGCTCTATTACAAAGCTGTCATCATCAAGACAGCATGGTACTGGCACAAAAACAGACACATAGATCAATGGAACAGAATAGAGAGCCCAGAAATAGACCCTCAACTCTATGGTCAACTAATCTTCGACAAAGCAGGAAAGAATGTCCAATGGAAAAAAGACAGCCTCTTCAACAAATGGTGTTGGGAAAATTGGACAGCCACATGCAGAAAAATGAAATTGGATCATTTCCTTACAATACACACGAAAATAGACTCAAAATGGATGAAGGATCTCAATGTGAGAAAGGAATCCATCAAAATCCTTGAGGAGAACACAGGCAGCAACCTCTTCGACCTCAGCCGCAGCAACATCTTCCTAGGAACATCGCCAAAGGCAAGGGAAGCAAGGGCAAAAATGAACTATTGAGATTTTATCAGGATCAAAAGCTTTTGCACAGCAAAGGAAACAGGTCACAAAACCAAAAGACAACTGACAGAATGGGAGAAGATATTTGCAAATGACATATCAGATAAAGGGCTAGTGTCCAAAATCTATAAAGAACTTAGCAAACTCAACACCCAAAGAACAAATAATCCAATCAAGAAATGGGCAGAGGACATGAACAGACATTTCTGCAAAGAAGACATCCAGATGGCCAACAGACACATGAAAAAGTGCTCCACATCACTCGGCATCAGGGAAATACAAATCAAAACCACAATGAGATATCACCTCCCACCAGTCAGAATGGCTAAAATTAACAAGTCAGGAAATGACAGATGCTGGCAAGGATGCGGAGAAAGGGGAACCCTCCTACACTGTTGGTGGAAATGCAAGCTGGTGCAAGCACTCTGGAAAACAGCATGGAGGTTCCTCAAAATGTTGAAAATAGAACTACCCTATGACCCAGCAATTGCACTGCTGGGTATTTACCCTAAAGATACAAACGTAGTGATCCGAAGAGGCACGTGCACCCGAATGTTTATAGCAGCAATGTCTACAATAGCCAAACTATGGAAAGAACCTAGATGTCCATCAACAGACGAATGGATAAAGAAGATGTGGTATATATACACAATGGAATACTATGCAGCCATCAAAAGAAATGAAATCTTGCCATTTGCGACGACGTGGATGGAACTAGAGGGTATCATGCTTAGCGAAATAAGTCAGTTGGAGAAAGACAACTATTATATGATCTCCCTGATATGAGGGAGAGGAGATGCAACATGGGGGGTTAAGGGGGTAGGAGAAGAGTAAATGAAACAAGATGGGATTGGGAGGGAGACAAACCATAAGTGACTCTTAATCTCACAAAACAAACTGAGGGTTGATGGGGGGAGGGGGGTTGGGGGGGGTGGGGTTATGGACACTGGGGAGGGTATGTGCTATGGTGAGTGCTGTGAAGTGTGTAAACCTGGCGATTCACAGACCTGTACCCCTGGGGATAAAAATATATGTTTATAAAAAATAAAATTAAAAAAAAAAAAGAACCATTTCAGGCAAGATTGCCTTTGGAAGAGAAATTTAGGGGCTCTCTGGCTGATTCTTTCACTAGTGCTGACCAGGTGACTCCCTGTTGACTGGTTCAGGGTACATTCCTTAGAGGTCGAAACTGTGATTGGGTTAGATGTTAATTCTTCATTTGCTGAAGAGCGGTTTAGTACACTTGACTCGATTTGGGGCCTGCTGTCTCCTTTTTAACAAATGCCCCTCTTGATCAGACTCAGCCTAACTGATAGTCTATGATGTGAATTTAAGGCATTAGCACTGCTCTCCACTACTCTTCCGTAGTTCTCACAGCTTTTGTGGATCCTCCATGGTGTAGTCACAGGCCATCATGCTTTCTGTCTAATCTCTGTGATATTCCCAAGCCACAACTTCAGGTACACAATTTTTAAGGTGGACATCCTTCTTCTTCTCAGCCCCCTCCTCCGCCTCCTCCTTTCTTCCTATTCTTCTCCTCTTCTCCTCCTCCTCCTTTTCCTTCTTCATCTTCATCTTTGTCTTCATCTTAGGGAAATCATTTGCTTGGTGGTTAGCAGCTGTGAACATGCATTTAAAGGTTTTGAGAGAATATAACACCCTGGAGAGATTATTATGATTTTTATAAGCAAGATAATTTCCAGTGTTGGAGGGCACTTCATAGCCATGTTCTCCAAGACCCAAACTGATCAGAATCAAATAAGGTAAAGTAAGACCCTGTGGAAAAAGACACCTTTTTAAGCTCAGTGGCTTGCTCAGTCATTTTATTTAACTGAGTTTCAACTTCTCCAGAAATGCTAATACAGATATAGGAGGTAGTGTCCACTATAGCACAGACACTTTTATATTTGGCCAAAAGATAACCGAGGTATTCTACTATCAAGAACAATTTTGGCCAGAGACTCTAAGGATATTTGTTGGGCAATTATTGTCTTATCAGCAGATTCTGCCATATTCAAGAGTTAAGGGGAGATTTTTAACCATATTCTCATTTACCTTTACTCCTTACCAGGGAAGTATGGCCCTGCAAAAGGAAATGAATCCTGATTCATGAATGCCTCCTGGTAATTACTTTCTAACTCAACGATATAAATCCAGTGGAATCAGCCAATGAGATGTCTTTGTTTGTGGAAAGTTGGAGGCACAGTTAGATACCTGAAAGACATCGTCTGGCTTTGTGGCAGCTATCTAGGCATTAACAAGCCCAAAGAGAATGATAACCACCACAGACAAAGATAAATCCTGTCAGGACACAAACCACTCCCACTCAGGTGGCATGTTAATGGATTCACTTGCAGGGATTGTGGCATTTGTCCATTCAAGCCAGGGGTCAGTTAGGTTTTCTCCTACCCTGAAATAAAAAGTTATTATAAAATCCAGAATTTAGGGGCACCTGGGTGACTCAGTGGGTTAAAACCTCTGTGTTCAGCTCAGGTCATAATCCCAGGGTCCTGGGATCAAGCCCCACATGGGGCTCTGTGCCAGCGGAGAACCTGCTTCCTTCTCTCTCTCTCTCTCTCTCTCTCTGCCTGCCTCTCTGCCTACTTGTGATCTCTGTCCATCAAATAAATAAATAAATTCTTTAAAAAAAAAATCCAGAACTTAGCCCCCTACCCCCTTAACAATGGCAAAGGAGACATGGATGCTGGTACTATCTTTCCAGGCCAATACCAGAGTAAAAGAAAGGGAAGAAGGAAGCTTCTTCTGGTTGAGTTAGAGGATGAAGCCTTGATCAGGCATTTGAAGGAAGCGATCTAGCTTGATTTGATTTGAGGTCTGTAGCATTTCCACAGGGCGGGGTATAGGTGGAGCCTTCTTCCACTATGAGATGTATATCCAGGGTCCAAATCCCTAAATTATGGCTGCCAAATGAGCAGTGAGAATGAGCTGGAATAGTCCTTTCCGTGGAAGTTCATGGGCAGTCTTTGTTCTTAGTGATTCCAGTTCAGAAGGGTGGGAGAAAATGGGACATATTAGTTTGGAGATTCATAACCAGACTTTTTTTTTTTTTTTTTTTTTTTTTTTAGGAAACTAGACTAATTTAGGAACCAGTCCAGTTTATAGGTCTATAACAAAGGCACAAAGCCAATTCATAGGATTAGAATCTAATATAGACAAAGGTGCACACAAAATTTTTCTCTCTACAGTTATCCCCATTTCTTTTTCAAAGGATAATCATGGTGAAACTGATTTGTTTGCATTAGATTTGGCTTGAGTATTTATGTAAGCACAGCAAGATAGTGACTGACCATATAGGCTGTTATTAAGATTGCTTTGCTGGAACTTTATAAGCAAGGTACCAGACCGATTTTTCCAAGAGGCTTTACTGGCTCTGTAAAGTCAATCTCAGTTCCTTAAAACTGTCAGGTCAGCCTGAGTCTGTGCATATCTATTTCAGATATGACATTCCAGTGAAGTTTTGGTGATATAATCAATCCTGTTACAAAGGGAACAGAATCTCATTGAACTTATGCAAATAACTAAGTATATTGCCATGAAAAGAATGCTCAAGAGTTTTCTAATTCTGGAGGGATCAGGTCGGGAGGAAAAGTAAAGGTCTCATCTTTGTTCACAAAAGTATACCTTACCAAATTGATAGCTTAAGAGAAAAGAGAAAAAGGTTTCTTAAAATCTGGAAAACAAAGCATTAAAGAACCAGCAATGTTTCAGATAAAAAGTCCTCATCAGTTCATTCAGTCCCATGATATTGTTCTGCTTGACAGCTTTTCCATTAGTTCTGGAAATTCTTATGCAGTTCAGTTTTATGATCTTAAAGTTCTCAAAAACATGAACAAATTAAAAAAAAAAACTTTCTATGAATCTCCTTGAAGATGAAGTGCTTCTGCAGGGAAACTTTTGCATAAACATTTGAGTAAAACAATAACTGTCTGTAAATGTCAAAAGACTTTTAGAAATACCCCTTATTAAAGATCTGATGAGAGTACATTTTATGCAATTGACAAAAATTTGGTTATTTCTGTGACACACCACATTTTAAGATAATAATAAATTATGATTGATAACATTATACCAGGACACATCAGATTGCCAGGAATTTCATACTATCTGGAACATGTATAACATATACCAACATAAACACAACATAAAGAAGACTTTGCGGTGCTTCTAATTTGGCAATGCTCCCCACGTAATTTAGCATATCAAGTAAGCCTAATTAGTTTAACATGACCCTTTTTATAAAGAGAGAAAATAAATCTTTTGACATGTTCCAGAGACCCTATGGAAAATCCCAAAGTTAGTTCTAAATCAAAAAGACTTCATTTAGAATTTGATTTTGGGGAATTTTACCAAAAATACCAAAAATTTTATTTTTTAAATTAATTACTTATGTATTTAATTTCAATATAGTTAACATATAGCGTTACATTGGTTTCAGGTGTACAGTATAGTGATTTAACAATTCTATACATCACCCTGTGGCTCACCATAAGTGGACTCCTTCATCCCCATCACTTATCTCACCCATCCTCCCACCCATCCCCGCTGGTAACCATTAGTTTGTTCTCTATAGTTGAGAGTCTGTTTCTTGGTTTGTCTTTCTCTCTGTTTTATTTTCTTTGCTCATTTGTTTTGTTTCTTAAATTCCGCATATGAGTGAAATCACATGGCATTTGTCTTTCTCTGATTGACTTATTTCACTTAGCATTATACTCTCTAGTTCCATCCATGTCATTGCAAATGACAAGATTTCATTCTTTTTTTTATGGCTGAATAACATTCCATCATATATGTGTCATATCTTCTTTATCCATTCATCTATCAATGGACACTTGGGCTGCTTCCATAAATTGGCTATTGTTGATAATGCTGCTATAAACACAGGGGTGCATATATTTCTTTGAATTAGTGTTTTTGTATCGGGGGTATATACATATGAATGTGACTACTGGATTCTATTTTCAACTATTCTATTTTCAACTTTTTGAGGAACCTCCATACTGTTTCTCACAGTGACTACACCAGTTTACATTCCCACCAGAAATATAAGAGGGTTCCTTTTCCTCCACATCCTCAACAGTGCTTGTTTCTAAAAGTATCAAAATGATTTTACAACAGTTGGTCACATAGGAACACAGGTCACCATAAAATAATGCTTACTTTTCCCTTTAAACATAGTGACAATTAAAGACTTTGCAGGCAAATATAGAAAAATAGTTGGTTTAAAAAAAAAAAACAACTACTTTAACTCGTTTAATGAGGAAGAGTCATTTTTTTTTAAATATAATCAAATACCTGATAAAAATTACACAGGAAATTATTTTGACAAAACACAAAATCCTTGTTTTCTGGACATATTACTTTAAAAGGTAAAGAAAAACCCTTTACAGTCTTTTATCAAGAGCAGACCAATAGTCCAAGAAAACTTTGTCCTTTTAACAGAAAGAAAACAGTTATAATTTTGTACCAGTTTCCTTTTGATATTAAAACTCATTTACACAATTAAATTCATTTCAATCAATCTTAGCCAGTCCTGACATATGTTAAATTCTTTTCTCTTATTATTTCTAGTAGTTTTAATTATATATAATAGAATTTTGACCTTTAGAAAACTTTAATTTCTGGTAAAAGCTAAGAAATAAGAGATTATAAACTCTCTTTTACATTAACATTCTATGGGCTGGCAGACTTATAAATACTTTTTTTTCAAAGATTTTATTTATTTATTTGAGAGAGAGGGTGAGAGAGAGCATGCAAGGGGATAAGTCAGAGCGAGAAGCAGACTCCTCGCGTAGCTGGGGAGCCTGATGCGGGACTCAGTCCTGGGACTCCAGAATCATGACCTGAGCGGAAGGCAGTTGCTTAAACAACTGAGCCACCTTGGTGCCCCATAAATACTTTTTATAATTTCTAGAAATATGCTTTCTCATAGAAAATTTCTTACCATGTCATAGAACACATTAATAGGCCCAAATATTTTTAATTCATTTGAAAAAGGAAATCGAAAAAAAAATAGTAATTAGTGTTCAATATTTTAACTTATTTGGAAATAATCTGGATGTTCAAAGAATTTAATTTGACTCATAATTTACCGTAGCCTAGCCAACTTTAATATTTCAGTTACCAAAATATTTGAGGAAACTATTTAAAAAGTTTACCCCAAAACTTTTTATCCTACTTATATCTATTTAATTTACTTGTTCTTAACAATTATGTTTAGACTACCCATAAAACTTCATGATACAGTAGGCAAGGTCAGCCATTATCTCCAGCTATTTTTTTTGCTGACAAACTTTGTAAGAGATTGCATGAATTTATTGGAGCTTTAGTAAGCCTAGATAGAATAAAGGTATTATATTTAATGCTGATAACTCTAAAGACATGCCTGTTTTAATTAACCCAACAAACTCAAACTAGCTTTAATACCAAATATTTTCCCAGATCACACGAAGCTGAAATTCATTTGGATTAAGTTTCTATTATATTTTTGAGGATTTGTATGAATACTAAATTTATATAAGTGCTTCTTTGTTTAACCCAATTAAGTAGGCTTTTGTGCAAATTAAGTTTGGTAATACCTCTGGAGGTAGAAATATAGCACACATCTATAACACATACATATGTACTTATTTATTTATTTATTTATTTATTCATTTATATGACAGAGATTACAAGTAGACAGAGAGGCAGGCAGAGAGAGAGGAAGGGAAGCAGGCTCCCCACTGAGCAGTGAGCCCGATGTGGGGCTCGATCCCAGGATCCTGGGCTCATGACCTGAGTCGAAGGCAGAGGCTTTAACCCACTGAGCCACCCAGGCGCCCCCATATGTACTCTTTAAACACATAGATAGATGTAAGCAGAGATCGTATGGTTTCTTTGGCTAAAGCTTTTCTTCCTAATATTTGTTGAGCAATCAATCTGTCCTTGACGAGTAATCTTATGGAAGCTGTAAAGAAGTCGGTATTTTTAAATAGCCTCTTTCTCCATTTTTTTCTTTAGTCTTAGGAATTGGGGATGATCTAGGTAAGAGTTAACATTTATATCTAAAAGGCACAGGGAAGGAATGCAACTTTCTCCAAGAAAGTTTTCCTAAAGCCAATGTGTATAAGGGTTTTGAGATAAATAAGGGAGATTTTGGGACTCCTAAAAAGGAATATGTGAACTTTGAATTGTTCCAAGAGCTTTAATTCTAGTTTTGTAAAGATTTGTAAGATAAGAAAGTTGATTCTAACTCCTCAAAAAATTGGGTTGCAGCTTAAAGGACATTACAGATTGATCTACCCATCCAACTATATTATCTTCAATTTACTTAGGGAAGAAGACCTAATTTTTTTTTTTTTTTTTTTCTTTAATGGGGCTCTGAGTATCAGGTTCCAATTTGGCCAATTTTTAACTACTGAGAAACATTCCTTTTAAATATTTTTTCCGTTTTCAGCTTGGATAAACAGTAAATATATCTGGCAGTATTGAATGACCACTTGGACTCAAAAGGTATCCCCAAGGGGATACAAAAGATATTTTATTTTCTTTTATCTATGATAGAGATATGGGAGAGGTGACCACGGTAAGAAGTCTCACCCTTAGCTGGCTTCTGCCAGTTTTTCTAGGATCCCGTCTGTGAGTTCTAAGTGTGGTTTAAAGTGAAGCATGTCATTCTGATATTTACCAGAATTTGGCAAGGTTAAAATTAATTTTAATTTAGTTTCCCATTGGATATTTAAGGGAATAAGTGTAGCAGGTTAGCAGAAAATCCCTCAGAGTCTCATCAGCTCTGGGAGGAACCCGTATGGAAGGCCTCTTCTAAGGTAGCTATTTGGCATGTCTGTAAAGCCATTAATTGATTGGCTTTTGTTTATGGTCTTATAGTCTCTTCAAAGTGCAAATACAGTTCACATATAGGATTACTAGAATGGCTCCATGAATAAAGGAAGATAGAGGGGATCAGTAAAAATTATGACAGTCTTACAGTCTTTCCTTTTATGTACCTCTTGTGTCTTTAGTTTTTCATTAGCTTTTTGCAATTTAACTTTTCATGACACTATGTTGGAATTTTTGAAGTCTTCCATTCCTATAGGTTTGTTTAATGTGGAACTCTTACTTTTAAGTGCACTTCCTAAATGAATGATCTTGTCTAATTGAAACATCCCTTCTAATGGATATTTCCATTCCCCTGAGGGAACACAGAAGTTTGGTAGGACCCTAGCCACAGATGGAGTTCAATCCACATTTCTGTCTGGTTATATTTTGGAGTCCCCCAATCTGAGAGTTATCAAGAAGCTACATTTCTATGACACAAAACAAGTTTAGTAAGATGTTACTGTTTTTGTATTTATAGCTTCCAGGACCATAATTCTTAGATATAAAATAAGCATATATGCTAGAAGGTTGTGCGTTTGACTCTTCAGAGTTTAAGGATCCCATTAACTAAGCCTTTGGATTTCTCTGAGCCAAACTAATACTTAAAGGACTTGAGTTACTGGATTTGGGATTGTGCAGTGTTTTACAGTGTACCTTTCTGCACAGAAGTTTTCTTGAGTTTGGTGGTAGACCTACCATCAATCTAACTTGTTCTGTGGTCAACTTATTCTAACACAGAAGTCTTTAGGTTTGGCGGCGAGCACTCTAACAATTCTTAAGTGCTCAACGATGCCCATGAATTTTCATAGCTTTTTGGTCTCCAAAATCCTCATTAGCAGCAGTCTTTATCTACACAAAAACAAGGCAAACAAATACATGCACCTTGATGTATCAGCAGTAATCAAGAGATGGTACTATGTTCTGGCCAAGAGAAGGCTCTGTGTGCACTACCAACAACCCCTCTGGAACCTTGAACCCAGGAAAGAACTGAACCAGCAGACCTGAACAACTGCAGACTATTTGAAGGGGGCTCAGCACGGATGTGAAGTGTGTATTGCCCCTAAAAGTTCCCTTGTGGACCTTGGGACAGAATTAAGGGCTGGGTGTTTCCCATTCAAAAACCCAGTGATTGTGGTCTGTAAAGCTAGAGGCTTAGCTCCACCTCAAGCTGACCTGCTCTGGATTGGAAAGCCAGTTAGAATTGGGAGTTCCATATACAGACAGTGGAGCTGTGAGCCCAGAAGGACAGTAGCCATGGCCTTTAGAAACAGTGAGAAAGACAGTGAATTCAGTGTTCATGGGGTACCATCCTGTGCTTCTTGTTGTTCCTGAAGCTGTTGGCAGTCTCTTTCCATCTGCCGCTGCTGCCACCAAATCTGTTAAAAAAAAAATTAAACTAAAGTAAATTTAAAGATCAAACTGGCTTTATTCACTAATTTATTCACTAATTCATGCATCCCATCCAGGAACAAAAAGGAGCTGTGCAGAGCTGTAGAAAAGGAAAGGTTTTTAAAGGCAAAATGGGGTGGAAAGAAGGAAACTTCTGGCAAAGAATGCATTGTTTCAGGCAAGGCTGCTTTCCTACGGAAAATGGAAGGGGTCTATTGGGCAGATGATGGCACTGATGCTGCCCCAGCAATTCCATGTTGACTGGTTACAGTTCATCCTCCTGGAGGATTGAAACTGCAATTAGGTTAGGTTTTAAGTGCTGGTTTGCTGACATGGGGCTTAGCAACTGGACTCCATTTTGAGCTTGTTGTCTCTTTTTTAATCAATAGTATGCTATGATTTCAAAATAGAATTGGCTCAATGGAATCTAATAGAAAGTCCAGATGGAGACTAAAATCTATATAGTAATTTAGTTTTTATAAAGTTGGCATTTTTTTTTTTTTAGAAAAAAGTGACAAAGCATAGATTATTCAATAAGTAGTGTTGGAACAAATGGTTCACAGTATGTAATAAAATAAAGTTAGATCCCAACCATAAAACAAAAGACATAAGATGAATTGTACATTAAATTTTAGGGACATCTGGCTGGCTCAGTTGGTAGAGCATGCCACTTGATCTCAGGTTGCGAATTTGAGCCCATGTTAGGCATGGAGCCTACTTAAAAAAAGAAAAAAGTTTAGAGGCATGAGATAGAATAAGGTTTATAGATGGACTATAGACTAAATGTATAAAAAACATGAAATTGTTGAGAGTACTAAAAATTTTAGACAAAACTTATGGGATTTTGAAGTTCAATTTAAACCTAATAGATTTGAAAAGAAGAAAAAAATCATTTTAACTACATAATAGTTTTTTTATTATTAAAACAAAATATTTTTAATAAAATTGAAAAGAATTAAAAATTCATATGGAAATTTGTAAGAATGTTTCACCTTATTTATAACCAATGATATAAAAGCTATATATTTTTACTTCTAGATTTTCAAAATTAAAGAGGAATGATCATTTCTAGTGAGTATGAAAGTATGGGGACAGAAGAATCTTGATTAATGTCTCAAATAACTTTTGGCTGTGCTCTCTTAACTCCATTATTCTACCATAAAACCGTAACAGGGAGGTCAAGAATATATAGACACCCTGGGCACCGTGGTGGGTCGGTTGGTTAAGTGTCTGCCTCTGGCTCCAGTCATGAGCCCAGCATCCTGGTATCGGCGGGGAGTCTGCTTCTCTCTCTCCCTCTGCCACTCTCCCTGTCATTCTCTCTTTCTTTCTCTCTCTTTCTCAAATAAATAAATAAAATCTTAAAAAACAAACAAACAAAAATATATAGGCAGCCAAAAATTGACATTGGTTATTGCTGTGGTAAGAGAATAAATAATTTTCTAAAAAACCTATATCTGTACTTATATTTTTCTAAAAATGTGTATTGTTTATGTATTTCCAGAATTTTTAAAAGGATAGAATAATAAAACAATTATACCCTCTTTATTTTAAAACTTTAAAAAAATTGGGGTGGTGCCCAGTTTTGCCCACATCATAGAGATTATAATTTATTTTAATAATATATTAATAATGCATAAAAAGCTTTATTTTAAAAAGCTTTATTTAATATCCATAATGTATTATTTTCTCTAAATCTGTTGCTCAAAGAGAATCCCAAGTGTTGTTTTAGTACTGACTCAGTTTAACATACTGTCATATATGAGAAATTCCGACTTAACTACCCCAAACTTTCAGTTTTGATGGTGGAAATAACATAAACCCTCATAGGCTTTGGAATGCTAACACTTCAAAAAAGGAAATTTCATCTCCAGTATCTCTAAGTTCCTAAATTTATTAGAAGGCCAGTTAGTCTCACATACGTAAAAGGAGCACTAGGTCTAGTTTCTCTAATTTCCTACCTTGACCTTTGTCTATGCAGTTGACCAGCAGTTGACCAGTGCTTTCAAACTACTAGTTACAATCATTAGTGGATTGTAAAGTCCTTCCGTGGCCCCTACCCAACATTAAATTTCTATTGAAATAAGTTAGATTAAAATGAATAGGCCAGATTAGAATAGAATTTAAAAAAAGACAGTATCAAAGTGCTTTGCACATAATTAGGACTAATATAATTTCTTAAAACTTTTCATCATGTATGTGGGTACTGAGCAATGATGTAAAAATGATTGTTGTTGGTTTTTTTTTTTTTTTGGTACTCTAAATTGTGATTTAAAAACAAAATGAAATAAAACAACAACAAAATTATTTTTTAAGAAACAGTGCAAAAAGGCATAATTTAACTTTTAGGTAGACATGATTATCTTTTTAACAAAATCTCAAATATGTTCTATATGATGAAAAGTAATATTTTTAAAACAGTCTTCCTTATGTGCTTAAAGTATTTTTGGTGCAACTTTTTTGGGTAGTTCTACTCCAAAATTATTATTATTATTATTTATTACTGAGATATGGACTTGAATATTGGCCCTATCTGGGTCTCATTTTGCTGCTCTGTAAAATCAGTAGGTTGAACTCATGTAAGGTTTCTTAAAATGCTAAATATAAAATAATCTTATTTCTATGGCTTTTGCTATAAGCTTTTTTTTTTTTCAGTGTTCCAAGGTTCATTGTTTATGCACCACACCCTGTGCTCCATGCAATACGTACCCTCCTTAATACCCACCACCAGGCTCACCCATCCTCCCACCCTACTCCCCTCCAAAACCCTCCGTTTGTTTCTCATAGTCCAGTTTCTCATGCTTCATCTCCCCCACCAATTTACCCTACTTCACTTTTCCTTTCCTTCTCCTAATGCCCTCCATGGCTTTTGCTATAAGCTTTAAGAGTATTTGCATAATACCTTAGTTTTTGTTACCTCACCACTCATAATTGTCTTGCTAATTAAAATGACTCCAAAACAAATTATTTTTCAAGAGTGTAAAGCAGACATTTGTAGATCATTTTAGTTATTCAATGTTGTATTTGAAATGGTTTCTGAAACTATTTTCCTTCCACCCCTACCTCCTTTTGTTTTTAAATTTAGACACCTATAGTTTGAGGTTCCTAATGTAAACATATTAATGAAGATATATGAGAGTCTGGAAACTAATTTAAAACCACATTTTATAATAATTTATTCTGTGACCTAAGATAAGCTAGTTAATTTTTGTTAAATGTTAACTTCTTTATCTGTAACACAAGGATAATTAACTTGTTCTTCCAACTTAACAATACAAGGGGGTAAGTGCTAAAACAGAAGCCTATATGACCTGAAGCAAGATCACCAAGAAGGAAGGAGAAGGGAAATGTATGGCAAGGGGTTATAGGTAAAGGATTTGGTGAAAAGTTAATAAAGGAGATTTTTACTGAGATGATCCTTGACGAATGTATAGACATCAGATGTGCAGAGAAAGGGTCTAGAACATCTCATACAAAGAACCAGGATGAGAAGGAGGCAATTTAAGAGATAGACAATAGAATTTATAATAAGGCTTGGTAACCAACTGATTTGGCTATGTGGGTAAAGAGGGGAGAAATTTGGGATGCATTCCAAATTTTGAGTTGGAGTAACTGAATCAGTGATAGAAATAGTCACTGAGACTGAGCATATAGAGAATAGGGGCTGTGAATGGATTAAGAGTAAAAATAAAGGAGCTTAGCTCTGTCCTTTGTAAGTCTTAAACATCCATGATTCATCCAAGTAGAGCTGTCCAATAAACAATTGGTTACTAATTAGAAACTCAGGTGAGATATTTAGAGATGTTGTGAAGAAGGGCTTGGCATAGACATTTAAGAGGTATTGGAAACTATGTGTTATAGATAACTCTTACAAAATGCTTGGCTTTCTGAGGGTAATGAAGAGCATGAGGTAAAGGGAGGATTACTTTTTTAACCTTTAAAATATGAGAATCCTGAGTATTAGCCTTGAAGAATGCCCAGGAAAGAAAGACATTTATTATAAAAGAATAGAAATAATTCCCAATGCAAGAATTTGACCTTGAACATTATGGGACTGGGCAACCTGGGGCTCAGGAATAATCTAAAACAGGAAAAAGAGGATCCCTTTATTGGAGACAAAACAAAATGAACGAGTGTGGATTTGGATGAAAAACAAAAAAAAATTGACATTAGAAAGGAGAACATTAAATTAGCTGAGGATAGCTAGTTTTCTAGTACTACTAAATGCAATATTTCTTCTAGCAATTCAGTATCATTTGGCATTTTAATTTTGAAATTGATTATCAATAATTTGAAAATTATTATTGAAATTTTGAAATGGATAATTTTGAAATTGGTTATATCAGAGCTCTGCTCTGATGTAAACAAACCAGAAACTGCCTGGAAAACTCTGAAGACATATCCCTTAGAGATGAATGGACATTCTTTTGGATTTGTCCATTGGAAAGTTTATTTCAACTTCAGTTTTCTCATCAATAAAATGAGAAATTTAGACAGGACAGCATTCATTATGTCATCAAATATTTATTCATTGTTTATCTGATATGTGGCTCTGTCTTTCTATTTTAATATTTGTGATTATTTTTATCACAAAATGGGCAATTGCCCACCAAAACCCCCACTCCCCCCACCCTCATCACCGTTTAAGAAGGAAACTCATCCAGGTGTTTTTTTTTTTTTTTTTTTTTTTGAGTAGGAGAGTTACTTTGTTCCCATTCATTGATATTTTGGATAAGGACGTACTTATCCTGATAAGCAAAAAGGGTAGCTTTTGTTTTGTTTTTGTTAAGTCTGACAAGTAGAGACATGTGGTCTACTATGATTGTGACAGCATATCATTTATTTGTGTGGTGCAAGGTGCAGACTTCAACTCTAATGTACAAATTATTCTATATGACACTGGTTTTCTTGTGCAGGTTCATATGCTTCGTTTATTATTTTGAAACGTATATATACAGTCTTATGAGCTGTATGCAAAGAACTCATGCTTGTTTTAAAGAATATTTTTACAATTAAGATAATAGGGTGCTATTTGTTTTTCAAATTCTGACTCATAAACTTTGGTGATGTTAATAAACTATTAATAGGGGAGAACTTCTCTGATGGCCAAGAGTATATTTTAAAATCAGTTTTAAGGTCCCTCAATGAATCACTGAGTGTGTCTTTAAAAAATAGGTTGAGTAAACTTCATTAAATAAATGAATAAAGCAGCTAGTGATGAAGAATTAATTAGACAAGATTCTTTTCTTATTTAACACAACTAACAACATTATCATGGATAGTCCCTGGGCCACCAGGGATTTATCTGGGACAAGGGTCAAACCTGATTAGTAGCTGCCAAAATCTGGGCATACTTTATTAACCAACTTTGAATGTCAGTTTCAGTAATGGCTTTGTGGATATTTGCCATGTTTTTTCAGGTGAACGATAACAGTTAGTGCACTTAAGATTAAACCATTATGTTACCTGAGGGAGTGTATACCTCATGGTATGGCCTAGCTAGTTCTGACAAATTAGCCATTAGGAATAAAAGATAATCAATTACATTTTCTTCTGTGATGTGAACATGGGTATGCTTATAGTAGTTTGGAAGGCCTGGGCACTTTTTTTTTTTAATAATTCTGTTTTGCTAGGTTCCATTATTAAAAATAAATAAATAAATAAACAAATAAATAAATATCTTCTCTGAGAGTCTTTTTCAACATTAAGCCTTCTGTTGTTGGTTAAAATAATTGATAAAACCTTAAAGTACAAATTTCTGCTCTGTCCAAATCAGGATATAGCCTTATGTATCTTGAGGGCTCAGTCTATGTGGCAACCATTGTTGGCTCCATCATTCTGTGACCTAGCTAGTGTGAGATAGGAAGTAGCAGTTTAAGACCCATTTCTACCTCTCCCTTTCCATCTAAATAAATGCTTTAGCCTTCCTAGAGTAACCTCTCATTAGGAAGAAGAAAGTGTCTAAGAACAGAGGTTTTGAATTGTTGGGTTTTCAAGGCCACTTATAAAAAACTTAGGGCTCCCAATAAAAAGAAAAAAACAAATTCTGGCCTCTTCTCCAGACTTACTAAATCACATTATTGGAGAACAGGCATTTTTGTTTTAAATTTTCCTGTGATTCTTAGAGTCTACCTGGCACTGGACACAGAGACATGTCCAGTTGTTCTCCTTTGGGAAAATGAATAATGGTGTTCAGTTTGGTGTTAGTTTCATTATATTTGATTTTCTGCAGATTTCAGCACTCTCTAGAAGTAATATGTATTCTTGGATAGTCCATGGGCTTTATTTGTTTAATTTGAAGTATATCCTAATGATAGTAGCCTTCTAAAAGCATGTTGCAGAACACAAAGTGTTCATTTTTTTAGTCACAATTTCACCATTCATAGAAATAAGTATTGGATCACAGAACTAAAGGAGACCTCTAGGGAGCATTTCATCAAGCCCCCTGTCTTTAATTAAGTGGATGTCTAAAGCATCCGGAAGAGATTTCCCTTAAATACTGACAAATAGAGGCTCATGAAGCCCATTCAGTTGCTCATTACAGTGTTTTTATCACTCTAATAGTCAATAAATTATTCTTCCCATCCAACTGAAATCACCTCTGCCTTAACCCAAGCATTTTTCTTCTTGTTCAAACCTCCAAGTATATAGCTGAAAACAGCGTAACATTAAAACTGTTCCATTGAAGTACTATTTCATGGACATGATGCGTTTCATCAACACACAGTTTCTCGAAATCTGGTCAATAAACAGAAATACAATAGGCAGCATAAAGGTGTGCAGGTCACTGAATACTAATTGAAATAGAATAAAATAAAAATAAAAATAATGTGCTTTAAAATGTGTTTAGCAATAGAATTGGGGGCTGTCCAGGAAACTCTACATAGACAGCTGCTAGGTGAAAGAAAGGAGTAGTATTCTGACTATCTCTTACCTGCTCTCTGAAATTTTTGCCTTCACAATCAGCCGAGTAGTATTTCTGTTTCCACTTTAGGCTTTTTTCCCTCCCAAATCTTCCTACCTGCTGTCATGTGAGTTTTTTGTTTGTTTGCTCTTTCAACTAGTGATAAAAGTCTTAACAACACAAATAGGAAATTAAAGCAAGAGGTCAGTCAGTGTGGTAAAATTTCAGATGAAGAACAATCAGTCAATTGGCCGGTCAAATGCTATAAATAATCTATAGAGTTTTCCCTATTTTCGCTGGATTAGAGTAATGATTCTCAACTCTAGACTGCATTTTGGAATCTCCTGGGGAGTTTACTAAAAGTGGCAAATCCTAGAACATTGCAGGTAATTTTGACTTAATAGGAATTAGATGATTCCCAGTCATTTTAAAAAATTTTATTTAAATTCAATTAATTAACATATAGTGTATTATTAATTTCAGAGGTAGAGTTCAGTGATTCTTTAGTCTGATATAACACCCAGTGCTCATTACACCTCATGCCCTCCTTAATGCCCATCACTCAGGTAGCCTATTCCCCCACTCGCCACCCTTCCAACAACTCTCAGTTTGTTTCCCATAGTTAAGAGTCTCTTATGGTTCGTCTCCCTCTCTGATTTCGTCTTATTTTATTTTTCCTTCCCTTCCCCTATGATCCTCTGTTTTGTTTCTTAAATTCCACAAATGAGTGAAATTATATAATTGTTTTTCTCTGGTTTATTTCACTTAGTTTAATAATCTCTAGTTCCATCCACATTGTTGGAAATGGTAAGATTTCTTTCTTTCTTTTTTTAAGTATTCTATATCCTGCTACTCAAAATGGGTCCATGGACCAGGAGACAGTGACATTACCTGGGAGCTGATTTGAATGGACAATCTGGGGCCCCACTGAAATTGATCAAGTCAAAATCTTCATGTGCACAAGAATTTCCTTATTAGAGTTTGAAAGACCCTGTTAGATGCTCTAGTACACAGCTTGGTTCAGAACCACTGGGTAGAGGAAGTGAACAGAACCAGAAGGCCCTGAGAGTGAAGATATGGAGGAAATGAGGAAAGGAGTAGCAGATAAGGAAGGGAGGAGAAAAGTGGCAGAGTGTAAAAACAGAAGACACTTATCAAGACTTTGCCTAATTTAACCTTATTTAATTTTTTAAAGTTACTTAC
The DNA here is from genome assembly GCF_002288905.1 of Enhydra lutris kenyoni. Lineage (NCBI taxonomy): Eukaryota > Metazoa > Chordata > Mammalia > Carnivora > Mustelidae > Enhydra > Enhydra lutris. The sequence continues at coordinate 22,572,755 of NW_019154085.1, read as the reverse complement.
AAATACTTTAAGTTCTTGAAATGATAGATATTCTCTCAATAGTATCACCTGAGTATGGAATATGTGGTTCCTTAAGCTTTATCCATCTGATTCTTACGGATATTTTGGATGAACCTCAACTCCCAATCTCAAATTTACTGAGCCTAATATAAGAAACATCTTAACTTCCCAGATTTTACCTTTTATATTAGACAATCACAGTTAGTGATATACCATCAATGAATAAGCTAGTTAAAGTTTGACCCAAAGGGGCACCTGGGTGGTTCAGTTGGTTAAAGCCTCTGTCTTCGGCTCAGGTCATGATCCCAGGGTCTTGGGATCCAGCCCCACATGGGTCTTTCTGCTTCAGCAGGGAGCCGGCTTCCCCCTCTCTCTCTGCCTGGCTCTCTGCCTACGTGTGATCTCTCTCTGTCAAATAAACAAATAAAGTCTTTAAAAAAATTTTTTGATCCAAATATTTTAATGCACCCAATGAAGCAATTTAGGAAGGATACTAAATATAGGAGGATGGGTGGAATCTAACAAAATAATATTCAGGCAAGGGTGGAAATTAATATAACCAAAGCAGTTATAAGTTAATGTTCCCATGGAGGCCAAGTGAGTTACTTCATTGATTTCAGGAACTGTTTTGTTTTGTTTTTCCATCATAATAAAATATGAGTATAGTTTGATGTGTTTAAGTTATATTCAGTAGTACTATTAATCAATAAATGTCATTAAATAGATTATACAAAGGGAATGCTTTCTTTTTAAAAATAAATCTCATGTAACAATGTGAAGAAATGTTTCTTAACTGTGTCACATCATTATCTAGAGATTAAGCTTATTATTTTGTTCTTTTAGCTTACTTATATTATTACCTGTCAAGCAAACACTTCTAAATATTTCATGCTTACTGAACTTTATCAGTTGGAATTAAAGCATGTAAAAACTGTGGTAGCAAAAATTGCTATTTTTAGTCCTGATGTATTTTACTTTTTTTATTTTTAAAATGAATTATAGACTGCTTTTGAAGCAAATCCCATAATTCTCATTAATGTCTTAAGACAAAATTTTGAAAAGTAGTGACTATAGAAAGATGTTTCTTTGGATATTCTTGAAATGGAATCACAAAGCTAAGATCAAAGTCTCCTGAAAAAATACATGGTATGTGACCACTAGATAGACAAAATTGCTATTTTGAACAATTTAAAGTTGACTCAATATATATGAATGAATAATGTAATGTACATATATTAAAAGTTTCAGAGCATAATAATTATTATTGAACATAAGCTTGTACTGTTAGATTATATTTTAAAAACATGATCATATTTAAACAGTATGCTCACTGAGAGAATTGATCTTAATGTGAACATTTAACAAATAATTTTAAAATTGGGGTACCTGGGTGGCTCAGTGGGTTAAGTGTCTGCCTTTGGCTCAGGTCATGATCTCAGAGTTCTGGGTTCAAGTCCAGCATCCAGCTGCCCACTCAGTGGGAAGTCTGCTTCTCCCTCTGCCCCTGCTCATGCTCTCTCTCTCTCTCTCTCAAATAAATAAATAAAATCTTTATTTAAAAAGTTTTTAAAATTAATTAATTAATTAATGGCTGATTATCTTTATAAATCTTATCTACATATTTGGTAGGAAAGACCAAGGTATATAAATGAAAAGAAACTGAAGCATTTTGTATAGTAACTTGACCCACCATAGAGTTAAAAATAGAAATGAACACTTAGACATATGTGCCTAAGATTAAAATGTGGTGTGACTTATAAGCTATTAATGCTGACTTCATGCTATTTCTGGCTGAACAATGCCTGTCAACTTAAAGCCAGTTAATAGACTGTTCTGTGATAGCACTTATTTCAAATCTAGTAATTTGTTTACTTAACATATGTCTGCTGTTTCAATTAGCGACTTGGGCACATCAAAAAAGCCTTGTTAAATCTGGAAGAGAGGAATTATATATGAATTTTTTTTTTTACAAAAATGTCTATCAAAAGTTTCCTTTATATAGTATGAATTACTAATTAGAATATCTAAATAAATATATTACTTGGATAAAAGATAGGAACATCAATGTTAAGCCCAATGTAGGACTATGAAGAGTTAATTAGTGTGTATAATTTGTTTGGTTATATTTCATATATGTAATGATTATGTATAATGTATATAAAATATAAATAAAAATTCCATCATGCAGGTACAGTTCTAGACTCTGGAATATACCAATGAACACATTGTATAATGAGTGAGTTGTAAAATATGTCAGATGGTCATCGATGCTATAACACAGATGGAGGAAGAAAGGAAAGACAAAAGGAAAGAAGGAAAGAAAGAAGCAGAGGGAAGGAGAGAGAGAGAAAGGTAAAGAAAAATAAGAGGAGGATTCATCAAGAATCAGTAGTTTGGAAAGGATTCAATATTAAATAGGGGTTGACTTCACCAGGAAAAAGAGATTTCAGTGAAAACTCAAAAAAAAAAAAAAAAAAGGACAAAATTAATTTATTTATGAAAAAATTTCTTAAAAAAAAAAAAAAAAAAAAGGATTTAGGGACATGTGCACCCGAATGTTTATAGGAGCAATGTCCACAATAGCCAAACTATGGAAAGCACCTAGATGCCCATCAACAGATGAATGGATAAAGAAGATGTGATACACACACACACACACACACACACACACACACACGAATACTATGCAGCCATCAAAAGAAATGAAATCTTTCCATTTGCAATAGTGTGGATGGAACTAGAAGGTATTTTGCTGTGTGAAATAAGTCAATCAGAGAAAGACAATTATCATATAATCTCTCTGATATGAGGAATTTGAGTGGCAGGGCAGGGGTTTTGGGGGTAGGGAAGGAAAAAAATGAAACAAGATGGGATTGGGAGGGAGACAAACCATAAGAGACTCTTAATCTCACAAACAAACTGAGGGTTGCAGAGGGTGGGGGAATAGGGATAGGGTGGTTGGGTTATGGACATTGGTGAGGGTATGTGGTATGGTGAGTGCTGTGAAATGTGTAAACCTCATGATTCACAAACCTTGTACCCCTGGGGCAAATAATACATTTTTTGTTAATAAAAATAATTTTTATAAAAGATTTATTTGGGGCACCTGGGTGGCTCAGTGGGTTAAAGCCTCTGCCTTCAGCTCAGACCATGATCCCAGCATCCTGGGATCGAGCCCCGCATTGGGCTCTATGCTCAGCAGGGAGCCTGCTTCCTCCTCTCTCTGCCTGCCTCTCTGCCTACTTGTGATGTCTGTCAAATAAATAAGTAAATCTTAAAAAAAAGTATTTGAGAGAGAGAAAGAGCACAAGTGCAAGTGTCTATGCACCTGGGAAAGATCAGAAGGAAAGGGAGAGAATCTCAAGGAGACTCCCTGATGAGTGGTAGCCTGAGGCGGGGCTTGATCCCAGGACCCCGAGTTCATGACCTGAGCCAAGATCAAGAGTCAGAAGCTTAACCAAGGGAATCACCCAGGTGGAAATTTCTATTAAAATGTAGAAATTTCTATTAAAATGTTTACAAAATAATTTATTTTAAAATTTAATGTTACCCAAATTGCAAATACAACATATACCCTCAAGGGACTCCAGGGTGGCTCAGTCCATTAAGCATCTGACTCTTGGTTTTGAAATTATTGAATTTTATCAATCGTGGGATCAAGCCCTGAGTTGGGCTCTGTGCTCAGCTTGGAGTCTGCTTCAGATTCTCTCTCCCTCTCCCTCCTCTGTGTGTGTCTCTCTCACAAATAAATAAATAAAATCTTAAAAAAAAATGCACCGACAAATTGAGACTTAAAATTTGTCTTTTTCAAAATCTTCTAAAAGATCGTAAGAAGTATCATATAACTTTATTTTTGCAAAATAAAAACAAGACAAAGAGTGAGTCCAAGTGTTGTTTCTGTTTAAACTGTATTTGATGTTTGTACTGATTGCACTACATAAGTAGGAATATAATCATGTTTAACAGAAGAATATAGTTCATATTTAAACACCATCCACTATTTTATGAATATCATACTCATGTTCAATTAAAAAGGATCCGAGTGAAAATATGGAATCATGAAGTAATCAATAGCAGAATTTAAGGAACATTTAAGTCTAGTAATAGACAGTAACAATAATTCTCTTATTTGGATTTTGGTATGCTCTATTTCTTGGCATTTTAATATTTGTCTATTTACATTTTTAGTGTCCTACCTCTTTAACTCTCTGCATTTTTTAATATTCATTTTTATTTATTTTAAAGAGAGAGAGTGAGCATAGTGGGGAAGGGCGGAGGTGGAGGGAAAGTCTTAAGCAGACACTGCACTGAGATCTCATGACTCTGAGATCACGACTTAAGCTGAAGCCAAGAATTGGACATGTAACCAACTGTGCCACTTAGACACCCCTGCATATTTTTTTTCTTTGATATGTGCATTAAGCAGTCAACAAATAACTTTCTTTGAATTGGCAATATACGATTTATTTAGTTAGAGAGGATACTTACTTCTCTGTATATTAAATGCCAAACATTATACCAGTCATCAGGATAAAAACATGAAAAAGGCAATGGACTTCAAAAAAACTACACTAATAGTTTAGTAGGAAGAGTAAACATAAAAAAAATACAAAGTATTATGATAAGTGAAATAATAATATGTAACAGTTGCTGACCACTATTAACAGAGGCCATGTTAAGCACTTTATACAGATATCTCTATTTATCTTCAACCTCATTAGATAGGTACTAATACTAAATCCATCTTAAAACTAGTAAAGTGAAATACAGAGATATTCAATAACTGCCCATATCACAAGAATAGAGTTTGGGTTTGAGACTAGACCTTTAGGCCACATAGAATCTGCATTAACTTTCTCCCTGTGCAGATGAAACAGTGATAAACTGACTCATCCTGGAGCCATATCTGGAGTTTTCAGAGAGAAAGTGACATCTGAATTGGATCTTACAGATGTGTATTTGCTAGGCAAAAAAGATAGGGAGGGTTTTTAGCATGGAGGAAAGTATTATAAGACGGCAATGAGAATCAAAATTGGAAATGATCCATGAAATCAGGAATCACAAGTGGTGATTGTGTGTGGCTGGATGGGAGAAGCACAATGAGAAATGACAGTAAATATCGAGATGGTTTAGTTGATGAAGGACTTTTATCCCTTGCTCAGGGTTTACTCCTTTAGTACAGGGATGACAAGTTCTGCTAACAGCACTGATTCATAGGCAGTGGCTTGTATTTTAAAGTCATCGCTTTTAGAGCAGCTGGAGGATTAATTGGGATCTGAGAAAATTTTTAGAAGGCTATGCAGTCATTTAAAGATTACTTTTCAAACAAAGTTTGAGTAGAGAGAAGAGACCGTAATGAGGAACATTACTTAGCAATTTTATTCGATAATTTTATTAGCTATGAGAAGCAAAGGTGAGGGGAAAGGAGAAATAGAAAACACATCCCCAATTTTTAGCTAAGCTACTAAATGTATGGTGCTAGCACTAATCAAGGGAAGGGATGAAAGAAGAGAGATATGTCTGACTGGTAGATGGGAAAGGGAGTAATGTTCTATATTATACATCTTGGGATATCTAAGTGGGGTCTTCTGTAGGCAGCTGGTAATATATGCTGCTGCTCAATAGAAAATTCAGTTTTGGATCTGATGTCATCTACCTCTAGGTAGTATGCAAATAAGGGATGGATGATTTCATCTAGGCATGAGCCCATGACTTAAAGAAAATTGACAAACCCAACTCTGGGGAATGCTATTGTTTGAAAGACAGATCTTGCTATAGTAGCAGTGAAGGAAGCTTTGAAGAACTCGTCAAAAAGATGGAAGATCTCCTACTATTAATGTATTCATATCAATATGACTCTTTATCTTGATTAACAGTTTTCTTATGTAATTGGCTGCTCCCATATTGGGAGCATAGATATTTACAATTGTTAGATCATCTTGGTGGATAGTCCTTTAAGAATTATGTAGTGTCCTTCTGTATCTCTGACTACAGTCTTTAGTTTAAAATCTAATTTGTCTGATAGGAGAATTGCTACCCCGGCCTTCTTTTGAGGCCCATTGGCATGAAAGATGAAGGGAGTTGAGGGAAATTGGAAGGGGAGGTGAACCATGAGAGACTATGGACTTTGAAAAACAATCTGAGGGTTTTGAAGGGGTGGGGGGTGGGAGGTTGGGGGATCCAGGTGGTGGGTATTGTAGAGGGCACGGATTGCATGGAGCACTGGGTGTGGTGCAAAAATAATGAATACTGTTACACTGAAAAAATAAAAAATTAAAAAATAAATAAATAAAAACAGAAAAAAAAAAAAAAGATGGAAGGAAACCAGAGTGAAGTGGAAATACAGAAGCCAAGATGCGATGTGCTATACATATTCTGTAACACTCATTCATTTCTGTAAATACTTTAAATATATTTCTTTGGAATAAGAGAAATAAGTGTCCCTCGAAGCTGTAATTTTGATGCCCAGCCTGTACCACCGATTTTTACTAAAGCATACCCTAATATAGTGGTGTCAGCTTGGATCAAAGGACATTATAAGAAAAGACCAAAGGAAATTTATGTTGCATCTACTATGAATGTGTCTCTCTCCCACACCTTCCTCCTTCTCTCCCTCCCTTCCTCCCTCTCTCCCTCCCTCCCTCCCTTTCTTCTTTCCTTCTTTTGAGGATATGGCTCTGTTCCTTACACAGGAAACTTGGTAGAAATTTCACTTAAATATCAAGAAAAGAAACAGTGATGCTACTCCTGACCAGGTTACTATATATGTATCTGTTTCTCTAGCTATATTTATCTATCTACTTGATATGAATTATGTAAGATGCAATGTGAATCATGTAAAAGTTTGTTTCCATTTTTGCATTGACTCTAAAAGGCTTAGATTATTTCTGGGGATATCTCGGTCATAAAACCTTACTGTGCACATTGGGGATTGACTTCACTGCTGACTCCATCTATTTCAAGCTGCCAAAATGTTTCATTCAATTATTTCAAATTTGATTCTTCCCTGCTAAGTTATATGGTTGTTTTGTAAAGCATGGTAAGTGTTTGCTGGAACAAGAAAGAAAATAAAAACAAATGTTTATATTAATTTTGAAGGTTTTTGAACAGTGATTTTGACCTGTTGCTGACTTCATTTGGTAAATGTGAGCTGAATTGAGTCAATGGTGGGTTGAGTATTGTTACCTGAAAGCTCAGCTTTTCTCAGCTACTCCAAAGCATCTTAGAAGTGTCTCTTGGTGACTGACTTTGATCAGGGTCCCATCTCTTGTCTTCCACAGTGACAAGGACGGTATGTGCAGAACAGTGTGATGGCAGGTGCTATGGGCCCTATGTCAGTGACTGCTGTCATAGAGAATGTGCTGGGGGCTGCTCAGGACCCAAGGACACAGACTGCTTTGTAAGTCTTGGAGTTTCCCTTCTACTTTTCCTATCTCTCTCCTTCCTGGTTGGACTCAGGCACATTGAATCTTTAATTAAAATAAGATCAAGTTTAACCATTTTAAGATTAAGAAAGATGCTCTGCCTTCCTATACTTCCTTCCCTCACTGGGTAGCTATTGATTACCTAGGATTGTTCTGTTCTAGCAAATGAATTATATCTTTCTGATGTAATTTATAATATAGGTGAGATGCATTAGAGAATGTGAAGAGGAACATATTGAGATATCTTTTTAAAAGCTAATAGCATCCTTCTAAAATTTACATTGATTACCTGTTTATGTTGTTGCATAGTTGAGTTTTCTGAGTGAGGGCTCTTGAATTTTATTTCTTGGATTTAAATTTTAAGATTATAGCTGTAGATTTCAAGATTATTCATAAATTGACAAATTTAACTATTTCCCAGTTTATTTTGTTTGCAAGTTAATATTATTCATAATTTATAAGATTAACAAATGCATGCTTAAAGCAATTTATATGCTAATCTATGGGATTTTTATTTTAGAAAGGGACACTTTTCTTTCTTAAAATTAACATTTATAGCTTGTTGGGGACATGTTTTAATTACATTTTAATATCCCCAATACAGTTCTTTCTGTTCTTTTGAATACAAATAGTTCTGTGAGCTATAGTTAACACAATTTCATATACAGATGTTATTTTCATTTTAAGCTAAAAATCATAAAATAAGAAATTGTTTTTGCTGTTAAAAATGAACACAGAAGTTTATTTTCTTTTTTCACATTTTCAAATACCCAGAAAATACACATATATATTTAAAACTGAATATTTTTTTCAAATTGAGACTCAACTCTGAAAATAAGCAAAACATAAATTAAAGCTCTTATAGTCATTTCTTAATTTTCTTAACGTCACAAAAAACTTAATTTGTCAACCCTAATCCTATAGTGAAACAAAATTATATATTGCAGAAGTGAGTAGTGAGGAAGAAGAAAAGAAACATGTTAAAATTTTAAGGAAGGTGCTTTAGCAGGTCTTGAAGTGAGACCTTTTCTCTTTTTCTAACACCAGACACAAATTAAAGCTTGATGTCCAGGATGCTGAGCAGCTCTTAACAATTCCAAAACAGTAACAACAAAAAACACCAATAACCATAACTTTCACTTAGAAGTTTTTCATTGGATTTGTTCTCATGGTTCCATTATCATAATAAACAGAGTGCCGGGTGAGTCTCAGAGTTCTCATTTCATTACTTTTATGGAATGGTTCAATGATTCCACTTTGGCATTTGGTACAGAATGTTCAAGAATGTCAGACCAAAGCCTTGGTGTAAGTTAGGTTGTTTTAAATGCTGTCTGGAAGGTAAATCGGTTTGATTCCTTTAGTTTATGTCCCTTTGTTGCCAAGCAATCTGCGCACAACACTGCATAAAGTATGTTCATAAAGCAATTATGAGGACACATGAAGTTTTATAGCCATAAATTAAAACTTAGTGAGTTTTGTAGATTGCTTTTTAATAGATTCTTCCTGGAAAATGTCATCTTAGTGAATAATGTATCATGAGTGAGTCTTGTCCTGATTATGCATCTAGTAGACTATCATCAGGGAATTGTCATGTTGGTGATAAAGTGCTTGCTAAAACAATTGATGAAGAAAATGTTTTGAGGAAACAGAATGAATTAGTGCTTATTAATAACCATACAATTTATGATGAAATATAAAATATAGCTTGAGTGCATATTAGCTTACTTTCCAAAACCTCAATTATTCCTATGAAGGTTTAAGTTGTTTAATTAAGAGAATTAGTTCATCCACTCTTTTGAAAGCCATGTTTTATGTATACATATATTCTATTTTTATACCAAATACTTCTCAGATGGTAAAATTGTTTTTTAATTCTTCTCAAAGGCATTAGAATGCATTAATAAATTGAGGTCTCACTAGAAAGGCATAAGGCAGCAGAAACAAACTGTTTTGTTTGAACTTGATGGCGTTCACCAAATGGCAAGGCATTATGAAAAAGACCATATAGGAAATGGCAACACATTATTTAATTGTGAGCGAAGTATAGGCTGCTTCTCTTCATTTTGGCATACTCCATATTTATATTTGACTAGTCACCCGCCAGAGCTTTTTCTTCAAGTCCAGTTTAAATGGCTGTTACAATGTTTTCTCACTATACAACTGTGATGAGTGTGCTTACCACGTCAATTATGGCACTGAACTTTTCCAAACACCTGATTTAAGGAAACACTAGACTGTAGACTTGGGGAGTTAGTTAGTGTCAGACTCTAAGACTGAACATAAACCCTTTGAATAGTGCGAGTTGGAATTATTTTTCACTATTAGCTAATTTTAATATGAAACCATTATTAGTTTGGAGATTACTAGGTGGAGACTAGGTAACTTGAATACCAGTATCTTTGTATAGATTGTATATTCATTGACATTGGAAAAACCGTTTTGTAAAATTTTTGAAGTCCAGAACAAATTTGAACTTAAAAATAAGCACTTAATGACTATAAACCTGTCCAATTTTATACTATTTGTGAAATATAAAAATAGACCATGCACATATGTTTTATATAAATATTAACTTAATAAGTAAAGAACACATCACAAAGTTGTTAGAGCAGTATTCCTTTAACAAGTATTATGAAGGTTATTTTTAAATGAAACTAATATTTTCTGTGTTTCAGGCCTGCATGAATTTCAATGACAGTGGAGCATGTGTTACTCAGTGTCCCCAAACTTTTGTCTACAATCCTACCACCTTTCAACTGGAGCATAACTTCAATGCAAAGTATACATATGGAGCATTTTGTGTCAAGAAATGCCCCCGTAAGTAACAAGATAAGAATAACCAAATTAATTAGATCATGATTTTAAAACACACACAAAAAAATCGTGTACCTGTATTATAATTTAAAATTTGCAACAATATTGTAAATGACTTGGATAGAGGTACTATTGCTACCATTTCACTAATAAGGAAATTAAAATTCAAAAAAATTAAAGTGATTGGTCTAAAGTCTCAACAAAGGAGTGGAATGTTTGAGTTTAGAGTATAGTGTCATTGCCTTTTAAACTTACTGTTTTTATTATTCCTCAGTGATTTTGCACATGATGCTGTTTCTCAAAAAAAAAAATGAGAGCCAGCTTTGTAATGAATGAGGTCAGCTTCTAATCACAATGAATTTTTACCTAATATCCTTTCTGATTACTTATTTATAATAGAATGTATAGAATTATAGTTTTAATATAAAATCTCATCATAATAACAATAGAAGTGAAGGGCTATTTAGAGTTCTTTACAAAATTGACAGCTCATCCTAGGGTTTCAAAGTAACCAGTTTAGCTTTCATCAGGAATTCAGTAAATGTATGTCTTCATATTTGCTCCAGTCAGTTTCTTTGCTTGGAATGAATGATGGGCCATTATTTCTTTATTGTTTTATCTACCGGAAAAACTAAAAACAAAACAAAACAAAACAAAAAAAACTTAAAAAAAATCACTACATTTGTCCATATATTCATTTAAAAGAAGAAGGTTTTACAAACTATAGCACGTCACTCTTATGGTTTTCTTCTTTTTGTGCCTGTGGTTAAATAAGAAGTATAAAGGACATGGGATTAGAGTGGCTGTGGGTTCTGCCTTGGCCCCCGTATTACTTGTGTGATTTTAAATGAACTATTTCAATTTTCTTTGTATTCTCTTTAGGATGTGTCTGGTAATAATCATAGCTCTTGTCACTACAAGAGTTATTACAATGATCAAAGAAACGGGGAATAAGAATCAGAGAGATAGCATATAAAAACAAGTCTTTGAAAACAATGACAATTCTAGTCATTACTATTAAATATTTTTATATTGGTTAAAAGAATAATTACACATACAAGCTTTCAACATCTAGCTTATGGCAAGTGGCTAACACTGAGAATAATTTTGTGAAATTACACTCCCAGTTTCCTTAGATATGGTAACTCCTAAATTTCTTTTCTTAGAATAGTTTAGTTCAACAAATTACAGACTGGGTGCCTGGGTGGCTCAGTTGGTTAAGTGACTGCCTTCAGCTCAGGTCATGATCCTGGGGTCCTGGGATGGAGTCCCACCTCCGGCTCCCTTCTCAGCAGGGAGTCTGCTTCTCCCTTTGACCTCCCCCCTGCCCATGCTCTCTCTCTCTCTCATTCTCTTTCTCAAATAAATAAATAAAATCTTTAAAAAAACAAAAAAATTACAGACTAAACACTTCAATATTTAGCAATGTAAATCTCAAATATTTGAGGGGCCCTGCATAAGGCATGGTTTGCAAAACTGTAACTATTTCGGAAAAACAAAGACATTTAGCTTCTAAATACTGCTCTACAGTCCTTAATCTTGAATTCTAAAATTCAAAAAACTCCAGACAAATATTTTTTGAAACTCATTTGGCGGTAAAACCTGAACCTAACTGATATGAGGGTATTTATGATCTGTATTTACTCCACTTGGCATATATTGCTGTGAAAACCTAGAAGTGTTTAAATGTGAGGTATTCCTGTGATTACCTTGAAGAAAGGATGGTTCCATAATATACAGTACATTCACTTGTTGCAGGTTGAGTTCCCCTCAGACAGAGATTAGGTTGTTAAGGAGGAAGAACAAGAAGAGACAGGCTGTGATGCCGGCTCAACAATGTACCTTTTCTGTGTGGCGGACGCCCCCTGGTGGATAACTAGGAATATCAAGATCACACTGTGCCCAGTCCCATGGATCCATACCCATTCTTCTACCCCAGACTCCCTTCAATCCCAGATTTTCCAATATTTCTTCTCCCAAGGCAAGCCACTGCTCATGAATCCATATTTATTCTAAGCTCAGGATGTGAGTGGGGAGGGGAAGGGGGAGAGGGAGTGGGAGAGAAAATCCTCAAGCCAACTGTACTCTGAACACAGGGGCCCAACTCAGGGCTGGACCCCCAGAACCCCAAGATCATAACCCTGAGGCAAAACTAAGAGTCAGAAGCTTAACCAACTGAGCCACCCAGGGGCCCCACCACTTGGATTTTATGACCCAAGTAGCAAAATGCTTGCATCCCAGACTGGACCTGTACCATATGTCTTTCCTGATCTGAGACCCTTCAAGGCCAGAAGCCTTCCAAAAGACTGAATGTTAGACCAGAAGCAGTATGCCCAGACAGGGAAGGATACTGCCTTTAAAATAAAGGGGCCTAGCAGGTGTCGTGTTGCCTCTACTGTGGGAGGCTCTAGATGCAATAATTTGTTCTTTTTTTGGGGTGGGGGAGGGAGCATCCTGGCATATTTCAGATCGCTGGAGCCCTAAACATTTCACAGGCGTATCAGGTAATCAGACATTCCTGGTTTATGTAGTATACCTTCCCTAGTCTCCTTTCAAATTCCATTTTGTTTCCTCATATAAAACCGTGGAACAGTTTCTGTGGCATTCCACTAAGAGATAGAACACATTTTAAACATTTCCTCCTGGATATGAAGTGTGCTCTCTCGATCCAAGGCAATTCAACTTCAGCTTCATTTGTGTTGCATGTAACTTGAAGTATTTTTAGATTACAGACTTGCATCATGACATGAAATGAAGTGGAACTATTGAAAAACACAAACTAAATGTCATGTAGTTTCCTAAGTCTATAAAAGAAATTCACTGTGTCTTGGGGGCTCTTCAGGATGCGGAGCAGTAGTCAAGCAAGGACTAACTGTTGTTAACACAGGCTGCCCTTGGATTGGAATGTGGATGTTCAGATTCTGTTTCAGGTGGAGATATTTGAACAGAGTTGTTTTAGGGAAAGAGGCAGACATGTATGCTATCAATGATACTCATCACTGTCAGTCCCTAAAGTACTTTGTTTTAAACTTGTTTGCTGGCCATCAACGTTATTGCTCATTTTGCCTTTTTTTTTCCCCAATCAGATAACTTTGTGGTGGATTCCAGTTCTTGCGTACGTGCCTGCCCTAGTTCCAAGATGGAAGTAGAAGAAAATGGGATTAAAATGTGTAAACCTTGCACGGATATTTGTCCAAAAGGTGAGTGATAGCTGAGATTATGCTGGCTAGAACAGGGACCTGCTCCAAGGTTTTTCCATTTGCTCTTCAATGGACCGGCTAAGTTCCCCTCTCTGAACACACACATACATTTCCATGACTTTGAATAGTTCCCCAAAGTATCAACTATCTTAATAGTGTGTGTTATTGATTTTGAATGATGTAAACTAAATAATCCAGATTAACCTGGGAGTTAGCATTGATAGAAACTCAGGAAAAAAGTTATATTTTATTCTCTATGCAGCAAATCTTAGAGGTTAAGCACATAACAAGGGATGGATTGTGTGATTATTTTCACATCAAGAACCCATGTTAATCGCTGCCACTCTACACTAAATGATTTGCTATGCATATGAAGGGGTGCAAAGAGACAAAAAACATGATACTTACCCTCCAGGGCTTCAAAATTACTTTGAAAGATTAGATGTATAAAATGACAAGGAAATTTACCATACGCATTAAATAAATGTTGCAGATAATTCCTGTTTTAGAAATTGAGTGCAGAAAGAAATCCCTTCTAGCTGTGGTGCTCCAATTCCTCACCCAAATGAAACTTAAATTAAGCAGGATGAACATACAGTCTAAATTTTATAAATGATAATAAGCCTTCCAAATAATCACAGATTGCCTTAGAAACGGCAATCAAGACTTATTTTTTACTACATTCTCTCTTTCCTCTTTCCTTCTCCCACCCCCCCCCATATTTTATTTGCTTCGCTTTTTGTTTGTTTGTTTGTTTGTTTTGAGTAGAGCCTTCAGAAAGTACAAGTAATACTCAATTTAAGAATTTAAGAATAGGGGCGCCTGGGTGGCTTAGTTGGTTAAGGGTCTGTCTTCAGCTCAGGTCATGATTTCAAGGGTCCTGAGATCAAGCCCTACATTGGTTGGGCTCTGTGGTCAGCAGGCAGTCGGCTTTTCCTTCTTTCCCTCCCTCTACCTCTCCTTCTGACTCTCCCCTGCTCATGCTGTCTAACCAACCCACCACCCTCCTGCTCCATTCAAATAAATAAATAAAATCTTTAAAAAATAATTTAAGTATAAATATTTCAATGGCTCTTCCTTCTGATTACAGCTCCCAACATTAGTACTTTGTTTAATATGTATTCTTAATTAGACCAATGGTAAAACTACAGTTTGAAGACCATCATTAGGCTATGAAATTATTTTACTCAATTGAGTAAAATAACATTGAAAATGATATTTTAGGATAGATGAAAAAATAGTTGACTTTATGTGCCAAAAGCAAGCATTGATTGTTGGAAGTTTGTCTTAGTTACATATGTGTTGTGCGGGTATACTTGGACTTGATATAAGATATTCTTATGTGTCATGGTCACGAGACTACAATGCAGGGACAATATTTTAAAGCAGGCCCAGCAGTTAATGTTGCATGAATAAATTTTTATTTTACTTGTTAGAAAACTGTGTATGTCTTATGATGAACTTTCTTCATTTTATAATGAAATATACTGTTATTTTATAATAGAAATGCAATGATTTATTGACCAAAAAAATAGTTGCTCAACTCCCTGACTGTGAGTCTTGTTTTCTGCAGCTTGTGATGGCATTGGCACAGGATCACTGATGTCAGCTCAGACCGTGGATTCTAGTAACATTGACAAATTCGTAAACTGCACCAAAATCAATGGGAATTTGATCTTCCTTGTCACTGGTATTCATGGGTCAGTATGAAATTGTTGTAGAAAATTATTTTACAACGTGTAGACAAAGCTTAAGAGATTCTTTAGCTTTGTCTGTTTGATTCCTTTTGACCTAGATGAGTTCTTCCTTCCGTTAATGTTCTTCTCCAACAAAATCAAATTCCAGATTTTACCAGCAATGATAGTAAAAACCACAGTTTTGAGATACATAGACTATGAGTTTAATAACTACTTAGATTTGACAATATAAGTTTATATGTAAGCTAAAACGTATTTGTGGGATAGTCTCCTCAAATCCACAGATTTCAGAAAGTTTGACATATTTTTACAAATGTTTAAGGAAACAGTGTCAATGGGTGAAGTGAGGAATTTCATTCCAATTCCTAACTGATTAGTTCAGGGAAGAATAAATTAATATTCTTTTAAAAATGTATGTCATAGAAAACCAATCAGTAAGTTGAAATTCTCTTGAGCTTTCAGAAATTCTCTTTGGCCTGATGTATCTTTTATCTTTCTCTTAGGTTAGGAAATTAGTACTAGTATAGGAGATCTAATAAATGAATTTCATTTTAGCAATAAAAATTGTAACATTTTCTGGGTTCCTTCATTACGGAACCACCTGCTGGTTTTAACTAGGAAAACAGCCAAGTTTGTATTCTTTCAATTGTAATAAAAACGTCAGTATTTTTACTTTATATCTTATCTATTTATCTATATTACTCTTAATCCCTAAATATTAGTGCTACAGGCTACAGATAAAGAATGTGACTCACATATTTCAATTCAAAATCTTAACTCTAAACATATATCACATCATTTCTAGAAGCAAAACAATTTGACACATTATGAATAAATATGTCCAAACAAGAATACCAAAAGAAATAGAACAAAGTGTTTCTTTCCATGCAAATAAGTTACAGTAGGTCTTATTGCATAAAGCATTTCTTCACTTTAAAATGTAGCTTTTAATATGGGTTCATGCCAGATACTATAATGGTATGTACACACTTTCTGCCCCAGATATGTTTTATTCAGCCCAAGTAATGCTTAAAAATAAATATATATGTTCAAGATTTCTAACTTCTCTTTAAAAATATGTAGATTTGGTTCCTTAACACATTCTCCTACATGGCAACAATCTTTTGGAGCCAGGTAGTTCTAGCCATTTTTAGATAGGACAACCAAATTTACCAGAGTCACTACTAACCCTCTGAATTGATTTACATTGCTAACCTCACCTTCTTCACCCCAATGAGTAGGAGACCTGGGTCAACATTTAGGTGCATCTATATAATGGAATGCATGTATGACATTTACTAAAACAATATATCTACACTGTAACTATTTTCAAAACCAAAACTATTTTCAAAACCAAATACCACTATGAATTAAAGATCATATCATGTTAACAGCATCTTGTGAGAAATAGGAAGACATACACACTTAATTCACATTGCCTGCCTCCACACGGGTATAATACGTGAATTGGCCTCAAGTCCATCAGTGCAGGGAAAGATTTGAAAACGCAGTCTTATAAATTGCATTGGAGAAGTTGTTTTCATTCTAATCAGACCCAACATCCATCTTTTATATATTAAGTGTATTCATACCTCCTTTTAAATTATGAAATAAAAATCATAGATAGTATAGCCTACTTATATACATAATTTTATGAAGTGATTGTAATTCTCTATTTTTTATTTAAAGAAAAAATACAAGTAAAGTAATGGATAACAAAATATGAATTGATAGGAAAATGCTCAACTTCTACTTACTTGGAATGAAAGTTTGGATTTATGAGAAATGAGATTAGAAGTTATTCTGTACAAGAAGTATGGGAAGTAAAGAGCAGAGGGACAGCTGACCACTGGAATGGGAAATAAGTAACAGACATATTGTTATATGACGAGGAAAATGGAAATAAGTATCATTCAAATAGAAGTAACATGACTGCAGAATTACACATAATCATGGTATGATCAACTATGAAGTTTGTGCACATGGGTCCTTAATTGGGTGGGACATTTTAAGGTTATTCAAGACATGAGGCAAAACTTTGCTGGGAAAGGACATTTAATTTTCTTGGCTTGGGGTTATTACTAAAAGCCTATAATGTGGGGCGCCTGGGTGGCTCAGTGGGTTAAAGCCTCTGCCTTCGGCTCAGGTCATGATCTCAGGGTCCTGGGATCGAGCACCACATAGGGCTCTCTGCTCAGCAGGGAGCCTGCTTCCTCCTCTCTCTCTGCCTACTTGTGATCTCTATCAAATAAAAAAAAAAAAAAAAAGCCTATAATGTCCCCCAATATCTGTTACAACTGACACATCTCTGCAAATGTCCCAGCTTCCCTTGAGGTAGGAAATCCTGCCCACATTGAGAACCACTGCAAGATTTCTGTGATAGTAGAAGGATTATGAACCAACAAAAGAAATCCACTGATGGTTAATCTTGTAGGTAAACCATGGGCGGGGAAGTTTGACAAAGATGATCAAATGCAGTTCACAATTCTTATTTTAGTCTTTGTTCCTTATGGAGCATACTTATCTGAAGTCTGGATTTATACTAATTGTAAAATGGTTTTACATATTCTGAATCACCTAACATCCAGAATAGAGGAAATATTAATAAATATGTGCAAAAAAGGGAAGCAGATATGTCAAGATATAAAAATATGTTGCACAACAGATACCATTTATTCACAAATTTATGAGAAGAATCATTATAAAGTATTAGATTAATCTAGACTTTCAAGGAAAACAACCTTACTAATTCATTCAGGTGGAAATGGATTATAGGAAATTGACTTGCGTGATTAGGAACAGAAAGGTAAACAAAGTCTCTCTTAAAAATGAGCTCAGAAGTAAAAGTTAAATTTCCTACTTCATTAATTTGAGCCAGACTATACTAGAGTTTGATTTGAGGCTCTAACCTAGACAGTTTTACTGAGTTGCTTGGCTTCCATTATATGTCAAATGCTCAGTTTCCTCCAGTGTAAAGTTGAGAATTCGGTTTACAATAAAATACCTACCTTCTCTGATTATTGCAGAGATTAAGAACAAAGATCATTTTTAAGTGCTCAGCTGAGTACCTGATATATTGTAAAACATTAATAAATGGTGGAAAAATAAAGAGGCATGGGGAGAAAAGGAGGGAGAGAAAAAAAGGGAGAGAAAGAATAAAGAAAAACCAAAGGAGGAGACAGTGCTAAGGAATAATCTCAATAACTGTATTTAGTTGTAGCACAACATGTAATGTAACAGATATTATTTTGTAGACTAATGAAAACCAAATGGAGGCAAAGTTTTTTTCATGGCAATATTTCCTTTATGGTAAGTCACACTCCTTCCTTAGTCCAGAAGATTATTATTTCTTCTTAATCATAACACTGAACTTAGGATATTTTAATACTAACATTATAATTAATATTACTGTGTCTCAACCATAATATATAAGGCATTTTCCAGGGCAAATATATACGTTATATATGATATTTCTCATTCTTCCTAATTTTATGTCAGTATAAAACACATTATCTGAAGCCTTTCTCTTGATCTTTGGAAGGTGTTGATAAAAAGTCTATTTGGTGGGACTAAGAAATCTTATAAATATATAGACATTATTTGTATTCATGTATATAATTCATGCATGGATGGAGAGAGAGATTTTAAATGTGAATAACATGGAGTATTATAAGCCAAAAACTTCTAGTAAATTAAAGACATGTTTTACTTCCCTTAATTCCCATTACCTTGATCTTCAACTATTTTTAATAGGACGTATGGTTTGAGTAAAGTAGCTAAAGTATTTCTTTAAGCTAATAGGTAAAATTCATAATTAAATGATATTATGCTTTTCAAAAACAAGTTTATGCAAAAAAATAAATTTACGGTTAATTTGTCAATTACAATTTTTAATATATAAAAGAAATCAATAAAGTTAACTGGCATGCTCATTTTATAACACGATGGTGTCATTGCCAGAAATAGACTAGGCACTCTTAGTCCTTTATTTAGAATGGGAACCACAGGCAAACCTGTGTGCAGGGCTGTCCATAGGAATGTTCACCTTTCATCTCTTGTCATGTTTGATAATAGTCATGTGCATGTACTTAGAGTAACAGAATGCTCACCAAGTAAGCATGTTCAAACTGTATCGCAGTGAGACACAGACAAGAAAGTGCTTAGATAAGAGAATGCAGTGATGATATACAATGGAAAAGAGACAATGGGTTTGGTGAAAAATAAAGCGATTTCAATGGAATTGTAAAAATATGTTTCTCTCTATCCTGAGCTTTATTTTGGATCACCAAACACAATGACAGGATGGACATAAAGTTCTTTCTCATGGCTCTGAATTTAGCTAGGGAAGTTCTCAATTTTAAAGTCCTCTGGATTTCAAGTGGCTCTAGGATACAACTCCCTGCAGGTACTTTGAAGTTGGTAAGTAGGATTCTGTCAACTTATTTTATGAGAGTCCTGAATCTCTAAAATTAAGTATATAAAATTTCTGTGGTCCATTGGGTTTCATATGAACAGTCCAGAATTCATTTCATTCCTAGCAACTTGGAAGTATTCTCAGTAAAGGTTTGCACTGACCCCATCGTTGTGTGCTTGCCCTGAATTGTGAGTATTTCTTAATAAAGCCAAGAGATTTGATTATATGACCAGAGCTGTTCTATACACTGCTTTTCATCAAACAAGTGTTGAAAGCTCATTCTACTACTGCAGAGCTGATATTTTCTCTGCATACAAAAGTCTTTACACATTAAAAAATGATAACAACAAGAATTTTCCCTCATGGCGAACTTAATTTCTTGGCTTCACGTTCATCAAAAGCATAGTATTTTATTCGATGTATATTCAGTTATAAATAGAGCAAGTTTGCCAGAACATTTAATTTAGACTTTAAGCTTTGAGAGACATTCATATCACATTGAGGAAAATCTTAATTATGTGTGAGTTATGGGCAAACTCATTTATAGCCTTCTATAACACTCCCTGTTAAACTAGCAGTTCGTTGTATCAGTTATACTTCATAGACTGAAACAGTATTTAACCAAGCAGAGTTTTTGTTGTTGTTGTTTCATTTTGCTTTGTTTTTGTTTTTGGTTTTTTTTTTTTTTGTATTTTTTAAGATATAAGTTGGTTCACTGTATAGAAGCAGATGCAGATAAACCAAGCTGAGGGAGCCAGTAAAATGGGGTTCCAGAGATCAAGGTTGCTGGAACTAATGGCAATTTCAAGGTTCTAATGCAAGGATGAATTAAAATCAATGGATTTAGACTCAGATTCCTAGAAGATAAGCTTTATGCCTTTCCGTTTGTTGGAGGGCTGTGGAGCACCTTGATTGATAACCCTATTAAGGCCACATCTAATGTATCACTGTATCCTATTGTTTACTTCCCAAGTGAAAAAGAAGGTTCTCAAAGATGTAAAACAACAGATGTCCACAGGAAGAATAAGGCTCAGGTGATGTTACAGATGGATACATGCTTCTAAAAAAACCTAAGTTCATTGTTCTTGGGTTTGATCTCTCTTGGAGAAGTGGTCAATGAATAGGATTTAATTTTTCTCTGGAAGGTATATATTGATACAAGGTCTCTACTTGCCTAGAATAGCAGAAGTCACCTTTCAAAGTAATAAAACATTTTTTTTTAACTTTTCTAAATGAAGTATTTTTTTTTTACTGTGTTATGTTAGCTACCATAAAATACATAATTAGTTTTTGATGCAGTGTTCCAAGATTCATTGTAAAACTTAAAAAAAATGTATTTCTTAAAATAGTTGAAAATATTGCTTGAATTACTGAGAAGTGTTTGACATTATTTGGAAGTATTTATTTGGTATGGTCACTATATTATAGATGAAAGGTTTCTCCTTAAGAAGAAAACTCTGAAAAAAAACAATAAATACTTAATTTTAGAAGTTATTTTATGTTCATTTTTGAAAAGAAAAGGCGTGTATATATCAATTACATTAATTACAAAAATATATTTATGCATTAGGATAGGGCATTTTTTTTAATCTCCAAAATTTACACCTTTTGGATATTATTAAATTTGTTATAAATTTTGTTTCAGATGTTAGTATGATTCATAAAGATGGGAGCAAATATTTTCTGTGCTATAAAAGCAAATATAAATAAGCCATGTAGAAACAAGATTGCTCAAAATAATCCTTATGAAGAGTAACTTTCATACTAATAAATGTAAGGATATAGCAAAAAAAGAAAAAATATTTCTTGTGTTTGTTTTTATACATCTTATGAGATTGTAGGTGCTATTAACAATTTAGGATGTTTGAGAAGACCAAAAAGCAATTGTTCTCACCATAATTATTTGTAGTGTATATTTTTCCTAATTAAGAAAAAAAACTTTAAAGGCAAAATACAATAAATAAAATTTATAAATAGACTTGATATGTCTGGAGGTTTCTTTAGGATAGTCAGACTGAAAAAAAAAAAAAAAGGATAGTCAGACTGGACCATTCCTCTAGAACTAGAATAGCCTTCGATAAAGATCTCATATCTGATATCATCATAAATGTCTTCAAAGCCCCTTTTAATCCTCCTCCACATGTAGCCTAACAAACTTTGGACAAGGCATTGCTAATTTTTCCATTGCTACTTAAATCCAATCTGAATGAACTAACTACAGTCATATTTCTTATGTTTTCATTCCTTTATCTGATTTAAAATCTGGCTGCATCTCTTCTTGATTCTATAGAGACCCTTACAATGCAATTGAAGCCATAGACCCAGAGAAACTGAATGTCTTCCGGACAGTTCGAGAGATAACAGGTAATTTTTAATAGTACATTTTTGTGCTATGAACTATGTGAATTTTGGCATTTTCCTGAAAATATTACGTAGTATTGAAATCAACAACTTATTTTCAAAGCAAATTCTAGTTTTAAAATGAATATCATTTTAAATTATGGGTGTCTTTATTCCTTAGCATTTGTGCACATTTTGAAAGCCCGTGGAATTTATGAAATAAAATATCTTTGGTATTTTTATGTTATTGCTTTTGTGTCAACTGATCTTTTGATCCACATTTTTCTGTGTACCTTTTCACAAGAAATACTCTTGAGCATGGATAACATGTAGCACTCATTTAGCGCATATTTACTGAGCACCTGATATGTTCAGGGCTGTTATATAGTAGCTGATGAGGGACTCATAGACATGAATTGGATATAGATTTGCTATTGAGAATGAAAAATCAAATGAGAAAGGTTAGATGTATATATATAGGAATTCATTAGGCTGAAAGGCAGACAAATGATATCCTAAGTGTAGAGATAGAGTAGTAAAGGATTTCCAGAGAAATTAAAGCTGTATTTTTCTTTATATGTAATTAGACTAAGTATTTTTTGACTTTAGAAGAGTGAGTCAAGGGGCGCTTAGGTGGCTCAGTCATTAAGCGTCTGCCTTCAGCTCAGGTCATGATCCCAGGGTCCTGGGATCGAGCCCCACATTGGGTTCCCTACTTGGCGGGGAGGCTGCCTTCTCCTTCTTGCACTTCCCCTGCTTGGTTCCCTCTCTGTCTCTCTCTTTCTCTCTCTCTCTCTCTGTCAAATAAATAAATAAATAAATAAATTTTCAAAAAATTAAAAAAAAAATAAAAGAGGAGTGAGCCAAATGAAGGATCATTTAGTTATTTTTACGTATGTAGTTCTATGATCCTGTGTGTCTGAGAAACCTAGATTTTTGGTGTTCATTAGTTAGGTATTCGTTATATAATGAATATTGTAGCCCAGGAACTTTGGGTAAGACACTCAATCTTACTTAGAAAAACTAGGAGATAGAATAGAATGAGTCAAAATAGGAACATTTAGTGTCTTTTTTTTTTAACCTATCTTTCAAGGCATTTTCATCATGTTTCAAGGATACTCAGCATTAAACACAGTTACTAAGGTATTGGTATTCTGAGTTTTTTCACTGCTCTTGTCTTTTTTAGGTTTCTTGAACATACAGTCATGGCCCCCAAACATGACCGACTTCAGTGTTTTTTCTAACCTGGTGACCATCGGTGGAAGAGTACTCTATAGGTAGGTGTGTATGTTCAGAAATGCAGGTCTTCCAGATTTCAAGACTAATGTCATGTGTACATATCTCAAAGTTTCAGCTTCACTGATTCTGGAAATATTGGGTTTCCATTTTTAATTCCAAATGTAAGCCCAATGAAAAATACCCCTGGTTATGCTTTAAAGTATGCAGGATAAAAATAAATAAATAAGTAAAGTATGCAGAATAAACACTTTGATTTTTCAACTGCCTCTCACTTAAAATGATTTTAGTGTTTTGCAAGTATGGCATGCATAAAATCAAACCTTTGTTTTTGAACATATGTTATCATAACTAGCAACTAACATGGGATTACTTGATAATGGCTTAGGGGTACAGGAGGCAAATGCTATTTTACCTGAAGGTTCTTGTCTCTGACGCCATCATTTCAACCATGCATCATGGGGCTGATATTTCAGGACTTGGTCCACTGCTCTGTGTTCAATGCTGGCTAATAGTGGGCAGGAAAATGAGAGCCCAGAAGCACACTGAAGGTCTAATATCAATATTTTAATTCACATAATAAAATGTCTGAGTTAATATTTATTAAGCCACTGCTTTATTTTATTTTAGATTTCCTCTGTATGAGATTCTTATTTATAAACAGTTAAAAGTTAATTTACAATAAGGGATTTAGATTTCAGTTTTTCTACTTAAATCTGAAGGATGCCTTTAACAATATTGTCATCAAATATTCCATAATAATATTCTCAGAAAGTCCACTGAATTTTGCTATTAAAATAGGTATATCTGTAAGAGGTTTTAAACTGTAAGGGGGAAAAGTTCTTAATAAAAAGGCATAATTGAGAGATACAGTCTTTTGAAGTGCTACATGCGACTAAATTTTACTATCCATTGAATCAAATGTTAAAAATCTGCTATGCATTATTATGTTCACATTGTAATAAACAACTCAGGATGGTTATGATGAGAACACAGATTTCAGAGAATGAATTACATCTCAATTGAATACACATGTACTGAGTTTTATACATACATATGTATGTATGTATATACATATGTATATAAGTATATATGTAGGTATATGTGTGTGTGTATATATATATCTGTATGTACATAAATATATACACACACATAACACATGGAAAAAATTCTGAATATTGCAGAAAAATATATTTAGATTTATAAATAAAATAAAAGAGGACAGCTTTGATCTGCAGAATGTAAAATATTGTTCATTAGTTGATTGAAATATGGGAAACAGATGATTCTTTAGAGAATGGAAAAGGAATTTAATTAAAAAATGTAGACTGTTAAAATAAAAATAATTTCCTTGAAATGATAATTTGTTTACATAGCATAGTTGTTATTTAACTTTTAGACATGCTATCCCCAGTTGTCCAAGCCTTCTGAGTATTTTTTTAACTTTTAGCTTAATTTCATTCCTTTAATTTTTAATGTCTCCTATCTTTACTGACACATTCTTTTTTTTTTTTTTTAAAGAATTTATTTATTTATTTGACAGAGAGAAATCACAAGTAGGCAGAAAGACAGGCAGAGAGAGGAGGGAAGCAGGCTCCCCACTGAGCAGAGAGCCCGATGTGGGGCTCGATCCCAGGACCCTGAGATCATGACCTGAGTCGAAGGCAGAGGCTTTAACCCACTGAGCCACGCAGGCACCCCAACTGACACATTCTTTAACTATTACAATTTGTTTCTGAGTTTAAATTAAAGCCAAATATCCATAGTCATACACTGCAATATTTACCCTCTGAAAGTTTATCTAAATTTTTTAAATAGAGTAGAATTAATGTCTTACCTTAGGTAGATGAATAATATTCCACAAACATTTGTTGATTATTTAGCTTTTGAAAGTTTTATTTAAGTAATCTTTACACTCAACGTGGGGCACATACTCATGACCCCAGGACCAAGACCCTCATGCTCATCCAACTGAGCCAGCCAGAATCCCCTAATTATTTAGTTTTAAAACTGAATTTCATCCTTGAAGAACTTGAGACTTAGGGGATAGTGGGAAAAATAGTGAGCAGATATGTCAGTGGTAAATATGTAGACAGAAATGGAGGTATCGTTAATATTTGTACTTCTAAAAATGAACCTTTTCTTTTGGGGGGTCAAATTATTCCTTTTAAAACTTAGGATATATAGCATGTAGAAAAATAATATTCAGATCACAATTTAGTGAGTCAGTCTCTTTTTTATGCCTTATTAGCACTCTTTTTAGAGTAAGATGTGACATCCTTATTTTACTTCAAGAATATATGCCAAAAGATGTTTATTAATATATACATATTAAATATTGTTCCATTTCCCCCCCTTTCTTCCCTTTAGTGGCCTCTCCTTGCTTATCCTTAAGCAACAGGGCATCACCTCTCTACAATTCCAATCTCTGAAGGAAATCAGTGCAGGAAACATCTATATTACTGACAACAGCAACCTGTGTTATTATCACACCATTAACTGGACAACACTCTTCAGCACTATCAACCAAAGGATAGTAATCCGGGACAATAGGAAAGCTGAGAACTGTAGTAAGTACATTATTCAGACATTAAAACAGAAACTTTGAACATTTTCTCCCATTCTGCATTGGACCAAACAGTTAAAAATAACTAAGTCAGAACTTTTCCCTCTTTTTCTCAAGTGTTAAGAAGGGGGGTAGTTAAACAGAATGGGTGACTTCTTATAATTTATTGCATGTTTTTATAACATACTGTGTGCTTGCAAATCTTCCCCAATTATAAGAAACTTCCTATAGAGACTAAGGTTCAGTAGGTGTTTGGTGGGACCTGGGACTTGAAATATGTAATAAGCATCCTGGGTGCATTCTTTGGATACCATCAGTTTGTGGCAATTCACCCTATCGAATTTTCTGTTTGCTTCTTGGTTTCAGTGAATAACATAACAGAGTGTCATTTGGGGGTGGTGGAAAAAAATGCAGATGTGTTCTGAAATGTGTAAAAAATGCTGTTCCAGAAATTTGCTGTTCAAGAAGAAAGTTCATTTCATAAATGCATTTCTCTAGGCATTTCATGGTTTCTCCTTTCATTTATTTTGCCACTTAGCGATTTACTCCATCACTTCTTTGTTACTCAGAAGCAAATGATGTTTTCATGGGTACATAACTATGCCCTTCCTATCTTATACTTTGATATTTCAAGGATTAATACTTAACTCTGTGTGTTTCTACTAAGTACGATTTTCTTCTACATCTACAAGTGCCACTGCTAAGCATATGTGTCTGACTTACTTATGATAAATATCGAATAAAAAGATTCAGAATTTAAATGATCTGTTATAAATACATATATTTATTGTGGCCATAGTGAGTAAGTCCTTTTAAAAATCAAATCCTAAGAAACAGTTTGCTGTTGGGATGTCTTCTTACTTGTTTGGTCTCACCATGGGACTAGGCACAAAGGCATATATACATAATGACTGAGTTAATTTTTTATGCATGTGAGTGAATAGTAAAGGACATTTTAAAATGTATGAACTCTTAAGAGGCCTATGCAATTTAAGTTTACTAAGTTAAATAGTGAATTAATTTATCTATAAGTACCCCACCTTGTTTAAGGCAGCTCAGGATAGCAGTATTCATAAAATATAACATAATTTATGAGGAAACCACATTTTAGCTGTTTTGGACCCTTAAAAATATTTTCCAGAGAAAATATGTATTGCAACTTGAGTTTTTTTACTTTGGGTGAACTAATTCTTCCTTTCCACATAAAATTAAGAAATATAAAATCTTATTTTATATCAAAATATGCATGTTCTTATTGAATAATATTTATCCTTTTATTTAGTCTGGATTATTTCCTGATTTTTTTAAGTCTTTTTTTTAAAGATTTTATTTATTTATTTGACAGAGAGAGATCACAAGTAGGCAGAGAGGCAGGCAGAGAGAGAGAGGGAAGCAGGCTCCCTGCTAGGCAGAGAGCCTGATGTGAGGCTCGATCCCAGGACACTGGGATCATGACCTGGGCCGAAGACAGAGGCTTAACCCACTGAGCCAGCCAGGTGCCCCTACCTTCCTGATTTCTGACAGAAAGCTTGTTTTTCTTTTTTCTAATACTTAGGCTTTTTATCCCACATTACTAAATATATGTTTGTACATGCCCCAGATAAAATAGATTATTCACAAAAGTAAAATAGAATCTTCTTTAACACAAATTTGTAACTATTACCCTAAGTCAAGGTTATCTTCTCCTTTTCTCCTACTTCTGTCAAAAAACAAAGTAAAAAAAAAACAAAAATGGAATAGTGGTACTCCTACCTTTCAAAGGTAAAATTTAACTCTAAAAATAAGAAAACCTAAAGAAAAAAAATAAAAGAACCAGAGAAACACGTTCCTCTTTGATCCATTTAATCATTTTACAAAACCCTCATTTACTTCTTTTATCTTTTATAAACTGAATAAAAAGCAAATGGGAAGAAGAAAATGTGGGAAGAAATTAAATGTAAAAAAGCCAAGGTAGGAAAAAAGGTTGTAACTATTCCATACTTCTTTAAGACTTCTAAACTTTTCATGCAACCAAAAAAGGAAATAATAACAATAAACTAAAAATCTAACTTGTGGGGCACCTGGGTGGCTCAGCGGGTTAAGCCTCTGCCTTTGGCTCAGGTCATAATCTTAGGGTCCTGGGATGGAGCCCCACATCAGGCTCTCTACTCAATAGGGAGCCTGCTTCCCCTTCTCTACCTGCCTCTCTGCCTACTTGTGATCTCTCTCTCTCTCTCTGTCAAATAAATAAATAAATAAAACCTTCAAAAAAAAAATCTTACTTATCTTTATAGTTTTCAGTGTTATGCCCGTTAGACTGAGTTTAGCCCTTTTCCAGACCATGATGTACTTTCTTGTTCTTTGCACTTAGAGTTGATTTTTCAGTTTGGGGAAGAAATGAAGTAGTTAGGAGAAACACAGTTTTATGGTGTTTTAGTATAAAACTGAGCTTTATCATATTTTAAAATTTGTAACATCTTAGAACAATTTTTGCCCAGAATCCATTGATCAAAATTTGAATTTCAGTGTAACAGTACACTGGATCCTGAATTTTCAGAAATGTAATTACCTTGTAAACTTGACTTTAGAGGCAATGCTGCAGAAACTACAATGGTTGCCCACATGTGATTAAGGCTTTTTTTTTTTTTTATCATCCATACTGCTATCTGCAAATGATAAAACTTAAATATTTGCCTCATTTTAAATGCACTGTACATATTGCATTTTTTAGATATCCTCTCTTAAGATGCTTTGCACATACAAGATATACACAAGCACATACATGTATTCACAACACACACAAGCATAGAGCATACATGCAGGTCTGAATATACACATATAACATGTACATGTGTTTGTAGCACTAGAATACATGCATGTGCACACACACATCCATGCATACACACAACATCATCATAAAATACTCAGATTAAATCTGAGCATTGGCTTGGTAACTTAAAAGAGAAGGCAGCCTTGATTTTTAACCGTGTTTTTGGAGTTCAACATGATTTAAACAGAAATGACAATAAAAGAAGAACTTCACCTTATCTGTAGAGTGTGAAAGTGGCTTGAGCAATCATACACTTTTAAGTCAAAAATTTCAAAGCAGACTTTATAATTTGAAGAGATTGAGATTGAGAGAAACTCTAGGATATGAAAAGGTAGAACATTTTCTGTCTCTTCATTTGTATGGTTATAGCATGAGCAAAAATGACAGTACTGGTTGGAAGGACATTTATTGTTTTTATTTTTATTAAAAAAAAATATTTATGTATTTATTTGAGAGAGAGAGTGCACGGGGGGAGGAGCAGAGGGAGAGAGAGCATCTCAGCCTGACTCCAGGCTGAGCACAAACCCAGATGCAGGGCTCCATCCCAGGACCTCAAATCATGACCTGAGCCCAAATCAAGAGTCAGCTAAGCCATCTAGGCAGTCCTGGAAGGAGTTTTAGAGTAGGTTAATGAAAGTATTTGAAGTTTCTTAAAATACTTCAACATAAACTTTTAACACCAAAACATAAACAGTAAAGAGATAAATATTATCTAACTCCTCAGAATCTGAGTTACATTTGAGCTCATAATTTTTATCTTAAAAATATTTGTACATGTGCACTTAAACCCAACATAAACAAGAGAGAAACTAAATTCATAATTAACTTTTCAAAATGGAAACACATTTATTTTTCTAATTATCATCAGAAATTAAAACAATAGATACATGCAAGAAGACTATGTAATTTTTGTTTACAGATATATAGATAATGAAGCATATCTCTTCATATATAAATGGTATCATAACATATATATTTAAAGACTGTTCAACTATCTATGTCTCTATTTAATATACTATGAGCATCTAACATGGCAGAGTTCTACTTTATTGTTTTAAAAAATACATATAAAATGTTTATTGAACAAGTGTCATATTAATGATAACGTATTTTCTAGTTTTTATATTATTAGATTGCCATAATGTGAATCTTATTTCATAAAACATTTTGCGATGTGCAATTATTTCCCTGGGGTAAATACTTAGAAGTGGGATTTCTGTGTAAATGAGGCTGCATATGATAAATTTATGTGATTTTTCTACATCATCTTTCAAAAATGCTAAGTCAGTTTACACTTGTCCTAAACAATGCTCGATAAAGAATATTTTCCACTGCTCTTTACAACACTGGATATTATCTATAGTTTTAAATTTGGGTGATATGAAATATGAAAAAAAGGTCTTTTTTTAAAAGATTTTATCTTATTTATTTGACAGAGGGAGAGATCACAAATAGGCAGAGAGGCAGACAGAGAGAGGGGAGAACCGCAGGTTCCTTGCCAAGCAGAGAGCCTGATGAAGGGCTCAATCCCAGGACCCTGAGATCATGACCTGAGCCGGAGGCAGAGGCTTAACACACTGAGCCACCCAGGCACCCCTGAAAAAGAGGTCTTTTAAACTCACTTTTTCTTAGCTGACATTGAGCCTCTTTTTATATGTTGACTGAACATTTTTTTCTCTTGTAAAATAGTCAGTCATGAGCTTTCTTTATTTTCAGTTGGGAGTTGCTCTTTTCATTTTGGAAAAGGAAGACCTCATCACAAATTAAATACATTAAATTTTTATCTCTTGAATGTGTTATATATAACTTTCCCTCTCATACTTAATTTTAAAATTTTGCCTTTTAATAAATATTTTATGTTTTTATTTTTTCTTTTTCTTTTTATGTTTAGTATCTTGGCATTGTCTTACTATTTTACTGCTAGTATTTTAAAAGCTATATGGACATTTTTAGTCCATCTAGGAGTTTTGCTATAGCATTTTTTTAAGAATCTTTAATTGATTAGGATATTGATCAAACATAATTTATTGAATAATTCATCTTTCCTCTCTGATCTTAGGTATCTGCAGTATTTCAGCTAAATGGCAAAACAGTGCCAGGTTCTCTCTCTTGATCTACATAGTTTAATTTCATCTAAGCCACCACCTTATAAAGTATAATTATCCCTGCTTTGTAGATGAATACACAGATAGTCAAAAATTTAAATAATATTCCCACTGTTTGGGGCTATTAAAAATCATTCAGGACTTGAAACCAATGTCTGTCTAATTTCAAAATCTGTGATCTTCATTTCACTTTGATTTCCCCCCAAGTAAAGAGAAAGTGGTTGATTTTTGTAAGAAAACCTGATGATATTCTGAAATATACCCAATGCAGCAGAAGGCTGAGGAGCTCACTTTCAAACCAAATGACCTGGGTTTTAATCCCAAGAACATGATTTACTAAATATTTGGCCTTTGGTAAGCTATTTAACATTTGTGAACCCTAATTTTATCATTTGGATATGGGGGTAATAATAGTACTGCCTTCACTGAATGCTTGGCTCAAAACCAAGTGCTATGTTTGTGCTATTATTATACAATTATATTCTGCCCTATTATAGATAGATTATATAGTATATGCATAGATATAGAACCATTATGTGATGTAAAGATACAATATTTAACTTTTACTTAATGAAACATACCTTCTTGGGGAAAAGAAAAAGAAGGAGAAATAACAGGACCTTTCTTGAGGCAGAAGAAAAATTTACATTATCGAGGTGGTGAATTGTAAGTGTGTAAGTAGTGCATAGACCATGGGTTGATATGGAAGAAATAAAAGTGGTTATTACTAAGAGCTTAGATGTTGAGGAATTTTAAAACTGATCTGGTGAGATTTTAAATGGATAAAAAGTCTATGCTTGAGTCTCCTCTAAATACTTTTTTTCTTTGCTCTTGTAATTAAAACATTTTAAAATTGACTTGATTAAGTAATAAACTATGCTTTACAAAAATATCCACAAAATGTGAATTTTATTTTTTATTTTTTTTTATTTTATTTATTTATTTTTTAAGATTTTATTTATTTATTTGACAGACAGAGATCACAAGTAGGCAGAGAGGCAGACAGAGAGAGAGGAGGAAGCAGGCTCCCTGCTGAGCAGAGAGCCCGATGTGGGACTCGATCCCAGGACCCTGAGATCATGACCTGAGCTGAAGGCAGAGGCTTAACCCACTGAGCCACCCAGGCGCCCCCAAAATATGAATTTTAGTTTAGTGTCTCAGGAGACAAATATTTGGTGAGGAGGAGTACATTTTTTTTTTGTACAAAAAATATACAAGGAATATAAATTTCTACACTTATCTATGATTTTGTTGTTCCTGAAAAGGGATAGTTGAAAAATCCTCCTCTTTGGACATAAATCTAGAAACAGAAAATAGTGTAATTCCAGTTAATTGGCAATAACTGAATCCTCTGAATGACAACATAGTCCACATTTATGATGAGTCTCTGAAGTCCAGAATTTAATCAAGACAAAGAATTGATTAGTAGGAAATAAAGGGTATTTAACACCAGTGGAGAATAACACAATGTTTGCGTAACATATTCTTTTGTTTTACTATAGTGACAGTGACAATAACTACAAATAGTAAGCATTTTAGTTATTATAACATCATAAGTACTGTATAAAATTGCAATTCAATTAGCATTAGCATTATCACCTCTTACCGTTGTATATTATAGAAAAATGAAATTTTGATAAAACCTTGTTTTAAGAAAATATTACTAAGATTACGGATATTCTTACCTTCTCTCACTCCTTTATTTTTGCCTTTAATTAACTCACTCCAAGTCCAGCCCATACTCTCTTGGGTAAATGCATATTTTTCAACAAAACGAATTGTCCATTGGGCCTCATAGCCAATCTTCACTGGAAAATTAATAGACTTTGCCACACTTTAAAGTGAAACACAGCTCAGTATAAAATTTAGGGTGTGTAGCTTAGGATATAGTGATGTCATTGTTTTAAGTAATCAGAAGATAGAAGATCTTAATTGTACTTACAAGATTTTTTTCTTTAAGTTACTGAATAAATATTAATACACTCTGTAAAAAATGCAAAGAAGAGTTTATTATGTTTGAAATAGCACAAAATCTCATTACTAACAATGCTATAAAATATTCTCTTATGTTTTTAAGAGGGTAATAAGCAGTTATAATTTCAGAAATGACACTCGTTCTATTTTGTAATCTGGAAATCCTGAAATAAGGCAGGGCCTCTCAACTATCAAAACCAGAATTACTGCTGGCTTAATTTTTTGTTACAAATGGCAACATTTAGACCTGACTTGGTGCTAGATCAGCAAATGAGACTTTTTAAAGCAAAAGCTTTTAATTATTAAAAATCCAGAAGTCTGGATTTCAGTTTCCAGAGATTGCTGTTTAGGTAGTGTTGTGACTTTATTGTATCTTCCCAAAAGATGAATTAAAGTCCTAATGTCTAGTGCCTGTGAACATGGTCTGATTTGGAGACAGGGTTTTTGTATATGTATATACATATATATGTATATGCATGTGTATGTACATGTATATGTATATTAAGATATAAATTAAAATGAGGTTATACAGGAGTAGAGTGGGTCCTTAATCCAATATGACTGGAGTCCTTATAAGAAGAGGACAGGAGATGTAGGGACATGGATAGGAGAACACCACATGAAGACATGCACACACGCAGACAGGGAAGATATCCAAGCCATAGCAGAGGCAGAGGCTGGAGTTATGCAGCTGTAAGCCAAGGAACACTAAGGATTATTGGCAAGACAAGCTAGGGAAGAGGCCGAGAGCCGATTCTCCCTCTGAGCTTCCAAGAAGGAACCAACTTGCCAACATTTGCTTTTGAAATCCAATCCTATGAGAGAATAATTCTGTTATTTTAGGCCGCTCGTTTTGTGGCATTTTGTTACACCAGGCTTAGGAAATGAATACAAACAGTGGTTTGAAGCCAGGGATTCTGCATTTTTAATACATAGCAGATCATTCCAAGGCAGGTGTCTGGGGGAAATTGTTTGAGAAACTACTCTAAGTCACATCCCCCATTATCCTCCCTATTATTCTGTCGTCAGAAGTATATTTAAAAACATATTGCCTGGTTATTCATTTCTTCTTGTAAGGGTATAATTCCTCAAAAAGAATGTATGGTAGGAAATTCACAGTTGAACAACTTAAAACTATATACTTAATAATAGTTTTGGGAGACAAAGATAAAGAATGAACTTAAAAAATCATCCTATACATAGTGTTCTATTTTTCTTTTTACTAATATGACATACTCTATAAAATAAGGGAATATTTAATGATAGTTTATAAATTAGTTGAGAAATTATAGTACAATATATTGTACTGTTAAATTTTATGTATTTTAGAGTTTCAACAAAATACTTAGAAATTTACTTTACTCTTTTACAGTTACTGTGCCTTCTTTATAATGTACTCAGTATTGTAAGAATATTAAAGGACTTTCTAACATTTTGCCACTGTTGTCACTGTTGCCGGTCATCTTCTCCTATTAGAATTACCTTCCCAGTTTCCCTCAAGTCAGACATACAGTAACTGGAACACTTCAGACTAAATAAAGCACTGGGTCATGTCTGTTTAACCTATTCAATATAGTGAGTAGGTATGTCTTACCAATTACTTCTCCACTTCTATCTCCCCCTTTTGCTAGTCTGAACTGATTCTAACATGTAACAAAAGACTATACTGTCATTCCATACATATACATACAATATATATAACTTTCCCTACTTACAGAGATTACCACAGTACAGTTTTATAATGACACTTCTCCCAAGCATGTCCACATCCTAATTCCCCAAATCTCTGAATTTTACTTTGTATGACAAAAAACACTTTGCAGATGTGATCAAGTTATGAATCTTAATAGGAGAAAGGTTAATTTGGGTTATCCGGGCGGGCCGTAAGTGTAATCATATGTGTCCTCATAAGAGGGAGGTAGAGGGAAATTTGACTAAAGGAGAAGGTGAAGTGATCATGAAAACAGAGGTCGGAATGATACAGCTACAAGACAAGGGATGCCAAGGTGGTCTCTAGAAGTTGAAAAAGACAAGGAACAAATGATTTCCTGAAGCCTCCAGAAAGAATCCGCCCTGATGATACCTTAATTTTAGTCCACTAAGACATATTTTGGACTTCTGACCTCCAGAACTCTGAGACTAAATTTGTGTTGTGTTAAATGACTAAGTTGAGGTTATTTGTTAAAAATGCATAAAGAAATTAATCCAGTACTCTTTTAATGACAGAAACCCGACTCAAATTATTTTAGACAAAAGAAGAGGTTGTAGATGGAAACCAAAAGGAACCAAATAGCTATACTTATATCAGACAAAATAGAGTTTAATTGAAAAATGTAACGAAAGAGTGTAACAAGAGACAATGATGGTCATTATATAATGATAGGGTGATAAATTCACCAAGGAAATATAACAATTGTAAATATATATGCAAGCAACAACAGAGCATTCGAACAGATCTGAAGGGAGCAATCAACAACAATATAATCATGGTAGGGGAATTTAATACCCCACTTCCAACAATGGATAAATCATCCATACAGAAACTCAATAAGGAAACATTGAAATTGAACTACAGTTCAGAACTAATAGACCTAACATAAAGAACATTCCATCCAACTGCAGCAGAATATATATTCTTCCAATCACACATGGAACATTCTGCAGGATATGTCATATTTTAGGTCACAAAGGAAGTCTTAGCAAATTTTAAAAGATGGCAGTCATACCAATTGCCTTTTCTGACCATAAAGGTATGAAACAAGGAATCAGCAACAGGAGGAAAACTGGAAAATCCACAAATATGTAGACGTTAAATAACACACTACATAACAACCAATTGGTCCAAAATGAAATAAAAAGAGAAGTCAACTAGTATTTAAAAAAAAAAGAAATGAAAACCTGCCATACTAAACTAATGTGATGCAGCTAAAGAAGTCCTAAGAGAAGTTTATAGCAATAAATTCCTACATTTAAAAGAAACAAAGAAAGATCTCAAATAAAAAACCTAAACTTTATACGTCAAGAATTAGAAATCCACCGCTAAATGAAGTCCAAAGTTAGCAAAAAAGAAGGCTATAACAAGGATCAGGACAGAAATAAATGAAATAGAGAAAAAAAAAGTATTACTAAAATGGATAGCAGCTTTTTGAAAAGAGTAACAAATTGGCAAAACTTCCGCTACATTTACCAAGGTAAAAAGAAAGAGGACTCAGATAATATTATAAATGGAAGAGGAAGCATTACAATTGATACTACAGAAATACAAAGTATCCCTAGGAGATTACAATGAACAAGTATATGGTAACATATTAGACAACCTAGAAAAAAAATGGATAAATTACTAGAAACACAACCTAACAAGTTTGAGTCATGAAAAAAAAACCAAAAAACAAAAACAGGGGGATCTCAATAAACAGTAAAGAGATTGAATCAGTCATCAAAAACTCCCAACATAGAAAAGCTCAGGAGCAGATGGTGTTCTTGGTAAGTTTTACCAAATATTTAAAGAGAATTAATGCCAATCTTTCTCAAACTCCTCCAAAAAATTGAAGAGAAAGGAACAGTTCCAAATTCATTTTACAAGGCCAACATTGTCTGAATATTAAAGCCAGATAAAGACACTATAAGAAAAGAAAGTTACAATCTGATATTTCCGGTGAATATTGATGTAAAACTTCCCCACCAAATATTAGAAAACTGAACTTAATAGCACATGAAAAGAATCATTCATGATGATCAAGTGGGATTTATCCCTGGGATGCGAGGATGTTTCAAAATATGTACATCATTAAATGTGATGCACTATATTAGGAGAATGAAAAGCAAAACTTATGATCATCTCAATAGATAAAGAAAAAAACATTTGACAAAATTTAACATCCTTTCATGAAAAAAGCTCTCAAGAAATTAGATATAAGAAGAAATAGAAGAAACATATTACAACACAATAAAGACTGTGTATGAAAAAGACACAGTTTAGGAATACTTAGGAAAAAAATCTGACCAAGGAAGTAAAAAATTTGCACTTCAAAAACTACAAGACACTGATCAAAGAAACTGAAAACAGGAATAAATGGAAAGATAACCCACATTCATGGATTGGAAGGGTTAATATTTCTAAAATGCCTAGACTACTTAAAGTCATATATAAATGCAATACACACTTTATCAAAATCCCAATGACATTTCTCACAGAAGTAGAAAAAATAATCCTAAAATTCTTATGGAACTATAAAAGATCCTGAATATCCAAAGCCATCTTGAGAAAGAACAAAGGTTGAGGCATCACACTTTCTGATTTAAACTATATTACAAAGCTATGGTAGTTGAAGGAGTATGTACTGGCACAAAAACAGATACAGACTAATGGAGCAGAATCAAGAGCCCAGAAGTAAACCCACACATACATAGTTGATTTGATAAAGGAGCCAACAGTATTCAGTGGGGGAAAGAATAGTCTCTTCAATAAATGATGTTGGGAAAACTGAATATTCAAGTGCAAAAAAACAGAATAGGACCCCTATCTTACACCACTTACAAAAACTAACTGAAAATAGATTAAGGACTTTAACATAAGACCTGAAACCATAATATACCTAGAAGAAAATGTAGGAAGTAGTAAGCTCCTTAATGTTGGTCTTGGCAATGGTTTTATGAATACAACACCAGAAGCAGAAGCAAAAAGAGCAAAAATAAACAAGTGGGACTACATCAAACCAAAAAGTTGCTGCACTGCAAAGAAAAAATCAATAATATGAAAAGACAACCTGCAAATGGGAGAAAATATATGCAAATCATTTATCTATCTGATAAGGCACTAATGCACAAATTACATAAGAAACTCATATAACTCAATCCTATTTAAAAATGGACAGAGGAATTGAGGAGACTTTCTGTAAAAAAAAGACATACATATGGCTAACAAGTACATGAAAACAGGTGTTCAACATCACTAATCATCAAGAAACTGCAGACTGAAACCACACCTCACACATATTAGAATAAGACAAGCTATAACAAGTGTGAGGATGTAAAGAAAAGAAAACTCTTGCATACTGTTTGTGGGAATATAAATTGATGTGTCTACTAGGGAAAAACAGCATATAGGTTCCTCAAAAAATTAAAAAGAGAACTGCCATATGATCTAGCAATCCCATTTTTAGGTATATGTGCAAAGAAAATCAAATCCAGATGTCAAAGAGATATCTGCATACCTATCTCCACTGCAGCATTATTCAGCCAAAAGAAAGAATGAAATCTTGTCATTTGCAACAATGTGGATGGAGCTAGAGTGCATAATGCTAAGTGAAATAAATGAGAGAGAGGTCAACAAATATCACATGATTTCACTCATATGTGGAATTTAAGAAACAAAGCAGGTGATCATGGGGATGTGAGGCAAGAGACAAACCAAGAAACAGACTCTGAACTGTAGAGAACACACTGAGAGTTGCTGGAGGGGAGGTGGTTGGGGGATGGGCTTAAGTAGGTGATGGGTATGAAGGAGTGCACTGTGATGAACACCAGGTATTATGTGGAAGTGATGAATCACCAAATTCTACAATTGAAACTAATATTATACTGTATGTTAACTAACTAGAATTTAAATAAAAATTTAGAAAAAAAAAAAAAAGATCCTTTCTCTCCTATTTAAAACCTTCCAACAGCTTCCCACAACTCTTTGGACAAAGCAGAAAATCTTATAAATGGCCAGTAAGTCCTGCATTATTTGGCCCTTGTCTACCTCACTAGCTCATCTGATACTGCTTTCCCACTCACTGTGTCCAGCCTAGTTTCTAAAATCACTAATCTTATTCCCTGCTCAGTCTTTCTTGGCTAGAGTTGTGATTCCCAATTTCCCCCAGCCCTCTTCGCTTTAAGAATTCCTACTTATCTTTCTCATCTCAGTTCCTTCTTATGTGGACTGACCTAATGTGACCTGCCCATTAGGTTAGAAGAACTGATTTACTCTGTCAGTGCTCAAGCTCTCTTGTTCTCTCCCTCTGTCAATGATTATCTAATGCTTGTCTCCTCAACTAGACCGTAAGGTCTAGATAAGACAGTATGTATTTTATTTCATGTTTTCATCATATCCTCATTTCTTAGCAGTGTCCAGCATAAAGTAAGTAGTTTTCTCAGCTTATTTTTTAGAAGTAAACTCATGAATATGTGTGTATGTTTTCACATTTCTTTTACATATATTTACTGAGGACTTAATTTAGATAAGTGATTAAATTAAATTAATACTGCATTAAATACTCTGTTAATGTGATCTACTCTTCATCATAACCCTGAAAGGGAGATATTATCATTCACTTTATATGTGAGTAACATGTGAATAATTGCCTGAGGCTACATGGCTAGTCATAGAGTAAGGATTTGAACCTGTACTGGTCTGATTACAAAACTGAACTACTGCAACTAAATCATATTTATTGGACTTAAAAAATAAACAAAGAAAAAAAGATTACTGGTATCTGTATAATTTTTCCAGATCAAACCCATTCCTCTATATGATAAGTAATGCAAATAGTATAGTTGGTCTAGTACAATGAAAGAAAATCTATTTTTTTCTGCATATTTTGAGCTAATGCATTTACTCTAACACATGGAACACAGTAGCAAGAACCATTGTTTAGGCTTGCCTCTGTTTTATTAAAAGCAGTTTCAATATTCCATATAAAGGTTGAAATACAAAGCACATTATTATAACTCCAAGTTTTTAATAGGTACAATTCAGATGAGATAAAGAAAAATCTATTTTACAGCTTTCAGAGAAAACACAGAGCATGTTAAAGGTTGCCTAATAGCTACATTCCTTAAGTATTTTTAGAGACACTTGTAATGTCTTTTTGAACTATAAGCCATTAAATAGGCTTTCTATTCCTTCCCATGTGACTAACACTCTGGGAGGTCAAAGAACTGTTGAATTCTGGGTGCTGATTGAAAAATTATTTTTTCTAAAGAATTTCAAAGAAGTAGCTTTCTTGGCCTTTTTTTCTGTGCTGTGTGGAGACACTTCTCCTGGTTTCACTCTGGAGAAAATGATGAACCAGCCTTCAAGACCATCATCTAGTGGTTTGGAAAAAATGAGAAGGAAGTTAATTGTTGTGGTTTTCTGTTTATTATTACTTTCCTCCAAAAGATCTTGATCTAAAACTGTTCTAAAGTTGAGCATTTGAATTCAGACTAAGGGAGACAGTTGGCAGTAGAAAAGAAGGTAGGAGCTTTGGTGAAGCTAAAATTCTCCTCTCCACATAATTCAAAGTGTGTAACAGAGTATCAGAGCAGGCAGGTTTCACTTTTCCATATATTGGGAGAGAAAAGAAGGGATTAAAGAGTGAGGCTTCAAACCTGAAAAAAATTAATACAAGGTGGTGAAATAGACAAAAGGTTGATGGGCTATCATAAAATTGTCAATAACCATGGGAAATTAATGGCTTTGTCAACATTCTGAAGGAAGAAATTAAGCATATATTTGAGAGACTTAGAAGCTGACAAAGAATTTAAAAGCTTAATTTTATTTTCTATAAGGATTTGAGAGTGATGAATGCAAATCAGATTCATGACACTGCGATGTGATTTTGAATATACTCTGCTTGTATTTGCAAGTTGTTTTTATAATATAACTTTTTTTCACTTCTAAGGATTTACTCTGATGCAAATATATATTAGAATTGTATGTAAATATATATGTTGTAGAATATGAACTATAAATAACCTTAAAATGGCTGAATATTTATAAACATGGGTATTATAACTTTATATTAGTTAATATCATGAATTTTTTGCTTCTTTCTAGCTCTTTATTACATAGAATTTGATCTTAATATGCTTATGTTCAGTCAGCTTAATTGAACCGTTGTTTTTATTCCTTACATCTTCATAGGTTAGTGAAAGTCACTTATAAATCTAGAGAATCAATGATATGAAACTATGTTAGGATTCCATTTCAACTGACATTTCTTTTGTACAGTGGGAGAACTCTCTTTCTTTGCATTATGAATAAATAAGAAAGAAAGAACTCTTGCTATTAGTTCAAAATAAAAATAACAGATAAACTGTCAGCCTTTCCCAAGTAGAACATTGAATCATTCAATTTTTGAAATCTCAACATGATATGAAGAAAAAAATAGTTATAATATGTGGTATTCAACTTAATAAATCTTAATAAATTCAACTTAATAAATCAACTGAATAAAACTACAATTTAGCAAAGTCACAAACTTTATGACTTACCTAAAATAATTAATAATGTATTTAAGAAGAGGCACAATCTTATCTACATAGGAAAACACTCTATTTAGTCTCTGTTCTTTCAGACTATCTTTAAAAATTACATTTCTGTATTTAGGATTATGACTATAAAGTAAATAAAACAAAATAGAAGGAATTATAATTTTCAATAAAATTTTGTGGGTGCTTAGAAGCTGTGTGGGACATTTTGGAGATTTATTATATAAAAACTTTTGTTTATAAATAAACAGCAAGTAATCCCATGTTGAATTTAAGAAATACAACTTATTTACTTTATTACTATTAATAGTGATCTGTCACTATTACTAGTAATCAAATTACTATTCCTATTTAAAAAAAAAATAGGATGTCTTTTTCTGGCCAAGATATAACAACAGAGATCAGAGTTACCCCTCCCCATGAAACAACCAAAAGAAGGACAAAATGTATAAAATGACAGTTGGCAAGAGAATGGATATCAGATAATGAAGGAGAATGATCCCTAAGAGTGAAGAAACAAATGACATGAGCCTGGTAATTTGCTCTAACTACCTTGAGAGAATTTTCAGACCATGTAACAGTCAGGAGGGACCCAGGAAGAATTCCAAAAACTGCTTGAGTTGAGAAAGCGGAACTGAGAGTCCAGGAAGACCAAGGCAGCTGGAGTTTGCAGTCAGAGTGCCAGAGAGAGAGAGGGAGAGGGAGAGAGAGCGCAACACCAAGGGAAAACTGCATAGAAAGAAATACCAAAGGACATACTTTATCAGGAGAAAATGATACCAGATGAAAATATGGATCTATATATGGAATGAAGAGCACCACATAGATAAATATATATAATCTTATTATTTAATTCTCTTCAAAAGGCACTCTAAGGGTTAAAATAATGAGTGTGTGGTGAATAATGTAGAGAACAGAATATCTGGCGATAGTTTAAAGGTTAAGAATGGAGAAATATATATATATATATATATATATATATATATATATATATATATATATATGTATATATATATATCTCCTATCTTAGGGTTCTTAGAACATACATGAAGTGGTAGAAAATAATGAAATAGTGGTAGAACGTGATGAAAATAGGCTGCAGTAAATTAAAGATGTATACTGGGATTTCTGCTTCAGGGAAGATGAATTAAATGTACCTTTCCCTATTCCCTCTGCTATGTACAAATGAAAACCTGGGCTTTGTATATAAAAGAAACATAAGATTTTGAAACTTGGGGAGATGAAGGAAGACAGGTTTGGCAACTTGAAATTCAAGAAAGGACATAGATGTGAGTCTTGTAGGTTTTTGTTTTTGTTTTGTTTTGTTCTTTCTCCTATATCCCGGATTTGGAGGTGAAGACTGACAACTCAGAAACACTGACAGATGCAGACCAAAAAAGCTACAACAAAATCCTATTCTCTCTGTCCAAAGGACCAGGAAAGGGACACACTACCTAGAGCAGAAATCTTTTAGACAAACTGCTCTACTCTATCCAAACACCATATGGGAAAAATTGTGGCCCCAACTTCACCAATGCCAGGAAAGGAAAGGGGAGTGTAGGCTTTTACCCTCACCAAGCTATAATGAAGTACCCCAACCTCCCTGGCACATAATGTCAGAGGAGACGGGTTATGGAGCTGAGAGTTTCATCCCATTGGGTGGTAAAGAGAACTGGCAGGGCCACGTTTAAAACACCACTCTGACACTTGT
This sequence comes from Enhydra lutris kenyoni, assembly GCF_002288905.1. Taxonomy (NCBI): domain Eukaryota; kingdom Metazoa; phylum Chordata; class Mammalia; order Carnivora; family Mustelidae; genus Enhydra; species Enhydra lutris. Next base: position 22,530,230 of record NW_019154085.1, on the reverse strand, counting down.
GGCCTTGGGCAGTTTAACCTCTCTGAGCCGCAGCCCCTCTGTAAAATTAATAATTATTTCTACTTCACATGATGATTTTTAAGATTAAGATCCATATATGAACACAGAATACCAAAAAAAAGGATGTTACAAACCAAACCAATGTATTGCTCAAAGACTATAGAAGCAAAAATCCTTAACGAAGTATAGCAAATAGTATTCAACAATTTAACAACATATACAATTAATTATACAGCGTAACCAAACAAGGTTTATTCCAAGGATACAAGGCTGATTCAATATAGAAAATCAAACAGTGTAATATACTGTATTTAATAAAAAAAGAAAAATCACATGATCATATTAATGAATATAGAGAGTGTATCTGGAAAATTATGAAGAGAAATTGTTTGGAACCTAGGGCTAAACAAAGAGAATTTGAAGTTGTCACCAAAACCACAGTATATAAAGGGAAAAATTGATAAATTGGATTTTATAGAACAATTGCTCTGAATAAAGATCTTATTGAGAGGATGAAAGTACAAGCTACAGATTGAGAGAAACTATTTTCAAATCAGATGGAGAGAGAGAGGTTAGATGTTAGAGAGGTAGATAGATAGATAGAATATATAAAGAACTTTCAACATTCAACAGTAAAAGTGTCTAATTAAAATGGGCAAAGACATAAAGACACACTTCACTGAAGAGGATATATATAGCAAATAAGCATATTAAAAGATATCAGTATTGGGTTCCTGGGTGGTTTAATCAGTTAAGCATTAGACTTGGATTTGACTTAGGGCATGATCTCAAGGTCATGAAATACAGCTCCGAAATAGACAAGGTCATGTCAGGCTCTGTGCTCAGAGTCTGCTTGAGATTCTCTGCCTCTTACCCTCCTCTCTTAAAAAAAAAAAAAAAAAAAAAAAAAATCTTTAAGTTATTTTCTTAAAAAGATGCCAATATTATTATCCATTTTATGGAAATTAAAATTAAATCCACAATGAGATATCACTATACACCTATCAGAATGGCTAGAATTAATAGAGTGACAAAACCAAATGCAAGAGAAAAAAATGAGTTGATTCATATACTCCTGGTGAGAATAAAATGGCTCAACCACTCTAGAAAATAGTGCAGCACTTTCTCAGAAACAGCAAATATTAAGTAAAATAACCTTATCATATGACCCAACAATTATATCCCTGGGCATTTATTCCAAACAAATGAAAATTTATATTTACAAAAAGACATATAAACAAATGTTATAGAGCTTTATAGTGCAACATTAGGGATTCTTGTGTGATGGAGATCTTCTGTTACTTGACTGTATCAATGTCAATATTCTGTTTGTGTCATCGAGTTGTATAGTTCTCCAAGATCTTCCCATTAGGGGAAGTTGCGTAAAGGAAACATGGATCTCTCTGCAGTATTGCCTATGTGAATTTATAGTTATCTAAAAGTAAAAACACCAAACAACAGATTTTCAGTGTAGATGAGGCCACATTATATTGGAAAAGATGCCATCTAGGATTTCATAGCTAGAGATGAGTGAATGCCCAGCTTCAAAATTTCAAAGGACAGCCTGACTTTCTTGTTAGGGGCTAACACAGCTGGTGACTTAAGTTGAATCTAGTGCTCATTGATCATTCTGAAAATTGAAGGACCCATAAGAATTATGCTAAATCTACTCTGTGGCCTCTGAATGGACAATGAAGCCTGAACGACAGCAGTCTGTTTACAATATGGTTTACTGACTATTTTAAATCCACTTTTGAGACCGGCTACACAGAAAGAAAGATCCCTTTCAAAATATTATTGCTCATTGACAATTCACCTGGCCACCCAAGAGTTCTGATGGAGGTACATGAGATTATTGTTTTTATGCTTTCATACAACACCCATTCTGCAGCCCATAGATCAAAAAGCCCATTTTGATTCATAAGTCTTATTATTTCAAAATATATTTCATAAGGCTATAGTTGCCATAGATGGTGATTCCTCTGATGGATCTAGGCAAAATACATTGAAAACCTTCTGGAAAGGATTCACCATCCTAGATGCCACTAAGAACATTTGTGATTCATGGGAGAATGTCAAAATATCAACATTAAAGGAACTTGGAAGAAGATGATTCCAACTTAAATGGATGATTTTAAAGGGTTCAAGACTTAAGCGGAGGAAGGAACTGCAGATCTGGCAGAAATAATAAGAGAACTAGAATTAGAAAAAATAAATAGAAGCAAATGAAAATGAAAACACAACAGTTCAGAACCTTTGGGATACAGCAAAGGTGGTCCTAAAAGGGAAATATGTAGCAATACAGGCCTTCCTCAAGAAACAAGGAAAGTCTCGGGGCGCCTGGGTGGCTCAGTGGGTTAAAGCCTCTGCCTTCGGCTCAGGTCATGATCCCAGGGTCCTGGGATCGAGCCCGCATCGGGCTCTCTGCTCAGCGGGGAGCCTGCTTCCTCCTCTCTCTCTGCCTGTCTCTCTACCTACTTGTGATCTCTATCTGTCAAATGAATAAATAAAAAAATCTTAAAAAAAAAAAAAAAAGAAACAAGGAAAGTCTCAAATACACAACTTAACCTTACACTTACAGGAGCTGGAAAAACAACATCCTCACTGGGGAAAAATTGAGAGCTTTTCCCCTAAGGTCAGTAATATGACAGGTTGCTCATTCTCACCACTGTCCAACATAGTACTGGAAGTCCAAGCATCAGCACTCAGACGACAACAACAACAACAAATAAAATAAAATGCATCCAAATCAGCAAAGAAGACAAACTTTCACTCTTCTCAGATGATGTGATACTCTGTGTAGAAAATCCAAAAGACTTCAGCAAAAAATTGCTAGAACTGATACAGGAATTCAGCAAAGTCACAGGATATAAAATCAATGCACAGAAATCAGTTGCATTTCAAATACACAAACAATGAGGAAGAAAAAAGGGAACTCAAGGAATCAATCCTGTTTACAATTGTGCCCCAAATCATAAGATACATAGGAAGAAACCTAACCAAAGACATAAAGGATCTGTACTCAGAAAACTATAGAACATTCATTAAAAAAAATTGAGGAAGACACAAAAAAATGGAAAAACATTCCATGCTCATGGATTGGAAGAACAAATATTGTTAAAAATGTCTGTGCTATCAATTATGTGGTGTAAAGATATAATATTTAACTTTTACTTAATGAAACATTCCTTCCTGGGGGAAAGGAAAAGAAGGAGAAATAACAAGGACCTTCTTGAGGCAGAAGAAAAATTTACCTTATCAAGGTGGTGAATTATAAGTGTAAGTAGCGCATAAACCATGGGTAGATATGGAAGAAATAAGAGTGGTTATTACTAAGAGCCTAGATGTTGAGGAATTTAAAAATAATCTGGTGAGATTTTAAATGCATAAAAAAGTCTATGCTTGAGATGCCTCTAAACACTTTTTTTCTTTACTCTTGTAATTCAAACATTTTAAAGTTGGCTTTATTAAGTAACAAACTATGCTTTATAAAAATATCCACAAAATATGAATTTTAGGTTAGTGCTTCACATTAGTGCTACATATTCAATGCAATCCCTATCAAAACATCTTCAGAGATGGAACAAACAATCCTAAAATTTGTATGGAACCAGAAAAGACCCCAAATAGACAAAGGAATGTTGAAAAAGAAAACCAAAGCTGGAGACATCACAATTTCAGATTTAAAACTATATTACAAAGCTATAATCATCACGTCAGTATGGTACTGGCACAAAAACAGACAGATATCAATAGAACAGAAAAAGGAATCCAGAAACAGACCCACAACTCTATGGTCAAGTAATCTTCAACATAGCAGGAAAGACTATCCAATGGAAAAAAGATAAATCTCTTCAACGAAAGTGTTGGAAAAATTGGACAGTCACATGCAAAAGAATGGACCACTTTCCTACACCATACAGAAAAATAAACTCAAAATGGGTGAAAGACCTAAATGTGAGACAGGAATCCATCAAAATCCTGGAGGAGAATGCAGATACCAACCTCTTTGACCTTGGCTGCAGCAACTTCTTGCAAGACACACCTCAAAGGGAAGACAAAGAGTGTTTTTAACAAATGGTACTGGAAATGTTGGTTATCTATATGCAAAAAATTGATGAATCTTTACGTGCTGCTTGTGATAGTGACTTTTATGTGTCAACTTGACTGCGTCATGGGTGTCCAGATATTTAGTTAAACATTATTTCTGAGTGTATCTATGAGGGTGTTTCTGGATGAGATTAGCATTTGAATTTGTAGGCTAAGTGGAACAAAATAGGTAGGCATCATCCAATCCACTGGAGGCCTGGATAGAAGAAGAGAAAATTCACTCTCTCGGTCTGACTTCTGAGCTAGGACATTGGCCATCTCCTGCCCTTTGGATGGGACTTATACCATCTGTGGTCACAGTTCTCAGGCCTCTGGACTGAGACTGAAACTATGCTTTCCTGAGCAAATGATGGGATTTTTCAGCCTTTATAACTATGTGATCCAGTTCCTTATAAGAAATCGTATGTATCCTGTTCATTTTGTTTATTTTGTTTCTCTGGAGAGTACAATACAGTACCATAGGGTATTATTTTGGAAATGCATATCAAAACTGTAATTGGATATCACTACATACTTATTAGGAAGGATACAATTAAGCTGACTGATCATATAAAGTATTGGCAAAAATGTGAAGGAACTGTAATTCTTGAGTTGAGTTTATTACTATTGGGAATATAAAATGATACAACTACTTTGACAAACAATTTGACCATTCCATGAAAAGTTAATCCTATACCTACTATGTCCATTTTACTCCTAGGTGTTTACTGAAGGGAAATGAAAACATATGGCTATACAAAGACTTGTGCATGGATGTTTATAGTAGATTTTATTTATTTATTTATTTATTTATTTATTTATTTATTTAGAGTGTGGGGGAGCAGTGTGGGGAGGGGCAGAGGGAGAGGGAGTGAGAGAAAATCTTAAAACAGGCTCTATAATAAGCACAAAGCCTGATATTGGGCTTTACCTTATGACTTTGAGATCAAGACCTGAACTGAAATCAAGAGTCAGATGCTTAACTGACCGAGACACATAGATGCCCCTATAGTAGCTTAATTTTTAATAACACAAAGTGGAAAACAGTCTAAATGTGTGGCAATAGGTGAATGGTTTAAAAAATGTTGTATATCCATACAATGGAATATATTTAGTAATAAAAATGAATGAATATTGATACACACAGCAACATAGATAAATCTCAAAATAATTGTTCAAAGTGAAAAAAAACTATATAAGAGAGAGTACATACTCTATGTTTCTATTTATATAAAATTATAAGAAGAAGTGCAAACTAATGTATATAAGTAACAGCCTACCAATGGTTGTCTGAGAGGGATGGGGAATGAGGAAGGGATTACATAAGGTCATAAGAATTCTTTTGGAATTAATGGATACATTCATTACTCTAATTATGTATATGGTTCATGATTGCATGCATATGTCAAAATATCTAATTGTACACTTTAGGTATGAGCTACGTATTATGTATCATCTATACCTCAATAAAGCTGCCAAACACACTAACACACAGTTACACAGTTTCTCTCTTAAACTATGTTGGAAGAGATTATTCAATTAAGCAAAAAGTAAAGTAAAAAGACTTGTTGGTAGTCTCACTCCGCCTTGAGAAAAAATTTTCCACAGTTTAGCATAGGGACCCCCTTAAGGCTGCAGGATATAAGAGGAAGAATACATGAATTGGACGATTTTGTTTCACTTTTTAAAAACAAGTTAGCATCATGAATGCTGGCAATTTCTTTCTCAAAACTGTGTTTAAAAAGGTAGCATTCAGGGGCGCCTGGGTGGCTCAGAGGGTTAAAGCCTCTGCCTTCTGCTCAGGTCGTGATCCCAGGGTCCTGGGATTGAGCCCCACATCGGGCTCTTTCCTTGGTGGGGAGCCTGCTTCCTCCTCTCTCTCTCTGCCTGCCTCTTTGCCTACTTGTGATCTCTCTCTGTCCAATAAACAAATAAAATCTTAAAAAAAAAAAAAAAGGTAGCATTCATGGACATCTTCCCCTGTTTATATTACACTCGCATATTATCTCAACCCATCCTACAAGTGCTCTTGTCATGACAACTTACATCCTATAATAATTAACCTTGGTAAATAATGGGAAGATAAAGATTTTTTGATGTGCTTTTTGAATCTTGGAAATTCCTAATATTTTATGAAAACCACATGTGGTTGTGTTTCAGATGACTCAAATCACTTTACAGACATTTGAAGTCTTTCTAGGCCCTTCCTATTCAACATCTAGTATCCCTTTACGAAAATCATGTTATTCCACATAAAGAGCAATATTCTGAATAGATGTTAATATAAAAGGACACAGAGATGGTGAACTTAAGTGGCAATTTTAAAACAGTTCCCAAATTCTTTGGAAGCACTTTCATTAGCAGATTCTATAGAGACAAAGCTAAAGATCATCGCTATTACTTTCATCTCTATACCTCCTCATCAGTGACCACTACAATTTGTTTCGCATATTTGCAAAACCCTTTCCTTACATGTGCCAATTCGACTAAATATTAAGGCAAGCAGAAGCCTGTAAAAAACTTGTATTTTATTTCCATTTCTCTCATTCCTCCTACCTTCCAGATATTCTTTTCCTTTCTCTAAATTTTATTTTTTTAAAGACAGTTATTATTCCATTCCTTCATGAAGCTCTCATATGGATGTGAAGTGAAAATTTTTGGTGTCTTAGTGGAACAAAGGGTTGGGTTGAGAAAGGCATGGTTTGCTCCTTGTCTTAGTGGGAAGGTTAATTGCTATCACCCTTCCTTCCTAGAATTTTGATGTAGACAATCTACATTTTATTCATTCTTATGAAAAATGTAGTGGTTCTACACACATAGTGATGGGGCTCTGTGATATGGAAGAAGTTGACAGTAGTGTGGGCCACACTGAGTAGGCAGACTGAGTTATCTGCCACACATCCCCTTCAAACCAGTTTCTTCAGAAATAGCATCATTGGCCAGATTCACATTAAAATGGTTAAATGTTTGTTTGTTTTTTAATGGTTAAGTTTTAACACAACCTTCTTTTTTATCTCACTCTTGAATTTGTCTTTTTCTTTTCCAGCTGCTGAAGGAATGGTGTGCAACCATCTGTGTTCAGGCGATGGCTGTTGGGGACCTGGCCCCGACCAGTGCCTGTCCTGTCGTCGTTTCAGCAGAGGAAGGAGCTGTATTGAGTCTTGTAACCTCTATGATGGGTAAGGCATCTTACAACATTGCCTTTACTTCCTAAACTTTGAGGTGCTGATTGGTACAGATTTTTAAATGATAAGAAAATGATAAAATTGCCGAATATGTGTGCTGGCTAGGTTTTTAAGGGAAGATCTTTTTGCATAAAGGGGACAACAACACATAGAGGAATTGTTTTAAGGGGAAAGAATTTTATTTGAAATAAGACAAGTCCAAATATATACTATTATGCAAACAAAAATTATACTGAAATAGATCATTCTTAATAAATTATAGCTGTGTATACTGAAGCAAAATTGAAAGACATATTCTTATTTTCCTTATGAAGATTATTACAAGTAATCTTTCCTCCCAGATGTCCCCATAATATTTTTTCACATACTTGCCTCTTAATTTTCATCTAGAATTACCGAATAACTTTTGATTTTTTTTCCATCCAACTTATGTCTATAAGAAACAAAGAATACATATTTCTATGTCTCTGACAACTGCTTAGCCCTATAGAAAAATTGGCTTTGTAGTTTCTAGTTGAAGGGGTTTTTGGTGGTGTTCTGCCACTTTCTAAAGATAACCTAAGCAGTATTTTAAATCAAGAATTTTAAATTCCTTCTGGTGCTATAATAATCACATTGCCAACGGTAAAACCTAGAATATATCTTGTTGCATGGCATTTCATGTACTCATAAAATCAGTTTATCATAACATACCATTTCATGCATCACAGTTGTCCTTCATTAGTGTGATAATACATTTTTTAGTACCGTTCCTGAGTCACATTTTCTTATATTGCTACTGAAAGGATTTTCAACAGTTCTGTAAAAGTGTAGTTTTGAGGTTCTTTACTTCGTTTCTTCTTTTACCTCATTTTATTTTTTTACAGATTCAAATGTTTATTGTTTTAAAATTATTTTTAAAGATGTCTTTTACAATGTCTTTTACAAGATCTCTTCTAACATGTCTTTTTGGGTACAATATTTTGTTATTTAAATGACCTCTAAGTGGCTAAAGTACATCATTAGTACTGATGTAGTGTTCAGTGTTCAGTGACTCATTATTTGCCTATCAACTCATTATTTGCATATCAACACCCAGTGCTCATCACAACACAAGCCCTCCTTAAAATTAGCAATTCTAAAGAGGGATCAAGCTCCAGAAACCAACTTCTCTAACAGCAACATCTTATAAACAATGAAAACCGGAAGAATGAAATGTTGACCCGTGCCATTTCAAGAGTCAAGCCAACACTAGAATTCAGGTCATCTGATTTCCATCCTGCGACTTTTCCAGATACTGTTATTTTCTCTTAATATTTCAGTTTTAACCTTCTCATAAATGTGAACTGGATAAAAACGTGGATGCATATACCATCCTCTGTCTCACATCTGCAAAATAAAAGCGAAGCAAAGGAAAAATACCTGTTTTCTAATTAAACAACACTGACTACCAAACTGTTTTTGAAAGTTCAACTTTTTCCAAGTCATTAGATCAAATGTACTAAAGATATATGAAGTTTTTAATGTCTTTTGCAGTAGCAGTAGGGCTCTAGGAAATCATGTTCAAGAGTTAGTTTAAAAGATAATAAATGAAACTACCTTGTAAAAGTCTGATGTAATTCTGGCCTATGCAATGATAGATTTTCCCACCTCCAATCTTGTGGTACCGACTACTTTTTTCCAACATTGCCCCACAGTTGAAACAGCCTTTGAGGAATAATGAATTAATCCTAACCTCATTACTCCATCATTTTAAATCTTGGATGAAAAAACCCAATTGTTCTAAACTTAGTTTTCTTATATGGAAAATGGGAATAATAATGGTGTCAAATTCATAGGATAACTATGGTTATTAAATGAGAAAATGCATAATAAAGGCTTGTTAAATTTTACCACTAAGATGATTATAATATTTTTTTTGTGTCTATTAATCTAAGCTGATTAGATGGTTAGGTAAAATAGTCACCTTAAAAATGCAGAAAACAAATACAAATAAGACAGTTACCAAAATCAGGGCACCTATATTTTTATAATTTTTATATGAAAAGAAATCCCCAAAGGAGGACTTTTTGAAGAGGAAAAGAAAATCAGTCATTTCCTGGCTGTTAGCATTCAAATCCAGGTCATAGAAGCCACTGTATTTAGCAACCCTTAACTACAGTGCACAAGCATCTAGAATGGAAGAGAAAAATTGCAACGCAATCTTAAAACTGTCTTATTTGGCAACGTGGTCAAACGCTTTTACAACTTCAAGCACAACATAGAAACATCAGAAAGAGTGCCGATCTAGACTCTTTGTAGGCGTTTTTATATTTAGTAATCACACCTCTCACTGAAACACAATTTTTTTTTCCCTTTTACAAAGGATATTTACAAAAGGAAGTCTAGAGATGTTAAGGGACTTCAGGCCTAGAAGTATTAGTGTTGGTGTTGAGAACACCGGTCAGATTTGGGAAGGACTTGACTCCAGAGCATTTACTCTGAATCACAGGATTGGCTGAGGTAACACACACAGCAGGACAGTGGGAAATGCAGAGTAGTGAAACGTGACAGAAAGCTCCATATGTAAAACTCAGCTCAGTAGACAGTGATTTGTTAGGTCAAACTCAGTGAGAGGGGATCTCTGGCAAAGTCGTAGTATAATCAGTAGTAAACAGGGAAGAAAAAGCAATGAGGGAGACACTGACAATGAAGAGCAAAAGTAATAAAAATCATAAGGATCAGTTTTGAGAGCAGAAAGGAAGGGAGCCCAAAGCTATACAAATAGAAGTCTAGTCTATAGAAGAAAAGACAGGTACGCTGTATCTCCAAGACTTTTTATGACATATTCACTTTATTCCTCAACTCTGTTTGTAGGAAGGGGTTTTCAAGAAGAGAAAGAAAAGCATGACCAATGTTTAAGTACCACAAAAATTATGACCTTCATTCAGTAACGTAACCCTTTAGCAATCCCAGAAACTATACTCAAAAAACAAACAAAGAAACAACAACAAAAAAAGAATTTGCTGATGATTGCAGGTTTTGCTGTGTTTTATAATTTCATTATAGAAATGATACTTTTGAATCTCTTCACAATTGACCTACCATCCCACATATATGACCCTCTTCCCACATATCAGGTCATTTTGACCTTTTTATTCTGAAGATTCCCTCTGTCAAGCCATGTATATAATTCATGTTGATAAAACATTGCAAAAGAACATCTGTTTCTATGTAATTGAGTTTTTAAACTCAAGAAAATTTGTAAGCAGCTTAATCCATCACAAACCTACACCTCACTTTAAAAATGCAAAATCCATGTAAATAAATATGTGCATTGATACCTAACTAAACCATCAATTTGTGCTATTTATTTTGAAAACCCAAACTTAATTATCTTGCCTTAGTGTATGTGTAGTTTTAATTTAACCAACAGAAAAATAACCCACCTTTTGGATTTCTATCATTTATTAAGGCTTTAACCTACAGAAAAATAACCCACCTTTTAGATTTCTATCATTTATTAAGGCTTTACAATAACCAAATAGGATAATTCACTATGAAAATAAGTGAACACTTCACTCTAGGGACAAGTAAATTTAAATTTATCACCTAATTAATCTATAATTGTCATATATGCAATGCTTTAAGTTTAGAATGATAGCTCATGTTATACAGACACAAAATAATCAGAAGCTATAAATATTTAGTCAAGTTTTATTAATGACATAACTGGCATTCTAAAATTATCTTTACCCTGTGCTTCATCCTCTTATACATTATTGGGAATGAGGTATTTAAACATATTGTACGTAAGTGATACCCAATTATTGAAATGGAAATTTTACAGTAGATATCGATTAGAAAACTATTGATAACATTTAATATTCATATAGCCACAATATGTAAGGTTGTGGGAAGGGATAACCATCATCCTAGGTTTTAATTAGAGAGTTTTAGAATGTTATCATTTAGCTATTTTTTATTTTATACTGTATAGAATTACTTCAAGAAGATCTTAAACTGAAAAAGATGTTGTGATATTAGATCAATAATCTAAGAATATAAAATCTGCCATAAAAAGATATTTTCTCTAATTCTCCAAGGCAGCTATTTTAAAAGAAGAAAAGAAATCAAAGCATTTTTTGAAGTTTCACCAAAAATAAATTGAAGAGACCTGGGATTTGAAGGACAGGGATGGGGAATATCATGTAACTTAGCAACAAGAAAAATACAATAGTTCTTTCAGAGTTTAAAAAATAAAACTCAACCGAGAGTAAAATTTTATATAGAGACAAACAGGCACAGCTTTACTTTAAAAAAGGTAAAAATGATTCTGTTGTGTCATCAGAGGATTCATTCTTTTCTTTTCTTTTCTTTCTTTCTTTCTTTCTTTCTTTCTTTCTTTCTTTCTTTCTTTCTTTCTTTCTTTCTTAAGACTGCTAGGATATCTCTCGCAAGAGAGAGGTTTTCTGAATGAGTCTATCGTTGAACCCAGTGGAGGGCAAGGAGAGCCATCTGGCTGCAGTTTATCTTTTCTCCTAATGGAGAACTTATTCCTTAATGCACAGGGAAATGAGTCTGATGCTCCTGGCACATAGAGAAACAGACTCTAGAATGTACTCTGCCAATAGGGCTTTTAGCAGATGTTACTTCATTTGTTAAGTTGACAGCTGGTTTGCTTATACCGCCTCACGCAGCTGATGTTTTCACAGGGAATTTCGAGAGTTTGAGAATGGCTCCATCTGTGTGGAGTGTGACCCCCAGTGTGAGAAGATGGAAGACGGCCTCCTCACCTGCCATGGACCGGTAAGCTTGAAGACATCTGTGGTTGTGTTGGCTTTCTTAGCTTCATGTGTGCATGTTATGTCATGGCTTTATCATTTATCCATCCATTCAACAGGTGTTTATAGCATGCAAGGGGGAATCGTGTTTGGTATTCTTCCCTCAAGAGGCTTATAGTTTAGTAGTAGATATGAAATATTTACAAATTCAATTTCTTAAGTATTTATATCCTAGATAATGTATTTAAAAAGTGGATATGGATATGCCCTTGAAAATTGCAGTGTTGAAAAGAAAAGAGAACTTCATTAGTAATTAGATTAAACCAAAATAATTGATAAGATATAAATATGTTTAAATTGTTATAGGAACACAAGTGAGAGATAAATTAATCTGTCTTTGGGATAGAAAGTAGGGCATCAAGGAAAGCCATAGAGAAGTGATGTTTGAGCTATGCTGTGAAGAAGAAGAATCTGGAAAAAGGAAACATGCAAAGATATGCAAATGTAAAAATTCATGGTGTTTAAGGTAAACGATAACACATTCATATCTGTATTTAATTATTTAACTGTTATGGCATTGTGAAGGATTTTGTGAAGGACAGAAGTGAGAAGGCAAACATTTATAAACTAAAATCTTAAACAGTGTGATAATACTATAGCAGAGAGAAAAACAGAGCCATGAGAATGGAAGAGAGGCTGTGGGATCAGGAAAGTCTTAATGGATAAGTTGGCATTTACATGTTTGAAGTTAGCCATATAGAGAAAATGGTAATTCTTTTTTAGACCTCCCTTTGGTTCCCATCATTCAGGCTTTTTCCCAATAATGAAGTCAATATGACTTTGTCATTCCAAAGTGTCATATTCATCCTTCTTTAGACAAATTTCCAGTTTTTTATGTATTGACTCATTTCTCAGTAGATTATTTGGGGACCAACATTTGGGTGTAGCTAAGAGCTTAGCATTACTCCATAAGAGTTTATATGCAATTTATATCGTACTAATTTTTCTACCAGAGTGCTTATTTAGCACTTAATTAGCTTAGGAAAAAAAATATCATTGAGCCTCCAAACTTCCATTAGGCCCCAATGAGCTGTTCTGGAACTTCATCTAAAGAAGGATGTGGAAAACTTGGACAGTTCAGAGGACTACCACAAGGATGATTAAGCTTGGAAAATCAGACCTCTGAGAAAAAGAAGTGGTGTGATTTGGCCTGAAGAACCAAAGTCTAAAAGACAATTTTATATGTAAATGATCTCCAAGTAAGTATGCAAAGGGTGTATTCGGCTATTTTCTGTCCCCACTAAGGATGTTAATGGAAAGTACAATTAATCTGCAGCATGAGAAATGTGGATGCTGGAAAAAATGACATGAAACACAGGGAAGTAAAAATCTGAAATGGGTTGTGTTAAAGCAAATCAAGTGATCTATATAAGACTTCTTTAAACACTAACATATTTAGGTACCAAAGTCAAAGAATAGAAAGCACTGTATCTTTCAGAGAGACTGAGACTTTAGAAAATGTGCAATTATAATCACAAGGCAGACTGCAAAACCAGTCTTGTGCTTTTTCTATTCCTCATGTTGCCTCCTATGGTATAAATGATGCTGGTAAATACTTAATTTATTAATTTATTTAAATTTGTATGTTTTCACAGTGCATTTATTCATTCTTTTGTTACTCAAAAGATTGAGACAGTTTATAAACTATACATTAAAAACCCTAATAGTTAATGTTTTTTAATCAATTTTCAAAATTATTTGCTAACTAAGAAAGAATGGAGAAACAGATTTTTAATGAACACATTTTGATTTTTTAATGACAGCATTGTTGAGCCAACAATCTACCTAGAATTACCACCCAAGGTTAACATTGTCAATTAATATGTGTAGAGCTTCAGAAAGGCAATAAGTCAAAAGTAGGAAAGGTTTAGTAAACCCTAATCATTCATTTGTGGAAGATCAGAACACAGAATCAAGAAAGCCTATTTGTCACTAGATCAATAAACCTTGAAATGCTAAGCAGGTAAGAACACAATTTTAGGTTATGGTGTCTGAGAAACAGGCAGGACCGAGCTCAAACAGTAGCCCAAACTGCTTTCACTAGGAGGTTGCTTGGCTTTCAGTTTTTACAATTTATGTTAGGTTTTTGCCTATATCTGGGTTCCATACTGATTATCACAACTAGAGACACAAGTGCTTTTGTGTGCCATATAACAGGCATCTATCATTTGAGATACCTAAGAAGTTCTGGAAAGTTTTCTGTGAGGGTGAAAATGTGATGAGACAGGGGAAAAGTCATAAAGCTGGTTGGGATTTCCAATTCCAATTAGTATGTTGGACTCACACTTTCCTGAGCTGTCCATATTTCCCCAAGAATAATTGATACACATGCATATTTGTCAAATGCTGTTACATCTGAAGCATACTATCACTTTTTCCATTTAAAATATAAAGAAACTGAACCTATAATAATTAGAAAGTTACATCAAAAAGCCAACAATGTATATGCTGTGGAGCTGGGACTCAACTATAGAAGTGCCTCCAAATTTTACATTCTATTCATTTCACTTCCTCCCTCCTCTGCCCCCATAGGCAACAATTCTGTGAATAATAAGGATAATATGTTTTCTGGGAACATAACAGCCACATGTAAAATGGGATGGTATTATACTATTGCAGTGTGACTGAAATCTAGGATAATCTTGGGAGGGCTAGCTTTGAAAGAAAGCAAGCCCCTGATTTTATATCCTTGTATGCCTGTACTTGGTATTTTTATTTTATTTTATTTTACTTTATTATTTTACTATTTTATTTTATTTTTATTTTACAACTTTATCCTTTCTGCCTTACTTTCTCTACTCCTGTGTGTGTTCCTATCAAGAAAGATAAGAAAAGACATGTGAGGAGAAAGACAAGTAAGGAAAATCTGACAGAGTTTTAGAAGATGAGAACATAAGCCAAAGAGGCAGCATGCAAAAGAAGAGATTGAGGAAGAGAATGATAAAACCTGAAATAGTTGTTAAAGTCAAGTTAGTAAAGGTTGTGCTGCTATAACAAATAACCCCATATTACAGTAGGTTATAGGAACATGTTTAAATCTTTTTCATGTAAAGTGCACTACATATCGCCCTCCTCCTTGTGATGGTCTAGTGTTCTGAGATGCTTTTATATTTATGGGATTTCCATGTCTGCATAGGATCCCTGCATCATGGCAACAGGGAAAGAGAAGGCTGGAGAGGTTAGCCCTGGCAGTCTCATAAATCGCTTCTACATAATTTCATTGTCTAAAACAAGACATACCTCACTTCTGGTGGGAGAAGAATTTCAGTCTTCCATGTAGCTAGAAGTGGAAGAGAACTGAATCCTGTTGAATAGTAGCATTGTCTCTCACAGTAGTTACCAGAGAAAATCATCAATTGTCACTGAGGGAAAAAAAAAATGTAATATTTCTATCAAGATTTAGCTTATCCTTTAGCTTTCTGGGTACCTAAGTGAGTCCAAAGGTATCTTAAAATCAGAGATAAGGAACAATATTGCCTTCACCTCTGGTTTTTTATCATTGTATTTATCGGTTCATTCACTGAACTTAGGTTCTTAAAAGCTTTGGGAATATAATGATAGAAGAGTAAGCATTAGACACACATATTTCTTTAAATCTATTTATTATGGAAATGAGTTGGAGAATCGTTACATTTCATTTCTTTTGGGATTTATCAGGACATTTTTTAGTTATGTCAACTTAGAACATTAGGTTTTGTATCGTGATAATACAATCAAATAGTAAGAGATGCTTAAAAACAAGGGAACGTATAAAACATATTTTTGAAGTATACTTGAACATTAAATGTGATTTTAATTTTAGTTTCATAGTATTTTGTGTCTTCTGATTTTACCTGGATATTATTTTACATCAGAAAAATTTTATAGGAAAATAATTCCTAATTTCTAATTTTGACTATAACTGCCTAATTTACTCATAGTTGGTTTTTATTCTTGTATTCTGTAAGAAGACATCAGCATGTCCCTTGTATTGTACAATAAGTCATGCCACTGAGCATACTTGCACAGTAAATGACTTTGTATAGTAGATGGCATTACATGCCTAAGTACCCATGAGCAGGTGTTAAAATTGGAAGCATGTAAAGTGTTCTTTTTTGGTAGGAAATAAGAAGTTACCAATAGCAAACTCTTCAGGTTGAATGGGGATTAGGTTTCATAGGATAATTTTCTTTTAGCTCTAAGTCTCACATCAAAATAGTGAAATAGGTGCCTGATTGAACCTCACCAGTCCCAGAATTTCCTGAAACCTCCTCCTGATTATTTTTTCTTCTTTATGCCACTGTTCTTCATTAGCAACCTCAATCTTTAAATTTTAAAATATTATATTTATTTATTTCCTGATGTCTTGTATCACCAACTTGCAATGTCTGACTGCTTTTGGATTAACATTTGTAGAGAGACTCTTGTGAGTGGATGCTCCCTGCCTAAAACATAGCTCTGTGAAATATTTGGTTATTTGTTGACTCCCAAATTCACAATTTATAATTATAAACCTAATAAAATTAATTATCTCCCTCTGTACTTACCGTAACTTATTTATCTAAATTGTGTTTAATGTGAACTATCATAATTGTCTAGCAATATGGACATACAGCTTTTGGGGAAGAAGTTCCAGAAAGTAGTCAAAGAAAAGAGGACCCTAAGACAATATGATGTTTTAAAGGGAGAACCAAAAGTCAACTTTAAGTAGGTAATATCATTATTTAAGATAGCTAAATATATAAATATATTGGCATCTTTTTATAAAAGATTTTATTTATTTATTTGACAGAGACAGAGAGAGATCACAAGTAGGCAGAGAGGCAGGCAGAGAGAGAGGGGGAAGCAGGCTCCCCGCTGAGCAGAGAGCCCGATGTGGGGCTCGATCCCAGGACCCTGAGATCATGACCTGAGCCAAAGGCAGAGGCTTAACCCACTGAGCCATCCAGGTGCCCCTATATTGGCATCTTTTAAGAAAATAGTATTTTAAATCAAAATATTCTCAATTTTCTTTGATTTGGTGGTAGACTACTTAACATTTCTTGCATGCTTACTATCCTCAGCACCAAATCCAAATTCATGTTTTTAAAATTCTTTAATGTTTATTTCTTTTTATTTTTTTTTAATATTTTATTTATTTATTTGACAGACAGAGATCACAAGTAGGCAGAGAAGCAGGCAGAGAGAGAGAGGGAGAAGCAGGCTTCCTGCTAAGCAGAGAGCCTGATGCGGGGCTCAATCCTAGGACCCTGGGATCATGACCTGAGTTGAAGGCAGAGGCTTTAACCCACTGAGCCACCCAGGCACCCCATAAAATTATTTTATGTTTAATATGAGTTTTAAATTTTACTTTTTAAATAACATTTAAACATACTTGTATATTATTATTGCTTATTACCATTCTGCATATTAGAAAATAATTGTATATTATCAACATAAATATACAAAGTAGTTAGTTCTATTTAAATTTATTATGCTCTTATTTTTATCACCTTTATTATTGGATAAGTTTCTCCAGATAATTTTCTTTGGCATGCACCTACTTCATTATTTTGGGCTTTTGATATTTGTTCATCAGAATGTGTCTTTATTGTGTTCTCAGTATTGAACTGTGATTTACTAAAATCCCTATAAATAGACATGTGAGTTTTAGCATTATCACAAGCTGATTTGAGATGAAATTTATTTGCCTGAACTAATTACTAATAATTCAATCACAGTACATTTTAAAATTCGTTGTTTGAATAATCATAGACAACCAAAGGAAAGTTTACATCTCACTTTTACTTTGAAACGCTGCAATAGTGACATCCCCATTTGTAGTTTCGGAAACGCTCTCCGGTTCCGTAGGGGAAGATTGACCACTCACTGAAGTCTCAGGAACTAAACCACGTGAACACTAGAGGAAACAAGATCCATTTTTCTTCCTCCATTGTTTTGTTTTTCACACTTCAGGGACCTGACAACTGCACAAAGTGCTCCCATTTTAAGGATGGCCCGAACTGTGTGGAAAAATGTCCAGATGGTTTACAGGGGACAAACAGTTTCATTTTCAAGTATGCTGATCAGGATCGGGAGTGTCACCCATGTCATCCAAACTGCACCCAAGGGTAAGCATCCTTGCTGGCCAAGGACTTCATCACACAGTATCTTTATCCTTGACATAGTCTACTAAATATATACTATTTCCTTATATAACTCTATTCATCTATATGTTAATATGTTTTATGATAATATGTAAATATGATTTAAAGAGGAATACCTTCTAAGAAAATGGTTTATGCAATCAAATGTATACCCTTTCAGATATTTCTTTTAAACACTTAGCTAAATGCATTTTGTTGACACCTTTATGCAGCTGATGGCAAGTATACTTTGCATGGAATGTGGAAATTCTTCCAAATTTTACTTGATTTTGAAGATATCTTAGAAAAGACAAGATAGTCATCAGACTTTTGAGATTTGTGCTTCATATATCTTTAGCAGAAACTTCCTGTTTATCTTTCTTTGTTCTTATAACCAGCTGAAGGTGAGGATAGCTCTCTTTGCTAAATACTGCCTTGAATTACTCCTTCAACAAAATATATGCAAAATAATGATAACAGGATAAAAAAGGTGTATGTGCGTGGGGAGAACTTAGTGATATGTGTATCAATAAAATCACAAATACATTTTGGGAAAGTAATTTTATGGCAGGTTAACCTATAATTTAGAATTTCTTTGACGTTATAGGACAACTCAAAGATGGGTACATAGTTTTCTATTGTTTCAAAAGGATGCATTATAAAATGAATAATAATTAGGTTACCTTTGATACTGATAGCAGTTGAAAAACAAAGACATATTACAGAAAGAAGAAAAGCACTGAACTGAAAGAAATAATGTGACTCATCTAACATATTCCAACACCTAATTTTTTAAAAGACAACAAATCTATTTTAGTAAGGGCTTTTCTTTTTCTTTCCTCCAGAACGTGACTAATTTCAGACTTGAGGACAATTTAACATACTCTATTCTTCTGTCCATAAATCCTCTTCTCCCTTATAAGTGCCCACACACAAGTGCACACACCCACATACAGATACAGACACTGGTTGTTGAGAATCATCTCGGGTACTTTATATCTGGCAGCAAAGTATGAGATTCCATAAAGAGATTTTCTGCCAGATTAAGAGCTAGCTGCTAGGGGATATTGAAGAAGTTAAGAAAGCAACATCATTTTCTGCCAAGAGGACATCAATTTGCAGATGCTGCTACAATTTCCTACAGGTCAAGAAATCAGCTTACGTCACTCTGTGAAGTGGCAGGTCCTCAAAAGGTAAAGTAATATTCTGTCATTCAAATTCAAATGCAGCTTGGAAGAGCTAATGCCAGCTCATTGGTTTACACCTACGCGCATCGACTGAGCATACTGAAATAGTCACATAGACACTTTGCTTCAGGGAAACTAGAAGGAATAAACTTCTCCCCTTGCGAGTTTTTGGTACACTTGGGTTAAGAGTATTTCATGAAGAAACAACTGGCACCCCTGGAGCAGAAGAGTCAGCAACAGAAAGAGAAAACTTTGCCTGTTAAAATAATCATCCACAGGAGGGTTTTATTGTTTTGCAGCTAAAATTAAACCAGTAAATTATTCAATATAATGTTGATGTCAACAGCTGTTGCCATTCAAAATGAGACCTTTTGCTATTTTTGCAAATCTAATTACAAGGAAGCCATTAGGGAAATGAAAGTGAGATCACAGAGCCATAGTCTGGGTGTATGGCTGGTGTGTCTTCCTCTCAGCCCTTTTAAATCATGATTATGTAATAAAAGAACATATATATAGTGGGGGAATGTAGAAGTCGGGACAATGAAGAGATCAATTTACCACAGCAACAAAAACCAAATGTCAGCTAAAAAGGGAGGATGAAGGTATAAAGGGAACAAATCCAACCAGATCATTTAGGAACTCCAAAATGTCTTTGAATCAACTGTTGTAGAATGATGGTGAAACAGAATTTGAATGTTGTATTCCCTGGTATCTTCCAAGGTAAATGGATTCTGGGATGACTGATTTAGCCCTGAAAATTCTTGTATTTGTTTTCATTTAGCCTCCTGCCATCCTTTTCCTAATATCCTCCATATTGTCCAAGTTCACTCACTTCATGAAAGTTTTGTGGTCCCAACCTCAGAAATCCTAAATTCCTGAATCCCACTCTACACTACTGCTGTCCACCACTGTGCCTTGAGATCCTTTAGTGAAGCAATGAGGTGCTCTGTGAAAATAGTCCCTTCTCTTCAAATTGCATGTAGAGATAAGATCTTTCCCTAGAAAGATCAAAGGGACAATGAAGATGATGTAACAAATGACTATTTTTAATCCTAAACATATGTACTAATTGACCTATGGATGAGTGTGAGCTCACCATGCCAATTTTGGAAAACAGATTTTCTTTTATATGTCGATATTATGTCAGCTGGATAATTCAAGAACGATGTTAATGGAAATAGTCTCTTAAGTCACATTTTTTTTAAGAAGGAAAGTTCTTACTTTGAATACTGTTCAATGATTTTCTGAAAATAAAATTATGTGTGTAATACCTTAAAAGCACTTTTATTACTCTGAAAGTACATTAAATATATTGGCTCTAATAAGTGCTTTAGTTACTTTAAAATAGGTTATCCATTTCTTACCTATCAGGAGATTCTCATTAATATCACTAAAGAGGTGGTGGTCAGGGGGTGGGGAGTCAGCTAACAATGTCTCTTCCCTTCCTTAACTAGAGGACTTTTATTTTGGCAGCCTTTTCTGATTTCATTCTTCAGCTTGGTTATATTGAACACCTCTTGTGTATGAGATATAGTGATAGCTAAGTTCAGAAATGAGTAAGACACAGCTCTTGACCACTAGTGAGTCATGGTTCAGTGAGTTTTCTATCTTACAATTCGTATCTTAACATCGGACACACTTCCCCATATTTTAAAATGATGAGCAAGCATTTAAAACTTAAGAATGACCTTCATATTTGAAATTAGCAAGATAGAAATTTTTAAAAAAGACTTGTGAACTAAATTTAGTAGGTAATTTAATTTCTATAATGGCAATTGCTACATTTTCTACACTAACATCATTGAGTCTGTGGTAAATACCAATTTAACTTTGGTTTTGGACTGGGAAATTTATTTTTCATTAGGTATCTTTGAAAATTTGCATTGAATATGTTTCTTAATATTAGAATCATGGTTTCATATTATTAAATTCCTTATATGCCTTAATCTTTCTTATCAACCCTTTTTATATTTTTAATTCATATACTGAAAAATTTTCACTAATAGAAGGAAAGAAGAGTGAAATTTTTGTCTAAACTCTTTTAATTGAAATTTTAAAATATTCCTCCATTACAAAATTTTAAAATATTCCTCCATTTCAAAATTCCAAAGAAATAAGATTTTGTTAAAATATCTCAACTATGTTAGATATATGAGTACATCAAAGCACTTATAAATCAGTAAATAATGGCAAATGTTCAACACATCTTGGTGTTCAGAATTCCAGATATTTTTACTGACATGTTACGGTTTCTGATTTTCCTGTAAAGTTTTTACTTTGTACCACTGATTTTGTAGAGTGTTGCATATTCCTTATCCTTTTTTGATCTCATATTTCGGATTTCGACTCTTCAAAAGTTTAATGTTTACATTATTCTGTGATCTTGCTGAATCAATATAAATTGCAAGTGATAGTTAATAAAGCTCTAAATAAAGTCAAAATAGTTGAAATAGAGTACACATCTTTAAATAGATACTTGTATTTAGAAAAGATGGGGCCGCTTCAGCCTTACCCTTATTCTTTGTCTTCCATTTTTTCTTTCATCTTCAGCTTGTAAATATGTTTAAATCTCAAATATCCTACACAATCCACTCAACGAACTTTCCTGACCCTACATCCTGCCCCCCCTCAGTACTCACCTCCCTTTTTCCTTGCCTCTATTCTCTTTTGTCCAATTTGTTTCTTGACTCACAGGAGCCGGAATTCTGGTGACCTCAACAATGACAACTAAAATGTTCTCAGTGGTTCTTATTTGATGAGACCTCTCTTTGCATTTGACGTTGACAATTACCCCATTTTCTGAAGTCTCTCATGATTTGGCTCCCACAATGCTGCAATCATCTGATTTCATACTCAATTATTTTCTCATGCTTTTGGCATAGGAGGTTATCTTAGGTCACTTATTGGTTATTGGAGTTCCTTGGGTTTCAGTCTCAGGCTCCTCTTTCCTCACTTTATAGATCTTTCTTCAGCTATCTTTATCACCATTGATCATTGCCCCACCACCACAGACCCCTTTTTCCAGTTGGCAAGGAACATTTTCTTACCCAAAGGCAGGACAACCACACTAGATACATAAAACTGAAATTATCAACCCCTCTTCCTCCAACACACACGTGCGCGCGTGCACACACACACACACACACACACACACACACAGAAAGTTGTTCCTCCTCTTGGCTTCTCTCTCTGATGGTATTACTACTCTCATAGATGAACATTTGAGTCATGTTTAATTCCTCTGACTCTTCCTCTTCTAACATCAGATCAGCCATCAGCTTCTCTTTTTCCCTCTATACTTTTCAAGGTTATTTCTTGAATCTGCCCCCCCACCTCTGTCCTAGTTGCCATTTCCCAAGTTTAATCCTGATCCCACCTGACTAGCCTTCACAGGGCAGAGGTCCATGTAAAACACAAGTGCAGTAAATCCATTACTTCTTTAAAACCCTGCAGCGGTTCTCCATTAAGTTTGCCCCTAAAGCAAATAGCCTTCAAATTCTGACTCCGGTCTAATGATCTCGCTTCTTTTACCTCTCCCTGTTGCCTCATGTTTTGCTCCCTGACTATTCAGAATTATGAGCACTCTACATTGCCTCAGATATATGCTTTTATTCCTGCTGTTCCTTACCCCTTAGAAATCACTTCTATTCTAACTCTGGTTCTCGGCACCCTGAACTTCAGCATCCTGTCTTCTCCATGAGGATTACCACGAATTTCTGAAGCCAAGCATCCCTCTGCTATGCTCCCTTAAGCCACTCTTTCATGTCTCTTATTAAATTTATCACATTATATAATATACATCTGGTTATGCATCTGTCTCCTTCATTAAATTGTGAGCTCATTAAGAGCAGGAAAACTGTCTAATTCATCTTTTTTTTTTTTCCCCTCCAGCTCCTAGAAGAGTAGCAACACTTAGTAGGCATGCAAACAGTTATTTTTTTTTAATGGATGAATAAAGATCTTTCATTATTCACACTTTCCCCTCAAGTTGAATTTCACTTTCAAATATTTTATCTTTCAAAGTTTATTATAAACACACAGACTGTAAACTAATAGCTTTTCAGTGTATATCTACTTGGAAATAAGAAGTAGACTAATAATATTACAAAATGGCAATACTGTATAAAAAAGCATTTTGAAGAAGATATAATTGGGACCTAGAAAAAATAATTTCTTCAGAATAAAATAAATAGGAAACAATATAAGACAATTTGGAAATATTTTTAGTAGTTACTTTTTCCATTTTAAAAATGGTTTCGGTTATGGATTATAATATTAATTCAATGCTATGTGCTATAAATTTTTATTTTTATTTCCCACTTGCTTTTTTAAAATACTTTTTTCATGGTGTGTTCTCTATATTTCTGTATATTGAATTTTTTTTCTGGAGAGTTCAAAACCCATCCTCAAAAAGAAAACATCTTCCTACCTAGTACTGATGTTATAGCAGATCTTCGTGAAGCAAGGAAACAGTGACTTAATTATTATTATACATAGTTATATTAGCTCACCAATGTTAAGAGTTATCTAAAGATATAATGGGCAGTCTGGCCTTATACACAAGCATCTTATTATTTCATTATATGGTGATTTTAACTTCAGCTTCTTTTTCAGTTTTAGAATTAGAGTTTGGGAAAAAATTGTGATCAGCAGAATGAGACAGTTCTGTAAATCATAGTTGTAGAGGGAATCTTGATAATGCACTGGAGCTACATGTATTTGATGAGAGAGAAGGGAAAGAAATCCAATTTAAGTCCATTGGAAGATGGGAGAAGCAATATTTCCATAATACTTCAAAATGCAATTCTAGGGACTATACATTAGGATTTTGTGTACTTTTATGATTCCACTAAATGTTGATCTCAGTAAATTCTTTACTGACCTGGTTCTTAGTGTATTCATTTCCTTAGAGACTATTTATTTATTTGTTATTGTTTCAGTTAAATATGATGGCAGTTTAAAAACCCATTTCTGTTTGTCTGCTCTTTTAAAAGAGAGTGTCAAGATAAACTGGAATGTGGTGAAACCAGTTAATTTGCTTTTTAAATGAATACATGTTTACAGATAAATATGTTTTAAAAACAGTCACAACCAAGGAATGGAATAATGTGATTATGTAAAGTATCCATAAGAATAGCATTAAAACATGTTAACTCATTTTCTGCCGTAATCAATCTTTAATGAGCATTAACATCAGGTTATTATATTATACTGAATAGCTCGTTTCCTTTTATATTGATTTTAGTTTTACTTAAGCTTAAGTCCTTTTAAGAAGAAGCTGTATACATGAAACCAGTTATAGCTTTTGAAATATCAAGTTATTTAGCAAGACATATACTCATGAATGATGCAAATGAATTAAAGGTATTAGAAGTGAGTTATATGGGTTTGGAAGTTATCCACAGAAACAGGGTACAATTTTCTTTACTGTGGACATGTTTCTTTGCATTCCATTAGGTGGTATTGGCAACTTACTTCTCTGTATCCATCAAGCAATAATCTTCTCACTGGCTTTAAATTCAGAGTGTTCCAAAATTGTCTAAAAACCATTATTAAGAATTTGAAACAATTAGGTTTATCTTAGTGATTCTTTTTTAAAAATGACTAATTTTTCTTTCCTTGTATTTTTTAAATTTGGATCTTCTGCAGGTGCATAGGCTCAAGTATTGAAGACTGCATCGGCCTGATGGATAGGTACTTGGTGTGCTTGCTTCCCATGTTCTTCCTCCAAGGCTCCTTGTGTGAGCACTGGTGCATGTGTGTGCATGCTACTGTGAATGGAGAATGATGTTTTCTGTTCTGTAATTGCCTGCAGGTGTAGCGGTCCCACTAGTCATGACTGCATTTATTATCCTTGGACGGGCCATTCCACTTTACCACAACATGCTAGGTAACATCCACCATGTTTCCATTTTGTCACTCCAATCCTTTCCAAATTATCATGGATAAAAAATACTAACCGGTTGGGTGAAATTTATAATATGTTAAATTAGGGAGTTATGAAATAAGCATATACAATGCTACTTTTCAAACCACATTCCTTAACCCTCTTTTCTTTATTTGTTATACTTTTAGAATCCAAATCAGTAGTGTCTTTGAATTTTAACTTTATACAATTTAAATAGGATTTTGATTTACTAATCTAGAATTTTAATAGAACATTTCTTATTAATTTTGTGATTACTGCAAAAAGAAATATTTTTAAGAGAGGAATTTGTGAAAGTTGATCTATTTTTGTAAGCTGTTTCTTGTTTGATTTGATTCATTTTCTGATTTTATATTATTTTGAGCTGGTTGGTATATTCTCTAGGCGTCAGAATTACCATAGACTAAAGGCACTATAGGAAATACTTTGTGCAGTTGAAAGTACAATTTGGAATTAAGAAAAAACAAAATCTATCACTCAGATTCATAAAAAACCTATGCATGAATGTTTATACCGTCTTCATTCAAAATCACCAAACCTAGAAACTATCCAATGTTCTTCGATTGTGATATAGCCAAAGCTATATCACATATAGCCAAAGCTATAATGCTATTCAGCAATAGAAAGAAAGAAACCAATGACATATGCAAAACATGAATGGATCTCAAATGCATTATGCTAAGTAAAAGAAACTGACTTGAAGGAATACATACCATATGATTCCATTTGTATAGCATTCTGAAAAAGGCAAAACTGTAGAAACAGGAAATTGGTCAGTGTTGCCAGTGGCAGTGTTGCAATGGACATGAGGGAATTTGGGGCACTGATGGAATTATTCTATATCTTGACAGTGGTGATGGGTACACAAATGTATGTGCTTGTCAAGTATCATGGTTCAGTACATTAAAAGGATGAATTTTGGTGTCTATGATTTATATCTCAATAAATATGACTTTTAAAACATATTTAGAAAAAGAGTAACTTTACAATGTTATGTAGAAATATTGTTTGCTTTCCTTTTCTTTAAGACTATTTATTTATTTGGGGCACCTGGGTGGCTCAGTGGGTTAAGCCTCTGTCTTCGGCTCAGGTCATGATCCCAGGGTCCTGGGATCAAGCCCCACATCGGGCTCTCTGCTCTCCAGGGAGCCTGCTTCCCTCTCTCTCTCTCTGCCTGCCTCTCTGCCTACTTGTGATCTCTGCCAAATAAATAAACAAAATCTTAAAAAAAAGAAAAAGACTATATATTTGAGAGAGAAAATGCATGCGCACGAACTTAAGTAGGGGAGGAGTAGAGGTAGAGGGAAAGAGAGAATCTCAAGCAAACTTCCTATTAAGGATGAAGCCCAATGCAGGGCTAAATCTCATAATCCTGAGATCATGACCTGAGCAGAAGGCAGATGTTTAACTGACTGAACCAACCAGGTGCTCCTTGTTTACTTTCTTTATGAAGCAAATTAGTCCTATCTTTTGGAAAAGAGAAAGTAGTGCTAAATTACAAATAGCAGAATGACAGCTTGGGATAAAGTATTCCTTTTTGATGTAATTTTTTAATTCAAATTTAACATATATAGTGTAAAAGGACACAAAATAAAGGTATAAAACTCAGTGAATTTCTCTACATGACACATTTATGTAACCATCAGCCAGATCAAGAAACAGAATAGCACCAGAGACAGAAACACTCTCGTGCCCCATTCCAAGGGTAACTATTGTCCTGAATGCTAACACCAATTTGCCTGTTTTTGTACTTCATGTAAATTGAATCATACATGTCTATTCTTTGTATCTGGCCTCTTTTGCTAAACATTGTAATTATGAGGTTCATCTGTGTCATTAAATTTAGTCACATTTTTTCATTTATATGATATTTAGCCTTTAAAAATTTTTAGAATAATCAAATAAGTGATATGTCTTATTAACAGGTCGTTTAAATTCTTTTTCAAAAGGGTGCTGTAGACATAAATGATTTATACAACAGTGGCACTTTGGCATTTGGGATCAACTCAGACTAGTTAATACAGTTATTTAGAGCAAGATTTAAAATTATGGAAAAAATTGGCTAAAGAGAGAGAAAGAGAAAGAGTGCCTAAGGCCCAAAGTTCAGTTTTATAAACCAAGATACATTTTAGATTGTTCCTGTATTTATAAAATAATTTTCCTCCCTGAGACTTTGGTGAAGTCACTGTAATATCATTTTGAAGAGTGTTTCCACATTTGATTTAATGACTTTCTTATAATTATTCCAGCCAACTAAGGAGAGGCATTATAACGTGGTGATTGAGTGGTGATTAATCTTTGGAATCAGCTTTTCTAGGTCCAAAGCAAGGTTCTATCATTTTTAGATATTTAACCTTGGGTAAGTGCCTTCAATTATCTGAGACTTACTTTCTTCATATATAAAATAGGAATCTTAATATAGTTTATAAATTGGTTGTGAGGATTGGTTGAGTCCACAGAATAGTGTCTTCCCCAGATAAATCACAGTAAATGTGGTTTATTATTTTGCTATAGAACAAAGATTTTAAATGTTGGGGATGGGGGAACATAACTCCTAGAGGGAAGGGAAAAATCTCTCAGTCACTCTACCCCTTATGGCGGGTCCCTTGATGGAAGGAAGGATATTTCTTTCTTCATCTTAAGAATCACTGCCCTAAGGAGGGCCACTGGTTTGGACGGCAGCGTGTCATAGGTAGAGACATATGCAGAGACAGAGAAAGGGTTAAAACCATAGTAGTAGATCACTAGTGGTTTTCAATGCTCAAAATCATAGTGTATCTTATTATACATTTAATATTTTCAACACTTAAACAAAAGTAGCTTGGGAATTTTCAATCCTATCTTGCCTAGGTTCTTAGGCCATTTCCTATAGTCTCAGATTAACACCTAATTCAGATTAGCTTTGTCACAATTTGGTAACCACGTCTGGTAACAGAGTATAGATAATATAATTCAACCCATCACTCGTAGGAAATTTCACCTGTAGTCCTTTGTACAGGTAAAGAGCAGAAGTTTTTGAATTTGAAGGACTGGGTTCAGGTATTTCCACTACCATATTTCTTATCTGTATAATGGGGATGATAATGGTAATTTTTAAAATGGAAAGTCTTATACCTCATATGATTGGTATGAGGATTAAATGTACAGGAGCTCTTATCTAAATATGCGTTCATTGGTGGTAGTCACGTGTCTAGTTGAAATATTGGGAATGTAATCTTTTTGGAAGTCTCATGAGGTTATGTTCTACTGGTATTTTATTATCAGTAGGGCATAAATCCAGTAGTTCAGTAACTAAAAAATTGACATATCAAAATTTCTCAGCTTTTAAGCATTTAAATTTTGTATCACACTTCTAAGTATAATGATTTCAAAAAAATTGGTAACAGGGAGCTAATTGTTCTTTTAGAAACTCTGGATATCTTTACTTAATAATTCTTTTGAACTTAAATTTAAAGCAGTGTGACTCTCCTTCAGTTGTGTTGACTTGTCAGAATTAGTTGACTTATCACAGTCTGTTTATAAGGCAATTTGGAATTGACATGAAATACTTAACTTGGACACCTTGGAAAAGTGATTATGAGCACAGAGTATTTTGTCATGGATTGGATGAGAAATGTAAGTAACAAGTAACTTTATTTTTGCATTCTTATTATTGCAATAAATGCTTAGCTCTCTGAAAGGTACACATTGAATTGAAAGCAGGGGACCAGTCTAGTAATATTTCAGTTCATTTTCCATTTTTAACTTCTGTGATAGTTTTTTTAAGCTTCTGTCTTAATTGATTAAAGTAAATCTTACATAATAGGGGGATAAAACACATGAGCGACAATAACTATTTTAAGTTTCCTGAACCATGTTTTAACTGGGAGATTACCCAAATGCCTAGTTTTCTTTTAGTCACAGAAAATTGCATCGAGCATGGCAATGTGGCTATTTCAAAATATTTAGAATTCTTACTCCCTGCTGCCCCATTATGTTGTATTCTCTTTCCTAAACCAGCAGCAAAAAAGATTGAAGATTTAAATGAAAACAGGTGAAATGTTTCCAATCTTGATAGACTTTCATTTTCTAAGCAGTGTTATTCTTTCCCAAGCCTGCAATTTGTGAATTGGTTTTCCACACTCCGTTTACCTAACAGGCTGTTGCTGGAATTTCTTCCAGGAAGATTGCATAGGATGGGAATTTTTTTTTTCCTGTTGTCTCCTAGAATATGAAAATAATACTTGAATTTCCAAACTTCTCCATACTCTTCTTATCTGAATTAAATGCCTTAAAAATAGCATTTACCTTTGCTGTTCTCCCTTTTCTGTCAAGAATCTTATGAAGAAATATGTTCAGCAAGTATTAATTTATTATTCTTTTTATGGTATTTATTTGAGCTTTCACACAAGCTATTTTCATATAGATTGCGATAGAATAAAGTGTCCAATTCTATTCTATTTTAGTTTCTTTGTCAAATATATATCGAAAGCTTTTTTATAATCTTAGTCTCTCCTCCATCAGGGCCCACATTTGTCCATCTCAATAAGCAAAACATTTCTTTATATTAGTTAGCAATCCAAAATCTAAACTAGTAATTCTTTTTTGAATTTGTGACAGAAATTATGAAAACTACTGGCTAACTGTTCAAAAATTTTTATCTGGCTATTTGCTCCAATTCAATTATTCTAGATGCTTTACAATATGAAATAAGGTAACTGAAATCAGTTTAATTCTTTAAATCTCATATAGGCAGATATTTGAAACGTTTTATATTCCTGTCACATTTTAATGCCCATATCACACTTTTATTTTATGGTATAGTGGTTATTACCTAAGAGGTCACATAACAGTTTATCCTTTAGCAGTGTGACCCATGTGTGATATATGAGAGAGATGATGTGATATTCTTGGTACCACTTTCACAAATGGAACAATCTTTTTTCTTTGTTTGTTTTGCCCTCAAGGAACTTAGTTCATAACTTACGTCCATATCAAATGGTCAAAACAGCCCATAGATGGTTTCCTTAGATGAGTGGCAGTTGTGTTATGATCCTTAAGTCCAATAAATAAAAGTACTCAGGCTTTTTATTATAAGTCTATCCTCAGTCCCCCACATTCTGTGTATTAAATTTACTTTTGAATTTAAGAGAGTTCAAAGAGGTGAAGGAGAGTGTGTGAGTTTTTTCTTTTCCAGCTGATTTGTGTCCCACAGTTTCCAATACATATAAAACACCAAAAATTATCAAAGTATTTCAAGACAAGAGCAAAACTGCTCAATAGTTGTTAATTACTGTTCGTACAGTTGCACGTGGTTGCTTTAAATAAAACTGTTTAGTAGCATAAGGTTGCATCAGTGACTTTGTTTCGATATCAAAACGTTCACACATTGTTACCAAAGCTTTTACGGATCCTAGAAACATTAATATACTCAAACCTACCAACTGTAAAATGTGACCAGAAAGAGTCACAATTAAGGTTGAAAGTCAAAAGAGACTTTTAAGAGCATTGACTTTAGGATTGTAATAAAAATATCTAAACATAACATTATTGAACTGTAAGATGTTGATTACACTAGTTAAGGGTCAGATAAAAAATTCAGTGGGTTGAGTGATCCATTATGAATACTTTTTTCACTCTTTCCTATAAGCATCTTTCTATGGTGTAGAAATTATAATATTTTATAATTATTAATTGCTGATTTGTAAAGATATTAGGACTGCTTATACTCTATGATCTCAAAGCATCTTAAGCTTCATTGAATTCGTTACTGACTATCCAGTAGTTTCATTTTTTTATTAAAAATGAAAGCAAATGAGTGGAATATGTTCCTGAAGCCTCTGCCCCTTTCTTTAGACAAATATTTATAGTTTTAAAAGTATTTCACAGGTGCTATTCCAAGATATGACCCTGGCATTATTTTCTTATAAAATACAATTTAGGGGTGGAAGTATATTATCAGTATTACTCAGGACTTTAATGTGGGATTTTAGTAGACAGGAAGTGTTAAATTCTATCTCATAACACTTCTAACAAAAACCTTCTCAACTAAGAGCCATCTAAATTGCATCCAACTAAAAATACAAACCCCTTGCAAACATTTCTGTAGATAGTACATTTAGAGATGTTTTGACATATGCAGAGGAAGTGAAAAAAGTAGCAGTTATGGCAAAATGAACAATATAATTCACAATAAAGAGGAGAAAGTACTTCATTCTTTCAAAGAACTAAGACTAAATATATTAAACAAGTTTTATATATCTATATTTATAACCATATCTATCTATCAATATGAACTTCTAGAATCTTCTTCTCTCGAACTATCTTCCTTCCATTGCAGCTTTTACATCTATCTTTAGGACTGATCCGTTCCCCATGGCCCTGGCACTCCATGCACACAGACTGAATTTGCTGAACCATTCCAGGTCCTATCTGATGAATTCTTATTTGCATTCCAGTACCTCGGCAATTGGGACAACACTCAACTGCTCCTTTCTTACCACCTCGGCCTTCACATTTATCGCAAATCACATTCTTTTGCAGAGCTAGTTTTCTTGTTGCACCATTATATAAATCTTCTAAGGTATCTATCACCTATCTTTGTAAAAAATGGCATCTGACTTGGCCCCCTACTAACATCTCACACAAAAATTATCAGTAAATTACTGAAAGTCGTAAGGTAATGCCTTCCCATCTATAAAGCCAAATACTATTGATTGACTGGATTTGGAATTATATTGTGCAGATTCTCTTAAAATTGTACTTTGTAACCAATATTTCTATTAAAATATTGTTTCAATTTTTGTGTCAAAAGAACAACACTTAAGCAGAAAGATTTTTTTAAGTGTAAGTCAAAGTTTCTATTTTAATACCTACCATGTATATATCCAGAAAAGAATCAAAATTATCCCTCATATAACTTAGGTATACATTGTATTAGACCCTAAGTATCTTTTTTTTTTCATATTTCCTATTTAACTAAAGGAATCTAATTAACTGGGACCCCCTTCTGTGATGTGGTCACATAAAATGATGGGTAGATATTAACTTAAATTGCTCTCTTTGTGCTTTTTTCTTATTACCTCAACACATTCCCTACCTAATCATTCTTTCATAAACATACAATTATTTTTCCATACTATGTTGTAGGCAGGAGCTAATTAACAGAGAGCTCTTTGATTTACCAACGGAATTCCTCACAGTGATTTCATTCTCCTCTACCATCCTCCCTCAAATGCAAAGTGATACAATTTCACAGTAACTCAGTACTAAAGAATGAATGATAAGGAAAGGGAAACCCACCTCTAATAAACTTCTGAATGCTTGTAGCCATTGCAATTTTTATGGCATTCTGTTCGATTGCCCAGAGTAAAGCATTCCATATGCTTGAGTCATTTATGGAATAATTATAGTTGCTTTTAGTAGAGTAAAAATAAAACAGCAATAACAAAAACCTCTTACCATAAAAAGTTTACTTGTTGAAGTGAAAAAGAATTTTTTTTCAATGAACAAAGAAAATTTTTTTTCCAAAGCATCTTCATTCTTGAACCTCTATATTCCACATACCAAAGTTTAAGTCCCAATTTCAAATCCCAGAGTGGATAACACCATTGTCCTATGCACCAAGATAGAAAGGACCAATGGGAAAACCAAAGCGCCAAATCAAACCAAACCAAAACCAATTCTTGTTATTTTTCCCAGAATAGTGTTCCTTTTTCTAAAATCTTCTCAGATTTAGAGCTTATTTTTGCCATTCTTTAAAAGAAAAAAATCCTAATTTGTATCTATTAGGTGTGCTACATTATCACATCTATTTTCATGATAAGCATATAAAAATAATTATTACCATTATCATTTTACAAATGAAGAAACAGGTTCAGAGTAATTAAGCAATTTACCAAAAATCACTTAGTTAGTAATGTCAGGTCAAAAATTTGAGCTTCAGTGTGTCTGATTGATTCTTAGAACCACATTTCTTTCTTTCTACTAGGCTGGTTCCCAAATGGAAGAACAGTTAACAGCTATTCCTATGATGAAGATGATTGAATATCTTATAGCCTACTTAAATAATTTTACTCATTATCTTTCTTTTAGTCCCAACTTTTACCCATTAGGCCTTCCTCCAATGTACAGGATTTTATATTGCTTGTCCTCACAGAGCATATTTTAGTTTAATACATCTGGCATTGCTTGGTCGTGATAGTGCAGTGCTTCCCATGACCTAAGGATATAAGCCTGTTTAATGGTAACATAATGTAAATATATATTTTAATACAGCACTGACCAATCTAAGAAATTTATGAATAAATATAGGCTCAGTTTTTAGAAATATTTTCTAAAGTGACAGTAACTTGTAATTCTGGAGAGATTTGTTAAAACTACTGTGGTTCCATATGATAACTACTTCCATCAGACCTGACACTAATTCCATAATGCTGTTGCCCCCAGACTCACCTACTAAAGGTGGAAATAAGAATCAAAATTTTATTGACACTCAGCAATAAAATAACAGATAATAGAGTGGTGGGCTTTATCAGGCTTTACTTTTAGATATTCCTCCCTAGTTCATACCATAGGATGTGTGGGATGGGGGAAGGTTGATTGGGAGTAGCAATGAGATCAGATGATAGAGTATGAATCCTAGATTGTGTATCACTTGGTTCTGTTTAACAAGGTGGCAAATGATTTCTGCTAAAATTTTTCCCACTGTTGATACAATCAAACATATCATATTTACTTGTTTTTTAAAAAGATAAAACAAAGAAGAAACCCCACTCTTACCTATATGCTACTCAACAGAAACCAACCAATAAACATTCATTGTATTTACTGTATGTTAATAACTAAGGAGAGAATGGAGAGAAAATTAACATAATCCCTAATATCATGAAATTTGCAGTAGAGAAGAGAAAAAAATAGTTTATAATTATATATTTACTATGAAGAAAATTGTAAATGGATTGGATTGTATGGTTGTGGTAAGGAAAAGAAAAATATAAACAATGACCCTTGGGTTTTTGACTTGAGTAACTGGGTGAAAGGCGATGTCATAAACTAAAATGAAGACTCAGAAGGAAGTGGAAAAACACTTTATGAGGAAAATGAAAGATTATGTTGGGGTCATAATAAGCTTGAGATGTTTATTTGATATCTGAGTGAGAATTTCGCCTGGGCATATAATTACAATACTCTGCAGTTCAAGAGTGGGGTCAGAGTCATCAGCCATATTTAAATCCATAACATTGGGTGAAATTCCACAAGCACAAAGTATACACATATACTGAGATATGTGTATATATGTATGTTTATCCTTCCACACTAATCATATAAGAAAACTAAGCAATGAGCCTAAGGATACTCCATTATTTAAAGAGCAAAAGAAAAAGAGAAAATACATAACAAAGGAGACTGGGGCAGAGAGGGATTAGGGATCGAAGAAAAGCCAAAAAAAAAAAAAAAAAAAAAAGCATGCTGGAAGCCAAATGGACAGAGGGGAATGAGATGCTATAAAGGTTGAATACGAAATCAAGAGAAAGTGGGGTTTTTTGTTTGTTTTACTTAAGTTGGGAAAAATTGTAACATATTTATAAACTGGTAGGAATGATTCAAAATAAAGAAGAAAGTTATATTTCAGAATATAATGAACAACTGCAGGCAAAATATTTCTTTATTGATGGAATCCAGCACTAAAGTGAAGAAGTTGGTCACAGAAAGAAGCAGAGATTGTACATCCATTATAACTGGAAAGGATTTAGAGTATATAGGGAAATACGCAGGTAAATAGTGGATTTGATGGTGAGAAGATTAGGCAATTCACGTTATCCTCTTTTTAAAGGAAAAATAAGATGATGTCATCATCTTAGCCTAGAGTATGGGAGGCAATATTGGGAATTTTAGGAAAGAGAAGATTTAATAGTCTATCAAAAGTAGAAGTACATCATCCTAGAAGTACAGTAATGCTAACAGTACTGAAGGTCCACTGAAGATTTCTAGTTATAAATTAGAATGATTCCAGTTGGCGTTGTTATGCTTAATTCAGCTATGCTATGATTGTCCATGGGTACTTGGAAATATGGGTTTACTCAGGACTGAAGTTTTGCCAGGTGAGTGCTTAAGACAGAAGGTAGAGACCATTGGGTTAAGGCTATGTGAAGAAGAAATGATAGCAGCAAAGGGTCATAAAAACTAAGTTGAATAATAAGAAAAATTGGTTTATAAGGGAGGCTCATGTACAATGAAAACATGGTAAGGTCAATGGCTATATATTCCAGTACCATCACACACTGTTGAATTAGGGATACCATTGTAGGGAAACTGAAAAGTAGAGTACTTGAAATAAAGACTCTGGAAGTGATACAGTTATCTATCATCTATCTATCTATCTATCTATCTATAAACAGCTAGTAGAATGAATGGGAATGGGTGGCTGAGACTGTTGGAAGTGAATAATCAGGGAACTGGGAAGCCAGGAAGTTGGATAAACTTGGATAATGGGGAGAAGTGGGAAGATTCAGCAAATACTTAGAATTTAAAATTGATTAACTGGGGTTAGCAATTAACTAGGTATGAAGTAATTAAGAGAAGAAACTTACTAATTATTCGGGCTTGCAAAGTAGAATGAATGTTGATAACAGTAATCGAGATGTGGGGCAGTAGAAGGGTACTAAACTCAATGTGAACTTATTTGGAGGTGTATTAAATTTGGAGTGATTTTGACAGATCCAAATGATGCTAAATGGAAAATTTAATGTACAGATGTAGAAGCCTCTCCATATATAGACATAGAATCAAAGTGAATAAAAATTATGGAAATACAGAGTCAAGTGTTTATATCTTTTGGGAAGTTTACATGTGAAGGAAAGGAGAGAGGGAAACAGTTGCAGAGCGAATATTATCAAGAGAAACATACTTGAAGATGGATGAAATCTGAGTCTGTTTTGGAAGACCCTGTAAAGAGTGAAAGGTTGGAGACATAGGAGAGAGAAAACATCAATCATGGCACTCTCCTGAAAAAGCTAGAATTAGGGACAAAGGAAATGTGAAAAGATTACATGGTGATCAAAACCCTTGCCACCGTTTTATTAGGAGAGAATAAATAGAAGACAGAGAAAGATGCAGATAGGTAGACAAAGGCTGAGGGAGTTTCTGTTTTAATGTTCTATATTCTCTCTGAAGTTGTAAAGTCATCTTGCCAAGAAAGAGGAGGCTATGTTTTAGCGTGTGTGTATGTGTGAAAGAGTGACGGTTTGAAATATTAAATTCAAATATAAACTGTACTAATATTTTGCATTTAAAATATTCTGTTACTAATTCTCAAATCGTCAATAATTTGCAATGGGTTTACATGTATTCAACTGAAGGTCACCCTATTTTATTTTTTTGCATGGAAAATAACAGGTTGTGGTTTGCTATCAGAGACTCTGGACTCCTTAAATTAGAAGACTGTTAAATATTTAATCAGAATCTAACAGCATCCTTTATGTGTTCTGAGAAATTCACAGATTTCAATATCTGTAGTGATAATTGCAATATGCTGATATATAACAATTACTCCAAATTGCATCATTACTACAAACATCATCAACTTGTGTGTGTGTGTGTGTGCAATTGTGCAGGTACAGAACATTAACATATCAGGAAATAATACTGAAATATTTTTCCTATTTCATTTTTTTAAATGCTCTTAAGTAAGGAATGATGATGAATAGTCTCTTACATAAAATATCTTTGGGTTTGATTATACTGATGTGTCTAAATTTATCCTCAAGCAATGATTCTTGTGTCACCCATTTGTTTTATATGCCTCTCGTTTAAATCTAAAGCAAGTAAAGGTAGAATTCATCATGTTCTTGGTTAAAACTCACCAGCTTTAATTTAGGTGTTTCTTTTTTTTCCCCCTTCTTCTTGTTTTTCTTTAAGATTAATTATTGTCTTCAATACATTTTAAAATGCAATTTAAAATTACAAAACACATTCTCAATGTAGTAAATATAGACGTATGTGTGTGTATATATGTATGTTTATCCTTCCATACCTTTATCCATATACTAATACATATATACTATTAAAGGTTGTGTTTGTTCACAGTTGTGGGAACAGAGTCCACACATTGCTCAGCAGGTTATTTGACTCACAATGAAACAGTATGGGCAGCTTTCCAGATCAAGAGCTGTAACTCCTTCTTTTTATGGTTGCATTATTTTCCCTAGCATTGATTTGCCACCAAGCCTGTATTTAAAAATAGGCTATTCCTAATTTTGTGCTTTTTATAAATTAGGAAATAACATGTGTGTATGTGTGTATGTATCTGGCATTATAAAAAGTGTATTTAGGTAGGTATCAACTAAAATACATGGGAATATTCAATTTTATCATTCAAATTAGCTAATCACGGTTCAAAAAGTCAAAATAGGCAACACATTAAAAATTACAGAACTAAACATTTGAGTTAGGAAATATTTGTGTTACAGTCTCATTTTGTTTCCATGTATTTATAATATATACATATATAATTTTATAGCAAATCATTTTTATACCTATCCAAAATCAGATGCGTTCCATTAAAGTATGGTTGAAAATCTTTGCCCAAAAGTTGCCAAGGACTGCATGATTTAGAAATATCTTCTAATAAGTTTATTGTTTTCTCTATGGTGCCATCAATCATGTTATAGAGAGGACTTGACAGATAAGGAACTTTAACCTTCTTTCAAAGTTTGTTGATTTCCTAATCGAAGATGGACAGATATACATATATAGATCTTTAATATTTCAACAATTCAGTAGGATGACATTGATCCTATATAGTTTTGAAATAATTAATAAATAAAACTAACAATAACTTATTCATAGTAATACTTAAACCTTTTTATAAAATACTAAGAGTATATTTGTTCAAAGGGTTTCTCCCTTTTTTCTGTCTCTCTCACTTTCTCTTTCCCTCTCTTTTGTTCTTGCTCTACTTTACTTACTATCATTACTTGATAATAACAAATAACTGGCATGGATTTTACAAATTGATGCCTGTTACATACAATCTTTTTTTTTTTATTTTTTTTCATTTTTTTTTTTTTAATTTTTTTTTTTTAAATTTATTTGACAGAGATCACAAGTAGGCAGAGAGGCAGGCAGAGAGAGAGGAAGGAAAGCAGGCTCCCCACCGAGCAGAGAGCCTGATGCGGGGCTCTATCCCAGGACTAGGATCATGACCTGAGCCGAAGGCAGAGGCTTTAACCCACTGAGCCACCCAGGCACCCCATGTTACATACAATCTTAAATTTATAGTTGTGTTCCTTAGATCGTTTTGTTTGTTTTTTATTGTTTTGCCAGTATCTAAAGTACTAATATACTTAGTGATCCCAAGATGTTCTCAAGAAGAGGTAATAGTGTTCTCCAACAACCAACTCAGTGTCAAAGAGTGAAGTTAGGGACTATTTACTACTATCTCTTGTTCTCTCTTCTTGACCTAAGAAAACCTGAAATTTTGCATGAACTTGGATGGCATGATTATAAGTAAAGGTAAGGCATTTGCCTAGGTAATATTCCAGATGGAAAATAAAGATGTTTAGTTTGTAGAATGTGAAAGTGTGTAGAAATGCATCAGTCAGGAAATGTAAAAGGAATAATATGTCTAATCCATACTACTTTTAGATTATTTCCATAATAACTATTTATAAAACAAAGAAATATCAAAATATCCTTTCTAGTTGTCCAAAGCAATAAATAACATAAAATATGAGCTACTGTTAATAGTATACATAATTAAATAATATAAAAATAAATAATAGATTAAAAAATTAATATTCTAGCTAGAAAGACAATCTGGTTCATGTAGATGTGTATGTTTGTTTGTTATCCCCAGTAGTAATGATTTCTTTTATATTTAAATTAAATGGTTTCAGGCAAAGTATAAGTATAAGATTGCTTTGCTTTTATATTATTTCATTATTGTTTGAATTGACCTAGATTTACATATATATACATATATATGTGTGCAAGTGTGTGTGTGTGTGTGTGTGTGTATGTATATATATACATATATATATATGTATGTGTATATTCGTGTGGATTTTATGTATATATATATATATATATATAAAAAATCCGGTGGTTTTAAATCTGTATCCAGAACATCTGAAAAAGAGTTTATACTCTTCTAAGGAATGGCTTTAGAAAAAAATGGACTTCTCCATAATTAAGATGCATTCTAATTAGAGATTAGGCATTTATATAAGTTTAAATAGGCATTATATTGCTAAACATTGTTATTAGATGCTTTAAAACACATTTTTGTGAACTCAGTCACAATAAAACTCCCCTTAGAACACAAAAGCAAATCATCCTATGCTAAAAACATTAAAGTGGGATGCAATGACCAAAAGTTTTTGCAAAGAGGATTTGTCTTTTCTCCAAGTCTTCTGTAGAGTATTTTCAAAGAGATAGACAGAAACAGCCTCACCCTCTCATTTTTCCCCTTGGATTACTTCCAAACTACTATGGACCCAGGAATTAGAGAAATTGGATATTAGTGTTTTGCCAAATTAAATGCTAATGAAGAACACTGTTTTCTTCATTTTCTCTTTGTTGACCATTCCATATGATATTTGTTTGAGGTTTGTAAGTTAAGAAAACATCTTACCACTTTTGAACTTTATCATTACTTGAAAACAGATGACAGAGAACATGTTGAGTTGTTCATTATAACACATCTCAGAAACTACATTTTCGAGGAAGCTTTACAAGCTTCTACTTAGTGTTACTTGTAAAAGTGTAGGACATTCCCCTGCTCCCCAAAAAAGAGTTCACTCAAGACTGATGTAGGTACAGCCTAGTAAATAAGAGACTATGATAAGCAAGCAGACGTAATAGAAGTCCCAGGGTTCTTAACTGTTTTCTGGAAAGGGAAAGGCTATGTGTTTCATCTTTTGTTTTTTTTAAAATCTGATTATCTTGGGATAATGCATTTGACAGTTCAATGCAAGAAAAGAAAGAAAACATGGAAAATCTAGACATAGTTCCTTTTTCAATTAGGGGCTAGTTGGTTACAAGTAAAATAAAACCTGACATTAGTGGTTGGAGCAAATAGTTGTGTGAGTATTCTTTAAAATATGGAAGTCTAGAAGTGCCAGAGGTGTTCACATTGTCTCCACAGATCAGTAACATCAGGGTCATTTTCTTATCTTTGTTTTGTTAGGTCCTTGGATCTACCAAGGGACAGGTTTAATCAGCTCTACCTGTTTGACCTCAGAATTCCTTTTGCAAAATTTTGCTTTCCTCCCTTGGTCAGAAATTTGTTATATATTCATACCAAGGTGCACAGAGAATGGGGAAGTTATTTAGCTTTTTAACAATCACTAGATTTGAAGATGTTAGGGAGCAGGGGGTAAAGAATGACAGTTGGGTTAATCAACCAGGGACTTTGACTCAGTATGGGGGGGATGAGAGATGAACTAAGCTAAAACAGGCAAACAAGAATAACAACTGGTCTGAGTGTTAGCTTTACCACTTTTTGGAGAAAATGCTATCCTGCCAACACTTTGAAATCAGGAATAAGCAAATATTAAACATCTCTAAGCTTCAGAAGAGCATTAAATAAATACCTCTTCCTATTTTCTTTTCATTAGAAATATTTTCCAATTATTTTTTTAAGTTTAAAAATATGTAGGAAGCTCTTAAACTGTTAAAAATTTATGTTCTTTTAAGAGTTAGCTTAACATAAAATAATATGTAAATATTTATATAAGTACACCATTCATTGAGTTATTTATTCATGCAACAGTTATTTATTTAGTGCTTCTTTTTAAGCGACAATAAACTGGCCTCCAAAGAAGTATAAAGATGACTGTGACACAGCTCCGGCACTTAAAAAGCTTATATTTTTACTTTTAAAAATAGAAATACAATTATTTTACATTTAAGCTTCAAATATGTACACATAGCCATTTATTTCCCTAAAGTTATTTAAAAGTTTTACATTGCTCTTGTAAATAAAAACCCTTAAAAGTATAACGTTATTCTAGAACTCCTAGATGAGGCAAATTAAACCAGAAGTCAGTGTATCCCATGGGATATGTTAGAAGTAAATGTTATATATTAGAAATAATGAATATTTGCCCTTGAAGTGATAGATTATACCTAAGGAAAGAAGAAATGCTCATAATAACAAGCTTGTAATAACAAGTAAGAATCTGATTATGTGTTTGTAAACTTTTTGTTAGCTTGAATTATTTGGAATATGGAGGGAAATGGAAAGATAAAATTGCCATTTGCCAAACTAAGAAAGAATCAGGGAGAAGCAGGCAATACTTTTTTTGGGGAGCGAAAGGGTGTTGAAATGAAAGTTAATTTTGGAATTGCTAAAGCTGGGAAGTTAGATATCTAAGTAGAAAAGTCAAGTAGGTAATTGGATATACAGTGGATCGTTGAACAACGTAGGTTTGGACTCTGCTGTTCCACTTACATGTGGATTTTTTTTAATAGTACAGTACTGTAAATGTATTTTCTCTTCCTTCTGATTTTCTACATAGCAGTTTTCTTTTCTCTAGCTTACTTTAGCATAAGGATATAGTATATAATACATGTAACACAAAATGTGTGTTAACTGACTGTTTATGTCATTGGTAAGGCTTCTGGTCAACAAGAGGCTGTTAGTAGGTAAGTTTTGGGGCAGTCAAAACTATACGTGGATTTTTCACAGCACAGAGGGAGTGAGTGACCCTAACCTCTGCGTTGTTCAAAGGTCAGCTGTACCTGAATTCAGAGGAGAGGTGTTGACTACAGATATAAATCTGCTTATCATTACATAGTTTAAGAGATTGATGATATCTCTAGGAAGCAAATGTGTGAAATCCATTGTTTATGTCCTGGGACCCTTCCTTGTTTAGAGGTCAGAGAAGGACAAAGCAACAAAAATGAATGAAAAGAACTGGTCAGACCAACAAAGACTAGAGAAAAGTGGTGTGTTGGAATTCAAGTGTTTTAAGAAAGGGAATGTGATCACTCATGAAATGTTACTAAGTGATTGGTTAAGATTAGGTCTAAGAAATGACTCTGATTTGACAATAAGGAAACCATTAGTAACTTTGACAAGAGCTGATTTAGTGGAAAGGTAGAGAATAAAAATGTGACGGGAATCAGTTCAAGAATCAAGAGATTGTAATGAAATGTGCAATTACAGATGACTATTTAGAAAATAAATGAAAAAAAATCATTTCCACAACCATCCCCAAATACTAAAAAGTCTCATCAAGTAGAATAATTGCATCTGCCTTAAATATACTATCACCTAAATATCTCATGTGCTATTTGATTAATTTAATGATAATTATTGAGAAGTTTTTAGAGAATGTTAGTCTAAGGTATAGAGCAATAAAAAAGTAGAAATAATGGTTCCTACCCTTAGGAGGCTTATAATTTACTGGGAAATTAAAAAAAAATAATCCAAGAGGAATAATTATAGATAATGAAATCACATTTAGTCTGGGAATATAGAAAAGAGACATGGGTGCTAAGGAGAGATACTCTTGTAAATACAAGAGCAAAATGGAATGATTGATGCCACAGAGACGGCAATAAAATTGAGGACATTTATCAGCACTTAGTACTTTATATCTGGAGCATAGGTTGTTCCTATGAAAATTACCAGATCACCCACACAAAAATATGAAATGGCCTCTTTCAGAATAGGTATGTTTAACTATCTTTTCCACTGAAGAACTCTTTAAGTTTTAATTTTTAACACCACACTTTAAATTCTCCGAAAAGGGGATGCCATCAGGGCTCAAAGGTAACAAGGGCATTCATACAGTCTTATGAAGTCATGTGACTCCAGCCCATGTTACTCAGGTAAGGATGCCCCTGTACGAGAGTGTGAACAGGATTTTTAAATGTATTAAACTTTTTAAAACTGTGTAATGCCTGCAAATGATTGGTCTCAAAAGGTCAGTAAAAATATATGAACAAAAACTGAAATGGCAGAATCACCTTAATGAGAGAAATCAAACCATATAAAATAACAATCTCTCAGGGAAGCAAAAGGAAAAAGAGGGGGAGAGAAATGAAAAGAAAAAAGCTCTCAGGAATCATGCTTTTCGTCCTCTGCATGTTTAGAATTCCCAGGGAAAAAATAAAGTATTGAAAAACTCCAAAGGAAATGACATTATGTTATCTGTGACTTTCTTTAATTAAAAAGATAGAGATATTAATAAAATCAACACAGGTATATGTCCTGCAATTAGAGGGGAAACAAGTGGATACAGAAATTTGAAAGTAGATTTAAATGATGACAATACACCTGTATACCCTTCAGGACCTCAAGTCCATAGATCAGAAGAACTCAACACTATCCCTGCCAAATACTG
The DNA here is from genome assembly GCF_002288905.1 of Enhydra lutris kenyoni. Lineage (NCBI taxonomy): Eukaryota > Metazoa > Chordata > Mammalia > Carnivora > Mustelidae > Enhydra > Enhydra lutris. The sequence continues at coordinate 22,486,602 of NW_019154085.1, read as the reverse complement.
TCTTTCTCCTGATTTTCCCATGTGAATGAATGCCATCATCAGCCTTCCATTCCCCCGAGTGACCACTCCTTTGTCTCTCCTCACTGTTGACTTTGTACTTTTTTAACATTTCTACTGCTGGGCTACTTTTCTGTCTTGTCCTGTATACCTCCCCAGTCTGCGCCTCATTGTCACTGAAGAGGACTTTTGAAATAGTTAACTTGTCTTGAAAACTTCTTTTCCCCTCTTGTCTACCTTACAACCTGTTGCCGGAATAATCTTTCTAACCTATTTTGTATGTGTCTCTTTTTATTTTTCAAGTACACGAAACTCTAAAATATTACCTTTTATAATGTTTATTACTCTTTTTAAAAGGAGAAAAATCCTATAAATTGTTTATTTCTAAACATTTCTTTTGACATTTTTTGAGCTAGAACTGGTAAAACATTTTTTGAGCTAGAACTGGTAAAGCATTATATTAGCTTCCAAGATACAATATGATTCAATATTTATATTATAGCCAAATGATCACTGCAATAAGTCTAGTTAGCATCAGTTACCATATATAGTTACTAAATTATTTCTTCTTGTGATGAGAAATTTTAAGATTTACTCTTTTAACAACTTTCAAATATACAATACAGTATTATTAACTATAGTCACCATGCTGTGTATTACATCCCATAACTTATTTATAACTGTAAATTTGTACTTTTGACTCCTAACACTTTACCCATTTCACATCCCCCAATCTTCTACAACTGGCAACTATGAATCTGTTTTCTGTATCTATAAGCTCATTTTTTATTGTTGTCTTTTGTTTGTTTGTTTGTTTTTGTTTTAGATTCCACATCTAAGTGATACCATATGGCATTTGTCTTTTTCTATCTGACTTAATTCACTTAGCATAAGTCTTTCAAGGTTTATCTGGTTGCCATAAATGGCAAAATTTCATTCTTTTTGATGGCTGAGTAATATTCCTGTGTGTGTGTGTGTGTGTGTGTGTGTGTGTGTGTGTGTGTGTATCGCATCTTCTTTACCTATTCACATATTGAAGGGCATTTACATTGTTTCTGTATCTTGATTATTATAAGTAATGCTGCAGTAAACATGGATGTACATATATCTTTATGAATTAATGTTCTCATTTTCTTCAAATGAATATCCAGAAGTGGAATTGCTTTATCATATAGTAGCTCTATTTTTTTTTTAAGATTTTATTTATTTACTTGACAGAGAGAGAGATCACAAGTAGGCAGAGAGTCAGGCAGAGAGAGAGGGGGAAGCAGGCTCTCTGCTCAGCAGGGATGCTGAGGCGGATGCAGGGCTTGATCCCGGGACCCTGAGATCATGACCTGAGCTGAAGGCAGTGGCTTAATCCACTGAGCCACCCAGGCACCCCAGTAGCTCTATTTTTAATCTTTTGAGGAACCTTCATACTGTTTTCCTTAATGGCTATCCCATTTTATATTCCCATCAATAGTGAACTCAACAGTGGAGAAAGGATTTCCTTTTCTCTGCATTTTTGTCAACATTCTGTTATTTTGTGACTTTTTGATAATTGTCATTCTAACTGGTATGACATAATATCTAAGTGTGGTTTTAATTGACATTTCCCTAATGATTAAAGATGTTGAACATCTTCTCATGTACCTGTTGGACTCCTCTATATCTTTTTTTGGGAACATGTGTTTTTAGATTCTCTGCTCATTTTTAAATGGATTTTTAAAATTGAGTTGTCTTAATTCTTCATATATTTTAGGTATTAACCCATTATCAGTGATAATTTGCAAATATTCTCTCTCATTCAGCAAGTTGCCTTTTCATTTTTTTCAGTTTCCTTTGCTATGAAAAAGCTTTTTAGCTTGAAGTAGACCTACTTGTTGATTTTTGCTTTTATTGCCTTTCTTTGTGGTATCAAATCCAAAATATCACTGCCAAGACTTATATCAAGGAGTTTACCACTTTTTTTCTTTTCTAGGAGTTTTGTGGTTTCCAGTCTCTTACATTCAAGTCTCTAATTCATTTTGAGTTATTTTGTGTGTGTGGTAGAAGACAATGGTCCAGTTTCATTCTTTTGCATCTGGATCTGCAGTTTTCCCAAATCGTTTATTGACAATACTGTCCTTTCCCCATTTTATTACTTGGTTCCTTTGTTATAAATAAATGGGCCATAAAAGCATGGGTTTATTTCTGGACTCTCTCTTCTGTTCCACTGATGTAATATACTCATGCATTCATATGTTAATGGAATAGACAAGCTTTGGAGCAAAACATGCAAAGATTTAAATTCTGACCATTATCTTAGGATGCTTTTGACCTTAGGCAAGTTGTACAAGCTACCTCAGATTCATCACACATCACAACATAATATGTTGGTAGAATTATTTGACATACACACATAAAACACGTAGTAAAAGTAGCTTTATTATTTAACTGTGCAAGAAATTTCAATGACTTTACATGGGTATTCCAAATCTTGGCGTCTTCCCCATGACTGTGCCTGCTTCTCAAAGTCTCCCCCATCTCATTGCATCCAAATCTTAAGAATTTATTCAGGTTGCCAACTCCTCTGAGAACCTTTGGAGGTCGCCTCAAAAGGAAATAAGGCTGCCCAGCAGGGCAAAAAAATGTGGAAAACATTTCATCTAAATTAAAAGGAGTGATATTTCTGAAGAAAGACATTTCCTTACTTCCTCTTTGTGTTTTTAAAAACTTTTTAGTCTAATGTAAGAATTGGGGTGTCTGAAAAGCATATTAATTTTTTTAAATGCTTTATGTACAAAATTGTATACAAAGAGAACAAGTCAAATCATTACTTAAAAAGTTGGTTTGTGAATCCTCTGAAAATGGGGCTGCTTTAATCTGTATTATGTAATTGTGCTCAATAAACCTGACCCAAATGTACCACCTAGTGCTTTGATAGGTAAAGAAGAGGTAATTTACCAATAGAATATCATGTCTGTTAACAACACAGGTATCTGTAGTTACAGTGCTTAGAATTCTGGGGATTTTGAGGTGAAGAAAAATCTTAACATATGGGAACAAAGAATGGTACCAACCTCCCCCACTTTCCTTTTTATAGTTGTATTTATGTACTATTATCTGCTCTATTATAAAACTAATAAATTCCTTAGCATGTTAAACAATTTTGATAGGAATCACAACTAAGGTTGTAAAAGGTTTATCCTCAATTTTTTAATCCTTTAGCATATTGCCGCAGATTACCATATCTATGTAATGAATAGGTAATAGAATGGAATACTTAGTAGATAATGTATTTTATAATTAAATGCTCTTAAACATTAAAAAAATTAAAATATTCTGTTTGTGGCATTAAATACATTTCTATATACACCGATACAGATGATCATAAAAGTGCTATACTAATACAGACATTGCTGATATTGTCTAATAGGTATAAAGTATGAAAAAATCTAAGTTCCAAAAATTCAGCTACGTTCTTAGAAGAACCTGTTGAAAAAAAATTATTTCTAGTCTAATTCCCTTTCAACTCTGTTTGTAGAAATCTATATTTTTCATTTTACTTCAATAAAGCTGAAAAAAATTTATAAATGGATTATATATATCCTCAGAATGGTGTCTTTAAGCATAAGAATGTCTGTCCCCAAAATCAAATCTACAAGTATATATATTACCTGAAAAATTGTAACACACAAACAAAACCCATAGATAGAAGGATGAAATTATAAATAGAGAGAATACAGAGAAGGAAGAAATTACATGAAACCATTAGAAATTTTTCTCAGAGGCTAATCCTAGAGGTAAAAGAATCCAGAGAATATTTACATATTGCTTTAATGGTAAAATCTCTACTGAAATACTCTATAGCACTGCTTTATTGAATAATCTGTAATATTCACATATTTTAAAAATATTGGGAAAAATTTATCTTACACTTGAAGACAAGTCAAATTTGCTTAGAAAGAAAGAGGTGGAGTATTCTGTGATTCATTTGCTTTAGCACTTACATTTTTGTTACATTTAGGATGTAATAGAAGACTCCATAATCCTAATCAAAGGGTAGAGATATACTGTAATACCCTAGGTCTCATCAAGTAAAAACTGTAACTGTAAACTGATGTCTACCCCAGAGTCTGAACCAAATCACTTATATTTGCTCAAAAAGAAAAGATGTGTCATATTTATAGAGCAGGTGGAATTCTGGGTTACCATAAGCACAGTTTGCAGGAGGAGATGGGGGAGAAAAAAAACCACATTAATGTGGTTCTCCTTGCCCTAGGCAGTAAAACTTAAAACGTCGTCTGGGGAATTTCCATGTTTCCTAGTGTTTCAAGGTCTCTTGTTTCAAATCTGAACCTCTTTGGGGAAGACTGAACAGACAGTGAGTAGGCACTGTAACTAGAATGATAGATACTGCTTGTCTTTGCTTTTTTTTTAAGGGAAATCTAGGGTTTTTTTACAAGCCAAAAAAATCCTCTTAAATATTTTCTCATTGAGAAAATAAAATGAAGCTAATTAAAGAATAAGGTCACCTAAAATTTTCCATAAAGACATAAAGGATTTGTTAAACTAAAACCACAATGAACATAGCAAGACAGATAAAATGATAGTCCAGTGAGAATTACAATAGTAAGATATAACTAAATATAAAATCAAAAGTCTATTAGAACCCCTAAATAAATTTATGTGTGTTTTCTAGTCTTTACTTTCAAAAAGATATTGAAGAAAAATATATTGAATTGTCAATCTACCTTAAAAACCAATTCTAGCAAGTCAAACTTGGAAAGAGACAACATAATATAGCTGAAAAATTAATGGACTTGAGATCCCAAGATGTAAAATGTTAGCATTACTATTATGTTTGACCTTCTCTAGATGTCTTAATTTTTCTCCCAAGTCTGTTTCTTTTTATTTTATAGGAGGTTATAAGATCTACATTACATAGTTATAGTGAATATAGTATATATAAAAGTAAGTTTCAATTAAAAATATGCAGCTATTTTTAGAGTAAAAAGTTTAGTCTATTTATTTTTATTATTATGTTCAGTTAGTGAACATATAGTAGTACATCATTGCTTTTTGATATAGTGTTCAGAAAAGGAGACAAACTATTTTTTTTTTTTAATTTAAGGGTAGTACGTAGGATCAAATAAGTCTCGGATTTACCTCTATAAAAGGAATGTTTTCTATATCCAAACAAAATGTTTTTAATATTTTCATTTGGCTTACATTATTTCCTATTGAAAATGAAGGGAATTGTTAGTGATGCTATATGCACTATAAAACTCATGAATAGCTGATGGTAGTCTTTATCTTATTTTATTTTTTTAGGTTTTATTTAAGTAATCTCTGTGCCCAATGCAGGGCTCAAACATATGACCCCCGAGATCAAGAGTTGTACCTCTTCTGACTGAGCCAGCCAGGTGTCCCATACCTGATGGCAGTCAGATTTTATGTTCCCCTTATTTGAGCAGAACTTTTGCTATGTTTAAACTGCTTACCTAACTAATAAAATATTGAAAATGTCATTCCCAAAATCATGTTCCTTATCATAGTTGGCAAATGATTTTAAGAATTTTCTTTCAATAATGAATCAACTTTTTTTTTTTTTAATTGAGGAGTCAACATTTTTCTGGTCAACTATATTTTTCTTATAGCAAGAGCAAATTAGGAAATATGGAGTGCATTGCTGAGGATAGATTTAACCTGTGGTTCATGGCAGATTCACACTTTTGTCTGAATGCCACTGTAAGATTTTCAGAAGGAATACAGGGTACATACAAGATGATGTCTATTATTACCCAAGTATATTTTTTAAAGAAAATATAAGACTACACAAAATTATAACATCTGACCCTAATTTATGAAACATCCATTTAAGTTACATATATAATTATTACAGGCAGTGATTAATTTACTTTCCTAGCAAGTAAACCCTGTTCATACTACTAGGCTCTTGTACGGATGTGTATAAGTATATACATGCACAGTGTACACATGCACACACATTTAGATGTGTGTTATATATGAAGACTTGTTAGCTGTTTATGTAAGGATGTGTTAGCTTGAGGTATCCTAGTTTCTCTAAATTGGGCTAAAGTTAAAGTAAACATTTGATTCATTGCTCACATGAGGCTGCTTTTTTTTTTTTAAAGATTTTATTTATTTATTTGACAGAGAGAGATCACAAGTATGCAGAGCAGCAGGCAGAGAGAGAGAGGGAGGCAGGCTCCCCGCTGAGCAGAGAACCCCATGTGGGGCTTGATCCCAGGACCCTGAGACCATGACCTGAGCCAAAGGCAGAGGCCCAACCCACTGAGCCACCCAGGTGCCCCAAGGCTGCTTTTGAGAGTCTGTGGAGTACTATTGATATTTGCACTGACACAAATACAGATTGTTCTGGCTAAAGAAAAGCATATGACTCACAAATGGGTAAAGGTTTTTTTATTTAAATTTTATTTAATTTTTAAATCTATTTATTTGGTAGGATCTAGAGGCAAAGTCATCAGAGCTCAGAAATGTAAAAAAGAATCAACAGTTCCCTGCTGTGTTTATTTTGTTTTACCTTAAGTGAAGAATGTATTCATATGTATTTAAGCTGAGTTATCTGATAGAAAAACTACATTCACAACAGTTAGAGGCAGACATACAATCAAAATTCAGATTTGTCTCTCAAGCCTCTTTCCAGCACATTATGCCACTCTAAGGAAAAAAATCATGCAGAATTTGAAAGGTAAACAAAAAACAATAATGTTAGAGGTGCTATTTTGCCGTCTTACTTAAAGATTATTATACAGAAATGCCCTGTTAAAATTATCTGACTAGCCTGTTGTTTTTGTTTTTACTTTCTATTTAAATTAAAAAAAAAAAAAAAAAAACAACAACACAAAAACTCCTCTTTAACTTTCAGTACCCATAAATAGTGAATTCACTCTAAATCTAATCCAGTGAATCCTGAGACCCTTCTCCACATTATTTAATCTAATTCAAAAGTTTCCAAATATGGAGCTCAGTAATTTAAAGCCATACTTTTGGTTGCAAATTATGCCATTAGCGTTTTATAGGACATCAGGTTGTTTCTGTTATCTGTATTGAAAATTATTCTGTATTCAAAAAATAAAGAAAAATATGCATATATTTTATAATTAAAGTCCTTTTATTTGGTGATATATCTATGAAAGAATCTTGTAGATGTAGCAATCTTTGCAATGACTATATTAGTCAAAATACCAATTTTACTAAGTTTGCAATTTTGAAGAATATACCACTGTATATTTTTAGGAGGATAGTCTGCCCTTGACATTAATGGAAAATGGTATAATAATTTTAGACCCACTGAGTTTAATCTTAAATATATTGACTTTACTACATTTTTTTTTCTGACCTGATCTGGAAAGAAACAGATCAATGAAGGAAAATATCTGGATGTTTATAAAATCAGGTTTCATGTATTCTCTCATATTTTTTATTCTTCAGTGAGGAATAGCATGGTTCAAATATAGCAATAAATGTTAAGAATATATCTTATTATATGAGTAATACAGTTTAGAAGACACTACTCTTTTACAGATAACTGTTTAAGACAGATAATTGTATTCAAGGCAATAGAATATAATATATTCTGTTGTCTCTGAACTTCTAAATGAAATTATGAAAACTAAATTATATGTTTTTAAATAAGTGAACCAAGTTCATTTGTGATTCAGAATCTTTATTATATTAATCTCTATGAATAGTGGGAAAATATCTGTTTTATTATAGTATCTCCAAATCACAGAATAAGGTAAATTATCAGTTGATTACATCCTTTTAATCTAAGCTTGGAATTGGCACTTGAAATGTCCTTTTATATTTTAGGGGACCCATCCCTTTTTAATATATAGGCAAATGACAACAAATAAACAGTACTCATATAGCAGATAAGGAATGACAGTGTTCCAGATCCCTTAGCCTTTGAACTTTATGATCTCATAAACAGTGTCATACCCCAGTCTTTTAAGAGGTTACTCTGATTCACGTGTAAAAAGAAACACTTTGTTTCAGAAATATAACTTAGTTGTCAATAGCTATCATTATACCTAGGAAGGATATGCAGCAATTTTTAAAAAGAACCTAAGTGGCTATCTCCTTTTTATCCAAAGGGTCCTCATAAAGAGTTGAAGCATTAACTCAGGAAAAAATGGGCATCTATCCTACACCTACAAATATCTAGGGATCATCAAAATTGCTGAGAGTAGGAAATGTGTAAGTAGTATGAACTTTTCAGATTAGATTGGTTTTATGAAGCAAAGTGTTAATTGTACACAACATAGTGAGTAGTAAATGTCTCAGATGCATTACATTACTACATTACATTACTACATTACATTACTACATTACGTGACTACAACTAATAGAAAATATCTACAGAAGTATTTGCATTGTAAAAGTGGACAGGGGATAGCAAAATGAATTAATTGAAAAAATGCAAAGTAAACAATCAAGGAAAAAAGGAAAACAAGGCCATTATTATAAAACTAAATTTTTAGACAGTGATTTATTTTTCTATGTTTCTCTTAAATTTAACCAACTTTTATTTCAAAAGAAATATAAATGCATTGTATAAAATTAGAAAATGCCTGCTAGCAAAAATACAAAATAAGAGCACTATAGTTATACTATCCAAAGACAAGTACTGTTTAATGTCTTATTGTATACTCTAGATATTCTTATGCACATACATGTGCATATATGGATTTTTCTTTCATTGAGATTCAACTGTTTCTAACCCAATCTTTTAAATTTCTAGCCTTCTTCTTCCCATGGCAGTACATTTCTATCTCATCTACTACCTAATCCATAATTACACTTTTCAAGTTACCTGAAAAATGTCTATACAAATGGTTGTCTAAACTAAGGTCCAGTCCAGGATTGAATTTCACACCTTGTTGTTAGGACCAGTGAGTCTTCTTAATCAAAACCATTACCTTATTTTTCATATTCACTTATTAAAGGGAACATACAAGTTTTCTTTTGGAATATTCCCCCTTCTCAATTTGACTGGTTGTTTACTTGTGGCTCATGATTTATTTTTCAAGAATAAATTCTACTGAAATATGAAGAATTTGACCACTTAAAAAGTCCAGCAAAACACTTGTGTACAATTTTTAGGTGTAGAAACTCTAGTTCTTTACTTTTTTGGGTTGTTTGGACCTCTATCACTCCTACAGAGGGGTAAGAGAAGAAAAATGGTAAAGAAATGCAAATCAACCAAGGAACTGCTATTGGAAAAATATTGAATGTAAATGCTAACTAGAAAAACATAGAAATTACTGTCTATTGAGTTTTTTAGTGTTTTATGTGCATTGCCATGACCTAACTAAATAGTAATGACATGACAATTGATAGCTATCCAAAATAAATGGAAAGAATGAAGGCAGAGGTCTTCTTTTGTTCTACTAGGAATGATTCTTCTTAAAATGAAAAACAAGCAAAAATAAAATAGAGCATTTTCTGTTAATTTACGTGACATTGACATGTATTTTCATAAATTCATGCCACTTATTCTTTTGCAGAATAGATGAGCAGAGGAAGTTTAGAGTTTAGTTCAACCTACAGTTAACAAAGTGTTGGGCAATATTCTCAGTCATATATAAATCCTTTGCAATAAAAATATTGGATTGAAGAAAAAAATACAACCCTTTGTGTAGTAATGGCTTTTTCAGGGATATGTTAGGCACTTAAACTGGAAATTATGCCTTGGACTGAAACCTTAAAATATTTTTTGAAATACATATTTAACTGCCATGCTCAAAAATACAATCTTACATACGCCAACACACATCACAATGATGAGTTTGTGTCCATACTATGGTTTAATTTTCTCAGCATAGATTTTTATATCTTTATAAAATTCCATTTAGGAAAATCTATTTGAATTATAGTAACATTCCAGTATGCTATAATACTTTCAGCTATCAGGAAACAACCTTTAGGATGAAATACTTCTTAAGGTTTTTCTGTAGTTTTATATGGCAATATAACAGTCATAATCTTTAAAAGACATAGCCTCATTTATAGAAGTGACACAGATTTTTTTCAAGAGCTGTTTAAAATTTAAAAATTTTATTTAGGATCATCCACTATCATTATTTCTGATGTGTCTTTGAGCACAAGTTTATTTTGCAAAAGTGAGTAATTTTTTTTTTCTAAAAGAATGTAGCTGTGCAGAGTAGATTCTTCTGCAAACAGGAATATAAGATATAAAATATTTTACTATGGAAAGCATGGCCATTCAGGAAGTTCTTTCTTAGTTTCCCTATCTGTCATGGCTTCATGGTCAAATATGTATTAGGTAACACCTATGTGTTTTACTCTGGGCTATTTGCTATGATGTATAAAATTAATATACATCAAGGCTCTGACCACAGAAAGCTCATAGATACTACTCCACTCTAGAACAAGAAATTAAGACCATAAATATTACTTTTCAAGCAAGGAAAAAAAAATATCTTAGAAGACAGTAAGTGTTTAGTTTCAAAATTGTATCTTAGCTAACAATGTATTAGAGAAGCACTTTAAAAATATAAGTCTCCAAAAAAAAAAAGAATATATAAATCTCTAGTGAATCTCTTCTAACCCCCTTTTAGTGTAATACTTAATGTGTAGACATCTTTTATGGGTATATGATGCTTAGGCACACTTTTGATAATCATAATTACTCTTGTCATTATAACTCTGAAAACCTGTCTGACCCAATTCTTTACCTTTTTCCTGCCCTTTAGCCCAGTAGAGTTGTCTAGCCAGAGTTTGAAACAGCACTTTTGTCAACATATCTCTCTTACCGGTACCCTCATGCTCCAGTTGTGGCATTCGTGTATCTCCAGACCGTGCATTTTTGCTTAAAGCAGTAGTTCTCAAGGCAGGAGGTAGGGTGTTGGGGGTGATTTGAGCAGATATTTGACTGTACCTAGAGAAATTGTCATGACTAGAGGATGGGGTGTTGTTGGCTTCCAGTGAAGGGAGGCTAAGGATGTTGATAAAAACCCCAAAATGCATAAGACAGTCCCCTGCAGTGAACAACCATCCAGCCCAAAATGTCAATAGTGCCACTGTTGAGAAAGCCTACTTTAGAGAAAATGTTGAAAATAATATTATATACAACAACAATATTATTAAAATATATTTCCATTTATTTACAGAAAAAGTAAAATAAGAATAATTTAAAATGCTTATACATCAACATTTCAGCAGGTGGTCTTCATTCTATTACCAAGTGTTATTTTGTTGTCGTCGTTGTTGTTGTTGCTGTTGAATGGCATGCTGTGGCCGCTCATCTCCAAAGATCATTTGTATGTGCATGGTTTATTACGTAAAACGCAAAGCAAAACAAAAGGCGGAAATAGTTTTTATTTCCCCCAAAATGTTGTGGCAGCTCTAATGCATTTTGTATTTGTATTTCTTCTAACTGAGAAGATTGTAATATGTGGATAATGCATTTATTACACAACTGCTCTTTTTCTCCCTCTGTCTTGTCTCTCTTCTTACTTTTTTTTTTTTCCTCCTTTTTCCTTCTGGTGGGCAGAACTCCTTTGATTGCAGCGGGAGTCATCGGCGGGCTCTTCATTCTGGTCATTGTGGGCCTAACATTTGCAGTTTATGTTAGAAGGAAGAGCATCAAAAAGAAAAGAGCCTTAAGAAGATTTCTGGAAACAGAGGTATGGTGTTTATTTGTTCTCCGTGTGTTGAGGGACTTCCGTTAGGTTTAGAAGGTTTAGATGATACTCTGTTTTTTAACCCAGGTGAAACTCGGTTCAATTTCCTGCAATGAACGATGCTGAGTTCATAGTATGTTACACAGAGTTGATGAAAAATCGGACTATATGGTAAAAGTAGTCAAGGCAGATTCATGCCCAAAGGAGGACAAATTGTAGGGGTCAAGGAGATTATCTGATGAATGACAGATCTTTTTTTTTTTTTTTAAAGATTTTATTTATTCATTTGACAGACAGAGATCACAAGCAGGCAGAGAGGCAGGCAGAGAGAGAGAGAGAGGAGGAAGCAGGCTCCCCGCTGAGCAGAGAGCCCACTGCGGGGCTCGATCCCGGGACTCTGAGATCATGACCCAAGCTGAAGGCAGAGGCTTTAAACCACTGAGCCACCCAGGTGCCCCATGAATGACAGATCTTACTGAAAAGACTTATCTGTTTCTTTTGGAGGCGGAATCCCACTAGAGTCCTAGGATATTACAGTAGCAGAACTAGAAAACAACCGGGTAGAAGATATCTCAACAGTGGAACTAGGAAAATGTTAGAAAGAGAGAATTTTTCTGATTCAAAAATAAAGCCAGATAGCCAAGCAATTTATACTTTAATTAGGGTCATTAAATTGGCAACCACTAGTCCCATTATACCAGTAGTGAAAAGCTGAGCTTACAGGATAAAGCTTCTTATTGTAATCACACAGACTTTACCACAGAATTTATGGGAAGCATTTAATGCATGTTAGTTATTGTGAATATGTAAATTACCCACAAATTATTCTAATCTCTCTTATATTGCTGTCCTGAGTTCTCTAGCAGGCAAGGTGATAGTTTTCACTGTATAGGTTACAGGGGGAAAACAATTACAGAAAACTATGCATTACCAGATCCTTCCCAACTTGCACCTTACCTTTCTCCTGATACGTACGTCTCCGGCTGTCTGAACATGGCTGAATAACTCAGAGCAATTCTGTTCTGAGACTTAGCCTTCTCTGGATCTGTTTTTTGCTCACTGTCAATGTGACAGTCTGACTTTTCCTCTTAACACTGACAGGAATGAGAATATTCATTCATAAATTTTGCAAACTGATAATGAATTACATTTTAGCTCTTTTCTTCCAGAAGTTGAAACTAGGTAGAAGGATCATATGAAATGTTCAGGAAGCTACTTTACTTATATGCAGGAAAGAATGTCTAAGAATGAGAGTTGTCTAAAATTAGAATGGGTTGTCTTATCAATAGAGATGTTCAAGCATAAGACAGGTAGTCAGTTATATACATGAAGAAAATAGTAGTAATTTTTACTTGAGCTGGATGTTTACAAAAGATGAACTTGATCATTTTCAATCTTGCACATGCGAGTACAAGTTTGGACACAACACATGTGCTGTGCATATTTTCAGTTTAGCTAGGATGTGGGAGGCAGAATTCTCCCTTACAGCCAGCTTGGGGCAGTCATGGAGAAAATTCTAAGAAGTGAAGTGAGTTAGAGTTGGAGGGGAACTGAAGGCTTGGAACAGCAGTGGACATGTAGGTGATTGAATAAATACGAAAAGAATTCTGTCCCTTAACTACATACCGGAAAGTCCCATTGCTATAAAAATAATTGTTTTGTTTGTCTTCTTTTTTAATACGGTGCTTTCTAGGAATGCCCTTCAAACTCACATCTCATTACTAAATAAACACATACTGATTGGTTTTAGAAGCAGACTCTGTTTTTTATAAAAAGTTATTGCTTAGCACTAAATTAGATAATTGTAGAATTCCCATCTCTCTCTCAGTAAAAATAAATAACTATGATTTTCTATCATCTAAACAGAAGACAAATTCTTAAGAGGATCAACTCAAATCCTTAAATACAAAAGCTAGAAATCTGTCTCAGATGTGAAAAACTTGTTAAAGCATGGTATATTGTTGGAATGTACTTAGAGTTAATATGCTTCTCCAAAATCATATTGCTCCAGATTGTCTATCTTCTGTTACATGCATAAAAGTAGAAAATTTTTTTTTCAACATACACTTACATGATGCTCTGTAAACTTGATACTTTGATAGATACTGTAATTAAAAAGCGTTAATGGGACATGATCCTATCCCTTGAAGAGTGACAGATTCAGTGCCTACAATATGGCAGGCAATGTTCCAAAGTTTTCCAGCTATGTTACATCCCATTTCATCTTTTGACAATCTTCTGTGGTAATTATTGCTGTACCTATTTCACAGGTGTGAAATAAGGGGTTAGGAGGGATAAATTGCTTTCTCAGCCTGGAAGTGGCAGTACTAGTGTGCAAACCTACAATTTTAAACTTGACGCTCTTTCCACCGTACTGGCTTTCAAAATAAAACAATGCTTCTGTTAAAGGCATCATTCTCAAATTCCTGGAAAAATGTGTTTGTATAAATTTTTAAGTGAGATCTGAGAAAATTGCTGAAGACTAAACCTGCAGGTAGAATTGTGAAGTTTTCAAAATACGGAATTATGGCATATTATATGCCAAAGCATATATTTTAAATATATGTAGCCCAAAAGACTGAAATCTAGTCCCCAATCTTGCATATGATTTTTGTATTAGTTTTTATGTGATTTTAAAAAATACTTCATTAAAGTTCCTGATTATATACATATTGTGTGTATCAAAATCTAATAAATTCTGCACCGCAGAGTTGGAAGAAGGAGATTCTCTGACAGAGATTCTTTTTCCAGTTTTAGAAAGGATTTTGTAATTCTTTCTGAGATTTATTTTATGTGACTTTATATGTGTTTTTAAAAATATATATTTGAAAATGAGATAGAAACATATTTGTTGTCTAAACTTTTAAACAAGAGCCCAAATTTATTGATAATTTTTATCATCTCCATATTCCTGGTATTGCTACACTTACCTATATTCAAGATTCTGTTCAGCTACTTAAATAGACCACCACATTCACAGAAGCAAAATAATAACCAAGACACAGGGTCACGGTGCACTTAGCGTTGTAAACAGACACTGAGAAACACTGGGATGGTTTTTAAGACCATTTGAGTAGGAGCTGCCTTTAATTCTTTCCTTGTGTTAAGAGGGGCACCTGGGTGGCTCAGTGGGTTAAGCCTCTGCCTTCAACTCAGGTCATGATCTCAGGGTCCTGGGATTGAGCCCTGCATTGGGCTTTCTGCTCAGTGGGGAGCCTGCTTCCCCCTCTGTCTGCCTACTTGTGATCTCTCTGTCAAATAAATACAATCTTCAAAAAAAGAAAAAAAAAGAGAACTAGCTATTTGTCTGAGTTTAAAGCTTAATTCCTTTATTTATCTAAAATTATCTAAACTTATCCCTTTTGGCCACGCCCAGCCAACTTTAAGATCTCGCATTTCCCACCCTAATCTCATCCTTCAGACCTGTCCCACACTCTATTGCATTCTGTTTTATGTCTTCCTCCTCCTTCCTGATGCTGTGTCTAAACTGTTCTTCACAATGGTAATACCCTCCTCCACGTCAGTCCATTTTTATTATCTCAAGACCAATTTTATTTTTTTTAAAGATTGTATGTATGTATGTATGTATGTATTTTAGAGAGAGAAAGTACAAGCAGGGGCAGAATCCCAAAGAAACCACACTGAGCTCGGAGCCCAGCGCAGCCTCCATCTTAGGACCCTGAGATAGTGACCCGAGCTGAAACCAAGAATCTGCTCCCCTCAAGACCAATTCTAAAGTGTGCCTCCTCCAGGAAGCCAAAACTAATGAAGTTTTCTCGCTGGTGTCTATTTTATCCCTGTGCTACCATAGCATTCACCTAGGATCTAGAATCATTTCATAGAATTTTAGAATATTTGATCTGCAAAGTACTGTAGTGCCTTGCTGCTTAAAATGTGCTCAAGGGCCATCATCATACATAGAATTCACCTGGAGTTCTGCAAAAATGCAAATTTCAGCCGCAGCCTTAGAGTTACTGACCTAGAATCTGCATCTTCACAAGAACCTTGGGTAATTCAAATGTACATGAAAATTTTAGCAGCACTGTCCTGGTGCATTGGCATTGTGCTAACTTACTTTGTTCTCTTCTGACACATTTGTCCTGGCTTCCTAGTTAGATTTTATTTTTCTAATTCTATTTATTGAGTCTCCTAAAACGAGAAAGAAAACTTTGATAGAGTACATGGACATAACTAAGATCTGAGTCTTTGCTGTAGATACCAAAACTGGAAGGACTTCAAAAAGTAGGATTAGGAGCCGCTAATTAGCCTAAATTTCTTTAAAATGTGGGTGGGGGGGCGCGGGAGGGGGCAGGAGAATCTCCTAGCTTAATATGCCTAAAGTAGGCATATTGTTACTTGTGTTCACCCAGACAAAAAGCTTGAGAAGTGAAAGGATAGACTGAGGGAATAGTGAGTGATCCAAACGACAAAAAATTGTCAAGGAAAGTATGCCTGTGTATTTTTTTGTATGTATGAGAAAGAGAATCAGGCAGAGGAAGAGGGAGAGGCATTGACTGGAATTGAAAGTTAGAGAACCTGTATTCTTTTTGTTTTGTAGTTGGTAGAACCTTTAACTCCCAGTGGTACTGCACCCAATCAAGCTCAACTTCGTATTTTGAAAGAAACTGAGCTCAAAAGAGTGAAAGTACTTGGCTCAGGTGCTTTTGGAACAGTTTATAAGGTAAGCAAAAAAAATAACCCATACCACCAGTTATTTTTTGTTTCAGACTTCTTTTAAATAACAGCCAGAGCTATTGCTCTAGCTAACCTAACTTCCTTTTAATATTCAGAGAGGACAACCGGTATCGTATTGAGAAGTTGCTGCATAAAGGAATTCATTCATTTTTATTGAGCAAGCTGGGATGGAAACTAGCATGGGAAAGCAGGAAACTGTCACAAAGAGCCACAGCATATAGTCTTTCTTTCCATACCCTTCTGATCCACTTTTTATGTTGGCAAATTTTGTCCCTACCTAAAATGTACAGCTCGAGCCCATTTTCCTTCCCCTGCACAGTGCTCCATGGAATCCCAGACAGGCCTGAGCATATGTCATAATCCTTGTTCTTCTTCTCTCCTGCCCTTTTATTCCCACATCTCCCCCTCAGAATGACACTGCCTATCTCTTTAGAATCCACACAAATGTGCTGATTTGTTAACAGGATAGGATTAGGCCCCAAACCACTTTTTTGCCTACCTGCTAATATGATTTAGCAGAAAAATTTTCAGTTTGGATGTCCTCACCATTATATGCAAACTAAAAAAGTGACTTTCTTTGTGAAATTCAGGTTAGATAGAATGAAAGGTGAAATCATGGGTTTCCAATAAGAGAGATATTTTTGGAAAGGCAAAGTTCAGATAATGTCATCTGCATGTTTACTTATTTAGCTTAATGATAAAACCAATTTGGAGGCCAGGCCCAAGGTTAATTGTGGTGAAATTTATGTTTAACGTAAGTAACAAGTATAAGAAACTGCTGGGTTAATGCTAAATCCTTCTTGTGATGTCTATTAGAACAGTTCCCCAAATTTTACTTTGACAGTTTTATAAGTTTCTTAAAGCTATATCAAGCCTGCAGTTTTTACAAACATTTCTGTTAAAATAGACTGGATCTTAGAAATTTTGCACTTTAAAATGTTCATTTTTTTCTACTTAAAACAAATGTTTATTTAACAAAAAGTATTAACAACTAGAATATAAACCTTAATTTTCCCTCCTGAGTGTTCCAAAAATAATTTAATCTCTTTAAAATAAAATTATTTTATTCTAAGGCCTAAACGCAGAAAATTCTTAATCTCTTTGTGTGCATATTTTGTTTAGTTAAACTCAAAATTATAAAATGAACACCTAATTTGAGTAGAAACTATTCTCGGCTGACTTGGTGCTTTCTAGTTTTCAAATTATTTGTATATTCAAAGAAATATGACTTATCCTGTTTTTCTATTTATATTATGTTAGAAATAATTCCATTTCAAAGGTAACTCAATTTTGGATTGTTCCTACCATATAATCAGCTTTTTATTTTAAAGATGATATGGTCTGGAAAGTGAATTTTGTTTTAAATTATGGATACCATTTAACTTGAGAATAAATATGATCTAATGACCTCAGCAGGGAAAAATTACCCATTTAGACCTTTAATTATAAAGCTTTATAAATGTTTTTATTATGAATAACTATTTGCCTGTTGTCCATGAGCATTTAGCTTCATTGAAATTACTTGTATTGAAAGGTCCATAAGTGCATATCAATTTTATACCTATCGTATTTACAGTTGATGCTGTTTTAATTAACATACTAGCTCTTACGGAGGCATATTGTCTTAAACGGGAAAGAACTACTCTTGACCACAGAAATGCATATTAGCTTAGCTAATTACTTCATTGATTTTTCTCCTGGCTGGAGATATGCTGTGTTTAAGCATTAAAGATTTGAACCAATACCATGGATATTAGTGTAGTTGAATTTTTGTCTGGTCAGGCCTAGAAAATAATGACTATACTTATTTAAAAAGCAGTACAAGTTAATTCACACTGAATTTATATTCGTATTTCAAAAGTATACTTTGGGAATATTTTAATATTGATGCTATATCTTTATAAAGTAAACCCCCTCTGGTTACTTTATTGAATAATAGTAAGCCTGTTCTTTACCCTACATACCATCACTAAGAAAATGTAGCCTATGGATCTTGTGCTTCTTCCTCCCTATTTCTGCATTAATAGTTAAAAAAAAAAAAATTATACCACAAGGAACTTGGCTTTCTTTTTTTTTTTTTTTTGTACTTTGACACATAGATTTCCCTATTAACCCTAAGAAGAATGTAACTCTTAACTTCACCTTCTAATGGTTAAAGCCCTTTTTTTTCTGTATTATTCTGACTTTTTAATAATTCTTGTGTTTAGGTCTCCTCTTATATTATTACAACTTTCAATAACACAAATATATATGTTTTAGCATAGAAGTACAAAATGAAAAACATTTTTTTATGACTAGAACCAACTGATATTAAGAAAAACTAGAGATGTTCTCTTTAGGAATAAGAGAATTTTTCCCCCTTTCATTTTAATGTTAAAACTGGACTAAGAAGACTTTTTTGATGTCAGGGCTAATAAGCTAAAATTTGAGATTTTCTTGCTTCTGTGCTCATAAGGGAACACAGAATTTCAAAAAAAATTCTTCGATAATTGATGCACCCTCGATGTCTTACCAAAATTATTGTCCTTAATTCAAATGGTTGAATTGTTTACTCAGAAATGCTGTTATTTACCTTAATGTTGTACTTGACTCAAGTCAAGTACAACACCTACTTTATCCTTCCTAGTGTGTAGATCCTATTCAGATATTATAATGATATTTTTGTAGGAGGAGAGAACTGGCAATGACCAGTATAAATATTTTATATTCAGAGATAATAAAAATCCTTGACAAACACATACACAATATTTGATAATAAAGACAAATTAATATGTGCTCAGTTCTCTCTAGTACTTGCCTTTGAAAACTAATTCTTAAATAATCATCTTAGAAAACTATTTTTAAACCAATCCAATCTTCAGGAACACGAGAATATGCTTTTTTGTATCTTTATTTGTTTTAGTTGCAGAATAATTAGATAATATTAAAGCTGAAAAGAACCTCCAACATTACTTAACCCAGTCTTCTAAATTACAAATGAGACAACTAAAGATCAAAAATTGGAACAGTGTTCTCCAAGTCTTAAGAAATTGATATATCATCTGAATCTAATATTTATATCTTATTTCATTTCTGTCACTATTGAAAAGCTTTTTCACACATACAAATTGAATTTTATAATAGTAATGTTTTATAATGTAATAGTAAACACCTTGAAAGCAGAATAAATATATGATTCATCTTCAGATAATGAAAGGAGACAACAAAGTTGCTAAGTAACTTGTAACACATAACAGATATTAGATAAATGTTTGTTGATTGAATAAAAGAATATAGAACCTATAAATTATTTTTTAAGAAATTAATAGATTGAGTGGTTAAATCAAATTTTGTTTCTGGTATAAATTTGTATATCTTCATATAGATTTAATGTGATTTTTTCCCCCCAAAGGGTATTTGGGTACCTGAAGGAGAAACAGTAAAGATTCCTGTGGCTATTAAGATTCTTAATGAAACAACTGGTCCCAAAGCCAATGTGGAGTTCATGGATGTAAGTATAGACACCAGGCAACCACATTTTTATCCATTTTTAATGGACTGCTTTTAGAATTTAAAAAAAGAAAAAAAAAGAAAGAAATGATATACTCTACAATTAAAGCCTTGAGCAAAGGTCAGCAAACTTTTGCTTAAAGGACCAGAGAATAAATAGGCTTTTTTGTGCAATGTGGTCTCCATAGAAACTACTCAACTCCATCCTTTTGGTAAGTAAGCAGCCATAGACACTTAAAAACAAAACAAAACAGGGGTGCCTGGAGGGCTCAGTTGGTTGGGTGACTGCCTTCGGCTCTGGTCATAGTCCTGAAGTCCTCAGATCGAGTTCCACATTGGGTTCCCTGCTCAGCAGGAGTCTGCTTCTTCCTCTGACCCTTTCCCTTCTCATGCTCTCTCTCTCATTCTCTCTCTCTCTCTCAAGTAAATAGATAAGGTCTTTGAAAACAAAAACAAAAACAAAAACAAAAAACCCCACAAGAATGGGTATGACTGTGTTCCAGTAAACTTTATTTACACAAACAAGCTGAAGGCTAAAGCTCTACAAGCCAAATTCTGCTCTCAAGTGCTTTGTATTTAACCACAATGTAAAGAAAGGCAAATTGCATTTGGGAGTAGGAATGATGGCCTGAAAATTTAATTAGGCCACTTTATTTTATTATTGTTATAATCTACTAACAGAAAACATCGATCAAGATTAGTTTCTATAGTAAGTTAGTGTTAAATTTAAATTAGGAATCTACCTAAGTCAGATAATTACCAATTGAAATTTACTTTTTCCGTTCAAATTCAGAAGACAAACCAAATGGGTAAAAAGCTCCAACTGTAGAAAAATAAGAGAGTTCTGAAGAATAAAAATACTTTATGAAGTCAATCAGAACTTTAAGATTTCCCCTAGCAAAAATTGTAGATTGAGCTGTTCAGTAAATTTCAGACGGTAGGACAGATAAAATATGTATGTGGTATGCTGTTATTTTTTTCACATTCAACACAAGATAACTTGCCAGAGGTTCTATCAAAGACCCATGTATATATTCTTTCTTATTTAGCATAAAGTCTTCAATAATAAGAATAATTTTGATTTTCAAATGACCTTAATATGAAAGATGATGCAAGCATATGCACTTTGATTTTTAAAGACGGATTGCTATATATTCCTACCCAGTTTCTCTTGTAAGCTCTTTTTTAGGTTGTACAGGAGCTCAGTTTTTGATTTTGGATCATTTATTTGGATATAATGCTCACTCTCTTACATAGAGCTGCTTTTAGTTCAACAACATATTGGTTATTAGATAATAGAACTGATAATTAACTGGTACAAACCAGCTGTTCTGATCAGTTGGTGCTGTACCTTACCAGTTGCTTAATATTTTGAATACCACCTTTGTTACTTATCTACCAACACCTGACAGACATTGAGTCCAGTAACTAAATAGTGTTTCTTTCTGTAGGTGTCTAAAAGTTCTGACACTCTCTGCAGCTACATGTCCTGGCTCGTATAGTAAAATGTAAAACTGAAGCCTTTTTCAGTGATGTCACAATCAATTTGATCTTGATTATAGGTATATAGTTGTGAAGGGAATTTTCAAAGTAAAAGTTATGAAGAAAAAGGACAATGAATATACACAGTTATATGTTAATATGTAAGACGGATTAAAAAAAAAAAAAAAAGATCTTGCCCAGCCTAGACTGTAGCCAAAGCTGAAATCCACAAAATGCTAATAATCTCTGCTGGAGGCTTACACAGCCATTTTTGTCATATTTCCATGGAAACAGACCGGCAAAAAGGGGTTAAGAGGCTACAAAATAATCACCTAAGAAAGAAACTCTAAAAGCTTCATCATGATTTTTGAATGATTATTTGAAAGCTCCTAACCCCATCCATTTGTTTTTTTCCTGATCTGAAGTCGATTCCCATGGAAACGGGAGTGAGGATGGCAGCTGGAAGTCTTAAGATTTCTACTGAATTTTAGATGACACTCTGATTGAGCCATGACAGGGGTCATTTTCCTAAATGGTTGATAAATCTGGTG
The DNA here is from genome assembly GCF_002288905.1 of Enhydra lutris kenyoni. Lineage (NCBI taxonomy): Eukaryota > Metazoa > Chordata > Mammalia > Carnivora > Mustelidae > Enhydra > Enhydra lutris. Next base: position 22,464,728 of record NW_019154085.1, on the reverse strand, counting down.
ACCAACAGACTCCTAACAGTATGTTCTTTTTAAAAGTTTCAAAAAATATTTATTAGGGAAAATATTTTTACTGAGCCACTCATACCTCATGGATAAATGCTAGAAGATTAATAGATTGGTGGACTGCTATTGGCAATTTCAATAAATATCAAGCAGAAACACCTCCTACTATTTTCACAACTTCCTTCAAAACATTAGTATGACATCGCAATAATTAAAATAATTAAAATAATTAAAACAGTTGCACTGGCAAAGTTCACGATAAATTCAGATTTTAAGCAGGCTGGTGTAATTTGAATGCGAAATTGTCTACATTTCATACCAACATTGTTAGCTCATCTACTATGTGTGTAAATCATTATGAGTACTTAAATAACATGTCAAACTGTAATAGAAGGTTTCATGTGAGCAAATTTATTTATAATTTGGGCCTAAGAACTAAGTTAAAGTTGCTCATATTCCCAAGGTTATTAAGATAAAAGTCTTATTTGGCATATCTTTTAGTTTGGGTCCTTCCATGTGGTAAAGTATTCCAAGTTTAACTTTCAAACTCAAATAACATATACTGCAATCATGCTACCTTCTCTTTTGTAAACTAGTGTCTGTATGTATTTGTTTATCAGCATATGTTTTATGCCATTTTAAAGAAAGAAAATAAAGCTTCTGAAGACAATAGGAACTGCCTACTCATACTAAGCATTAGATCTCTTTGTTCCACCCTACCCCCAGCATGCAACTTTATAGTTGGAGTAGAATATTCTAGATTCAATAACTAGTACTACTAAGTTTATTAGATGTAGCTCTATGTTACTGGTTATTTTAATAAATGACAAAATGCAACAACTTAAAGCTCACTACATCCAATACTTCTATTGATATATGGGGCACAGGAAATGACTTTTATATTTTCTTAGAATTTTTACCATACGCAAAAATAAATAAGAAACAATTTGTATTCTATGAAATGCTATGCTAAAAGCAGGAGAAGGAGAATTTGGTCAGAAGGCTGTTACTCAACTCACCTGAATATGTCTAATGGATTCCTAATGACAATAGTAACACATAGCTAGTGAATGGCCAGTATGTCCTTAATTCCCATAAAGGAAGATCACATTGAACAACATTAAGAAAATGACCCTAGAGCTGCACCTTCTTAAGAAGAATATCTACATTTATACACACTTCTAGTTTTTGTTCCAAATAGCACCATTTCATTGGAAAAACACAGGGTATTATTATTTTTTTATTTTTAGTTTGGTTTTACCTTGTTGTCTTTTGGGTTTTGTGTTTTGTTTTCTTTTTATCCATCAAATGGTACAGAACACATACATAAAAAATGAGGCTATTGAGTAAGATTCCTGGAATTGGGGAACATGGTCTGGTCAAATCAGACAGACTCTTGAGTTTGTTTGAATTTCTACTACTGTTGTTTTGTTGTTGTTTTCTCTGATATTTAAGCCCACTATCACTTGACATTATTCTATATCTCTTGGAGTTGTGTATGTATTTAAATGTTTTATTTATTTGTTTTCTTAAAAAATATTGAGATTAAAAAAAAAAAACAATTATCCTAAATTCCAGTGACTGAATAATAATAATGCTTCAGCTTAGTGCTCTGTTTGTTGGCTTTAGCATCAGCTTTCTCATGCCAAGTCAACCACCTAGCTCCCAATAAGGTGCTCCAAGGAAATATGTTTCAGATTATCCAGTCTTACTGTGTAAATAGTCATATTTTGGGACACCTGGGTGGCTTGGGGGGTTAAAGCTCTGACTTCGGCTCAGGTCATGATCCCAGGGTCCTGGGATCGAGCCCCGCATCGGGCTCTTGCTCGGTGGGGAGCCTGCTTCCTCCTCTCTCTCTGTCTGCCTCTCTGCCTACTTGTGATCTATGTCTGTCAAATAAATAAATAAAATCTTTTAAGAAATAGTCATATTTCTCTTAAAGGAAGAAGAACTTGTTGCCCTCTCCCTGTACAATAGGAAAATCTATTTATCTTACATGATCATTGCACTATTTTCAGAAGAAATGTACATGTGAATTGTGCTTCCATGTTGCTCTTCCTTGTATTGCCTTTATGATATTCAATGACTTTTTTAAAAAATTGTATTTATTTATTTATTTATTTTTGAGAGAGAGAGAGAAAGTGAGCCAGCATGTGAGCAGGTAGAGAGAGGCAAAAGGAGAGGAGAGAGAATTCCAAGGAGGTTCCATGCTCAACTCAGCACAGAGCCTGATGTGGGGCTCAATCTCATAACAGTGAGATCATGACCATGAGATCATGAGCTAAGCAGAAACCAAGAGTCAGATGCTTAACTGATTGAGCCATCCTGGTGCCCCATCATATTCATTGCCTTAATGAGAGTTGTTCCAACTCTAACTGATATCATATTAATGGGTTGAGACAAATAGAATTTACTAGTAGAGTTTATATTTTCTTTCAGATTATAGCAGACTTAAAAAAACTTATTTGAAAAGATGTATTGTTCAGTAACATCAATTTCACATTATAAAAATAACATTTTTATGCTTATGACTTTACAGAGTTAACAATAACTCTTAGATCCTGTATCATACTAATAACGGATTTTTAAAATTCATACAATTTAATCCAATGATATCTTTAGGTCTTACAGATTTTGCTCATTTGCATACATGAATATAATTAATCAATTTTAGAGGTAAAAAAAATGCAAAATTCCTTTTTTAAATAGCCCATTACTTAGATGTCAAAGGATTCAACACTGCTGCCATGATCTTGAGAAGTCGGTTATAAACAATTCTTCTTTCCTTAAAAGAATTATAGCTAAAATAATTAAGAAAACATTTAGGCAGTTACTTTGCTTTTAAAAAATCAAACAATGTCTTCAAAGAGCGATTCTATAAACTCCATTAGAAATAGAAGTTAGTCTTTCAAAGCTCTCCTAAAAAGAAAAGAAAGGAAAGGGAAGGAAAAGTAAACACAAGAAAAAAGAAATTTACCAGTAACTAAACTAAATAATTTCTGATATAGTTTATTCCATTAAGCCTTGTTTCTATCCTGTTAACTGTATAGAGCTTGATTAGAAATGGCATCACTTCTGAAATCACTATTTCAAACACCCCATTCTCTAACTGCCTTCTCCTGCCCCTCTGGTTCCTTTCCTATTGCACATACTTAAGGAACATTTTACCCTTTTAGGTATCACCCATATATTGACTCTTCTAGTTTTCGCTACCTCTCAGCTGCCCCTTCCCTCATATCCTTCCTCAAACAACTTGGATTCATGGCTCACTGTTACAATCACATTCCTTCAAAAATCCTCAACTTTCTTGCTTCTCAAAATCATGCTGGCATTAAGCAATCCTAGAAATACTGGAATTTCTCGGTGCCATGGTCTAGACCTCTTTCCCTAAATTTTCTCTTTGGATTACCAAATTTCATCTCTAGTTTATTTTATGAATCTGACCTCATCTCCATCCTTGATATCTCCAAGTTGAAATCTCAGCATCATCTCAAGTATAACACATTCAGAATGTACTTTTATACCTTCTCTTCTAAATCTGTTCTGCATTCAATCTTACCTACGTAAATAATTTGTGTGTGTATCCACCCTTATTGTCTGTATCAGTACTTTGGGATTTGTCATTGAATGTCACAATCCCTCACATGATCCACTACCAATTCAAGAGCAAATTCTCTTATTCTATGCCAAAAACACATTTAGAGAGCTTCTTTTCTTTTTATACTCCACTGCTGCCAAACTGTTGATGTCTTCAGCTTGAATTATGAGAATAACCTCCAGTTTGATATCCTTACTTTTTTTTTTTTTTAGATCTTATTTATTTGACAGAGAGAGATCAGAAGTAGGCAGAGCAGCAGGCAGAGAGAGAAGGGGAAGCAGGCTCCCCGCTGAGCAGAGAGCCTGACGTGGGGCTCGATCCCAGGCCCCTGAGATCATGACCTGAGCCGAAGGCAGAGGCTTAACCCACTGAGCCACCCAGGTGCCCCTATCCTTACTTTTTAATACAAGTCTTGAATTGTGTTACTCCTTGGCATAAAAACTTCCATTGGCTTCACTAGGGCAAAATACTAAATCCTTGCTTCCTGACCTCCTCATCACTTTTCCTGTCTTCATTCTCTTCATTGACCTTCTTTCTACTCCTTACAAGCCAAGCAAGACAATGCTTTTGCCTGGAGGGTCTTTCTTCCATTTACACCTGATGAACTCACAGTCATTCTTATTTTCTCAGTTTAAGCATATGATCTCCAAGATAGCTTTCCTGACCCCTTAATCCAAATTATAACCTAACAGAATTTAGAAATTTTCCTTTGTGCATCTATCCTGATAGACTATTACCTAAGTATTTGTGCCAGTTATTATTGTAGAAGCCCACTCTACCATTAGGCTACAGGATCTTTGACAACAAAGACTGTTGTTAACCCCACAACTGCCTATTTAATGACAAGCATAATGAAACCATGTAGTTAGGAACCAATAAATGTTTTGTTAATTGCCTGAATAGATTTTTTCCCCTATTTTTCAAAAGATTTCTATTCCTCTTTTAAGCCTTCTTCATTCCAATCTAATTGATTTTTGTAGTATTTCCCCCCAACAATCTTACCTTTATTTGACATATTGTACTTGGATCATTTTCCTTAAATATTTATAATGCTAATCTCTGATTTATGTCTACAAACTCAAATTTAGTAGCTGTTTTGAATCCAGGGTAACAACATATCTCTGAAAAATAGATCTTCCATATTGACTCTGTAAGTAAGAGTATTGACTCTTTGAAACACTTTAAGTAGGAAAACCCTGAGGTGCCTGGGTGGATCCATCAGTTAGGTGTCTGCCTTAGCAGGTCAGGTCATGATTCCAGGGTCCAGGGATTGAGCCCCAATCAGGCTCCCTGCTTAGCGAATAGCCTACTTCTCCCTCTCCTGCTCCCCCTGCTTGTGCTCTCTCTTTCTCTCTGTCAAATAAATAAATAAATCTTTAAAAAAAAAAAGAAGAAGAAGAAGAAGAAGGAAAACCTTTGTAGATTTTCGATATATCCAGGAGGCCAGGAACCTCCCCTAGTGGGAACCTTTTAAATGCTTCTCTGCAAATGTTTTCCTTATATATGGGCAGGTAGGGCTAGGTTTCATTTTTAGCTTCTTCTTAGTCTTGAGTTCCTGCTATTTTATGTTGTGGTTTAAGATAGTGTTTGCTTCTCTAATAACAACCTGTTATTAGAGTTTCCCCCAGACCCACCCCTGTCTCTTGCCTATTTATATCTATTCCAATAGGAATAAGGATGCGTGGATGAGATCCTGTATAAAAAGGGGGGTGGGTTGATTTTATCACAGATTTTGGCAAAAATAAATAATAGAAATAATTGACTGCAGTCATAATTCATTGCTGGTATCAGTTATCTGAATTTAATAGATATTCTAAAACTTCAGCTTTGAATATTTCTGAGGGAATACTAAAATGTTTGAAAATAGGCAACATACCTGACAAGTTTTATATTCTCGCAGGCTTAATTTTTCTCTTGAAGAACCTAGAAGAGACTATAAAACCAAAACAGGTTTCTCTTTGTAAACCTCAACATGTAACTTAATAAGTTTTCTGCTTCTGTTTCTCCAAAGCATTTCTTGGGTTTATGTGCATGAGAGGACATTTCTCAAGAGCACAGTCTACTGTGCCAATATTTGAATTCAATGAATGAAAATTAGGAATCTGTTAAAGGCATTAGTTTTCCATATTGTAGATATTTTCCAGCTTTGTAAACTCTACAATTTGGTGAATTTCATAAATCACTAGGGGATGTATTGCTGTGCCACCAGAGAGCTAGAAGAGAATTATACTGATCATGTGCAATTTCTGACTCCAATCTGAAAGTATTGGCTAATTATAATGGCTTAGGAAGAATTCTCACTCCGTTTGATTGCACCAGTAGGAAGAGCTGTTTATCATATAAAACTTGTTCATAAAATTCAGGTAGAAAGCTCTTGCCCATAGGGTAAGTAGAGACTGGGAAACAGAATTTCCAGAAAATTAGCAGATAATTTCAAACATATCAAACCTTGATATGGATGGTTTGATTAATGTTTAATCCTCTGTTTGCAGATTCAAGGATACAAAATATTTTTTCTGCTAGAGGAAGGGACTACCTGAATAAAAGCCTGATTTACATTATGTGGCATAAGGTGATTTCACTTATTCAGGTACCAGTGATTTGATTCAAGAAATGAAGGCTCAATGTGCTGTGATATTTTCAATAGCACACACACACACATATACGTGTATCTACAAAGTGGAGTGAATATATATTGATATATATTAATATTATACATTATTATATACTATAAATATATTTTATAATATATTATTAATATAAATAAATTATAAGTATTACCTATACTGTAAATACATATATTTTAATCTCATCATTACCCCTTTTCATAAAATGATTACCATAGAATCTCTATTTCTTTAAGCCTTTTAAAAAAAAATGACTTGTTCTATAAATACTACATAAAAAGCTCAATTTATTTCCCCAGTAAAAATAAAAATATCAAGGTATTGTTTTGAACATTTCTAAGCTGCTGCAGCTCCTAAAAAGCCATGTTTTTAATTCTCATAGCTTACAGTTTATGTATAGGTGGGCGCAGTGTGATTAGAAATAAGAATGAGCACCTCTGAGGTAGAAAAATTATGAGAGCAGTTTGTCACGAAAATAGGCAATCAGTGAGGGCGTTTTATCTCAAAACCAGAAAGCTTACAGTTTTCCACAGTGACCATAGCCACTGCAGTTTTATCTAGGGTTTTGATCCACTTACAAATTTAATCTAACCTCTCGGAACTTAAATGTTCCATTATCTGTTAGAAAATAATTAGAAGCTGTAAGCAGAAGTCTGCATATGTGGGGTTCCTTGGGAGTCCCTAAGCTCATGGAAGCAAGGCGTTTGATGGATACTGGTCAGCTGATATTGGACCAGCAGCTAATAATAGCAGGAAATGCTGCTTAGCTAGGTGAGAAAGTTAACTCGGGGAAAATGAAAATGAAACATTTGGGATTTATGGTCGGAAATAAATTTCCCTTTTTCATTCGTTTCCTGGTAAGAAAATAGCCAAGGGAACCATTTTTTTTTTTTTTTTTGATAATTTATAATGAAGATCTAAGGCCCCACTTGATCTCAACCATATTCACTGTAATTTCCTTGCATCCTCACAAAGAAGGTTTAGGGCATTAGGAATATGTTTAATATAATGTATACAAATAATAGGTGAATCTGATTCAGTAAATTAACAGTTGTCGGCTTTAGCAAACCTGTGGTAAATTAACCGCAGGAAACATGTATAAGCTTTTTGGGAGGGTTGCAAACACAAGGGGCTTGAGTACAAAGCCGGAAAAATACTTTACTTTTGTGAGTAAAGTAATGAGCCAAGTCCCTTTAAAATGAAAAATAAGTTAATTTCAAAATGAGGATGGCTCATTCACTTAAGGAATATGTTACTATGTTCTCATTAATGAAAACGTATTTTATTCTTTTGCAGACAGATGCTTCACAACAAAATATTCTCTAGTTTTTTCATGTAATGTTGGCTTACATCAGAGTGGATTTCAACCTACATTACTCTATTTTCTTTAGTTTTCTACTAAATTTATAATGCATGGACCAAGGTGTAACACCTAAAGCTGTGTGTTATTTTTGCATCCCCAACAAGGTTGTGTTATCTTTTAACTGATATCTACTTCAGGCTTTGTAACTCCTTTAATACCCACTTACTGAGTAGTAAGAATTTAGTAAATATTTATTTTTAGTTTGAAGGGTGATATGCTTACTTCATTTGTTTTTTAATAGACTTTAATGGAGGGCCTGCTATGCACACAGTCCCATGCCATCTTTGTACTCTAGGGCTTATTAGATCACTATCATGGCATAGACTTAAACTTGGTAAGATTTGTCTGGTAATATTAAGTTGATAAAACAATGTCTTATCAGGTTGGAACAGAGGAAGTATGATAGGAAATTCGTAGAAGGAAATAGTATCATTAATGGTGGGTGGATTTAAGGATCTTTTAAACTCTTCACCGATGCAGGAATACATTTTTTGGTCTTCCAATTGATTTGGTTGCTTTTGTCTAAAATGCATGCATTTTAAAGACTTAATTTAATTTATTTGTTTGACAGAGAGAGAGATCACAGGTGGGGTGGGCGGGGCTGGGGAGCAGAAGGAGAGGGAGAAGCTGGCTCCCTGCTCAGCAGTGTGGGGCTCTATCCCAGGACCCTGGGGTCATCACTGGAGCCGAAGGCAGACACTTAACTGACTGAGCCAAACAGGTGCCTCTAAAATGCATGCATTTTAGAAAATAATTGACCCTTGTTTCAGTTTATTTTTATCCTTATCTTGTTTCTTCTATATGTATTTCATGGATTTATTTTTATATATTTTATGCCATATATACATGATATATAAGCCATCTTGTATGCGATTGTGGAGTTTGTTGGTTGATATGGAATCTGCTATAAGTCAGGAAAGAAAAGTTAAAATACAAATATTTTCCTATAACTCACTCAACACTAACTCCTTCAAAGTATGATATTGAAGTTTAACACAGTTTTTGGATGTAGGTACTTATATAAACACTGAAATTTCTTGTTTCAGATATTTTTATTTTAAAAATAAAAGCAAGAACTTGTTAATTTCCATTTCACTGTGGTTGTTAGTTGTGGAGATTAATTTATTAAGAATATTTGCCTATTAATGCTGGCCACCCAAAAGAGTGCCACAGATCTATTTTATTGAGTTTAGGTATGAATATATTTTGAAAATGTTCTGGTCTGTTTTTACACTTGTACACCCAATTAACTCTTAAATAATGTCCATGACAACCTTTTCAGTTAATCTTTATATTTTTGAAAGCTATGGAATAATATCAAGAGATTCATTAAAGATTAATCAACTCTTCTGCTTGATAATCTAATTGTCATTGAAAGTGACTGCCTGTAGAAAAAAACATTGCCATTTTAAAACAATGTTCATTTTTTCCTCTTCAATCAAGTTGTATTCTCTTATAATATTTATAGATCTCTGTATTTTTTTTGTTACAGTAAATCTGCATTTGTGTACATCACAGACATTTGTAACAGTTAAGAAAACGACATTCTTATTTACCACAGGATATTAAGATATTTATAAACAGTGTGTGTAATTGTGTTGGCAGAGTTTTCTAATTGAAAATGAGTACAGGACTTTCCTATTAAAGCATAAAGTCCACTGCTTCTGAAGTAAGCAGAATTGCTATTAACAGATTATCATCCCTTTACTTAAAGCCTTATCTGTTGTCCAGTGGAAATTAACCACCACCATCTGTACCAAAAAATTCCCAATTTAAACGTGTAAGTTAGAACTCCTACAGGCCATATGTTGTGGTGAGATGGGCAGTGGGTGAGAATTCTTCAATTTCTCTAATGTGATCCATTTGGAAATTACTATGAAGTCTGGAAAGACCCTGATTTCCAGGTATTCTTTCATATTTTTCTTCCTAGGTAGGCAGAACAACACACCATTTCCTAGTGGAAGTGAAGATGAAGTACAGAGCACTTCTCCAGTAAATTTAATTTTATCTCTTTACAAGACTCATGCATCATGGCCTGTTTCAATCAATAAATTATTTTCTCCCTTTAAGATTTAGACTTTGAT